>NW_021703767.1:113110877-113274350 GCF_005190385.1 Monodon monoceros | reverse complement strand
GTGAAAAATGCCAGTGGTAGTTTGATAGGGATTGCATTGAATCTGTATAGATTGCTTTGGGTAGTAGGGTCATTTTCACAATGTTGATTCTTCCAATCCAAGAACATGGTATATCTCTCCATCTATTTGTATCATCTTTAATTTCTTTCATCAGTGTCTTATAATTTTCTGCATACAGGTCTTTTGTCTCCTTAGTTAGGTTTATTCCTAGATATTTTATTCTTTTTGTTGCAATGGTAAATGGCAGTTTTTTCTTGACTTCACTTTCAGATCATTAATTTTTTAAGTTAACTGATGAATATTACATACTGGTTGAATGAAACAGATTTAGCTTCAACTCTATTTCTGTTTTTCATTTTTATGGATGTCAGCTCTGAAAAACCCTGTTGACATAATTAAATGGGAAAGGGAGTTTTGTTACAGCAACATCAATCTTTGAATTCATTTGAGTTCTATCCCAAAATCCAAGGAGTGATCTTTCCTCACATATTACTCTTATTGATCAATAAGCTGAAAACACCATCAAGTCTTTCTTTAATTTTGCCGAAATCAAAAGGATATTTCAAAATATCTGTTTGTTTGGACCCCACAGATTTTTATCCTCCAGGGTAAGGCCACCCAGTAAGAACAGGATGGGGGAGGGGAGAAGGGAAGAGCATGTTCTCAGGCAGAGTAAAGAGGACCCATTGAAGTTGAGGATCTGAAAACGATTGCCTTAAAACTATCCTTGGGGGAGTTCCCTGACGGTCCAGTGGTTAGGAGTCGTGTTTTCACTGCCGTGGCCTGGGTTCAATCCCTGTTGAGGAACTAAGATCTCGCAAGCCACAAGGCACGGCCATGATTTTTTTACAAATCCTTGCCTGGTTCCTTTCATAACGTCTTCACTCCCCACTTTGAAGATCACCATTATAAAATTTCCTTTTGTAATATCCAGATATAAAAAGCAAACCCCCCAAAATGAGTCAATTTAAAAATAAATCTTAATCAAAAAGTAAAGCAGCGGTACGGGGGCAAAAATGTTAATGGTGGGTACATGACTGAAGCACTGGGAATCTTGCCACGGTGGATAAAACATAAGCTTTGACACCAAACACAAATTTGATTTCTAGGGACCTTGCACAAGTCGCTTTACCACTCTGAGCCTCAGTTTCTTAATCTGTAAAATGGCAGTAATACACTGTTTCACAGTGTGTTTCTAAGGGTTAAATGAAATAATCTATACACAATGCTTTGTAGACTATAAAAGAAAGTTATAAAGCCTCGATGAAAGTGATGGAAGGGTGTTTCCTTTCCTCCTCACCCTCAATATTAATTGAATTAATGGCAGATGTCTCACTAGAGGAATATCCTCCCTTAGGCCTGAGTCTTGGGCTGAAGAATTCAGATTCAGGAGTTTTATTCTGATATTAGAAAAAAATGACCCCGAAGTTAAATCTATAGCATCTTTTTAGCATTTATTTACTCCCTGGCTAAATATAACAATTGGGTCTTAAACCATAAAGCTTCATCAAATTCTAAGGTTGCCTCAGAATGCGAGGAAATTGCAGGAGAAAAATAACTAGTGTGTAAGTCTATGCCTGGGAAACTCACTCCTCTGACCACCTCACCACACATCCTCTTTTGGATGATGACTGCTTTTCATGCCAAGTGTCTTATCTCATAACTGACACATACATTTGAGGCTATTATTTGATGTTTATTAAACGTATAATATACAAACTTGCTCCTCATAGACTGAAGCCTAAAAGAAAAAAGTTTCCAATGAAAAACAGTCCTGTAGTTCAAAAGCTTTGTGCAAATTAAAAGAGCAGAATTATTGAACAAGTCAACATCAAAATGAATGATCGTACCCGTCAGTTTCCAGAAAAATCAGCAGAGAGCTATCAAACAGGATATAATTAAGTATTTTTAGAGGATCTAAGTCAAGAATACATGAAGACCATAAAATGTTTGTATGGTTTGTGTACTTCTTTCTTTTGTTACAGTGTTCTTATATTAAAAATGGGATTTTTTAAAAATATTGTGCTATGAGTCGACATATAGCAACAGATCTGATAATTTACTACATATAAGATGTTTACCTCCACAAGAGTATTGCAGCTATTAAGCTATGTGATAAAATAACCCCAAATGCTATTTTTATTTTGAGTTTGCTTTTATGTCACATTTTATAACAAAATATAAAATGAAAACATTTTACTTAATCTCAACATAATTTGTTCTTTGTAAAATATGATGATTTAATTTTTTCACTCATTCTTCTTCCTGTTATAAAGATTTTTAAATGCCATAAATTAAATTTATATCATTTCTTGCAGTATAAGCTGTTCGGGAGACATTGTTTTGCTGTCTACTTTAATCCAAGCACACATTGTCTGCCTTGAATACTTGTGGATATTCAGTCAAAATACATTCTTTTTTTAAATTTTTTAATTTTTTGGCTGCATCAGGTCTTAGCTGAGGTACACGAGATCTTTTGTTGCAGCGCTCTCTAGTTGTGGCGTGCGGGTTTTCTCTCTCTAGTTGTGGCATGTGGGCTCCAGGGCGTGTGGGCTCTGTAGTTGTGGCACACGGGGCTCCAGAGTGCATGGGCTCTGTAGTTTGCAGCACATGGGCTCTCTAGTTGAGGCATGCGGTCTCAGTAGTTGTGGCACGTGGGCTTAGTTGCCCTGTGGCATGTAGGATCTTAGTTCCCTGACCAGGGATCGAACCCGGGTCCCCTGCACTGGGGGGGCGGATTCTTTACCACTGGACCACCAGGGAAGCCCCCAGTCGAAATACATTCTAATTTTGAGTGTTCTAAGGTCAAATACGTTTCATAAAGATTAAACATTTAAAACCTGCTTGTGTACTAAAGAATTGGCTAGATATATGATGACACAGAAAAATAGCCATGATCTATTGTCTACTGAAAAATTACAGAATAACATCAGTAATAATTTTGTTCTTTAAAGGTTACATGTGTGTATATCAAAAAGTCAGAAAATATTCTCCAAATTGTTAGCAATGATGACGGGGGCGTTTAGGGCTGAGAATGGGAGGAGGGTGTCAGAGGATTTTCAGATTTTTATACACATTTTTATTGAATATATTTATAATATGCAGACATTATTTTTATAACTTATAAAGATTTTAATTACAATCAACTGGGAATGTAGTTTTAGCAGTAGCAAAACTAAGTCGACTTTGATAGTTAATTTTTTTTAACATCTTTATTAGAGTATAATTGCTTTACAATGGTGTGTCAGTTTCTGCTTTATAACAAAGTGAATCAGCTATAGATATACATATATCCCCATATCTCTTCCCTCTTGCGTCTCCCTCCCTCCCACCCTCCCTATCCCACCCCTCTAGGTGGTCGCAAAGCACCGAGTTGATCTCCCTGTGCTATGCGCTGCTTCCCACTAGCTATCTATTTTACGTTTGGTAGTGTATATATGTCCATGCCACTCTCTCACTTTGTCCCAGCTTACCCTTCCCTGTCCCCATATCCTCAACTCCATTCATCCAGTCTGCATCTTTATTCCTGTCTTGCCCCTAGGTTCTTCTGACCATTTTCTTTTCTTTTCTTTTCTTTTTTAATTCAGTAGTTAATTTTTGAAAGTGGGGTCTCTACCCCACCAAGGTGTTTGAAATTGGCCTGGTCCAGCTGTAAAGGAATTTGAGAACATCTCCTCCAACATCTGCCCCAAACTCCCTGAATCCAGGAGCTGCCCTTCACGCCCACCCCAGGGCTAATTATTGTAGGCATGCAAGGCTCATTCAATTAGCACTTCTTGAGCACCTACTATGTGCTAGTGTGGAAGTGCCGTGCAGGACTCCAGAGCTAGGTTTTCAGAAGAGACTCACAATCTCAGCTGAGGCAAAATGAAAGGAAGGTCATTCAGTTTATGAATGTTTAAATAATTTTAGCCTTTTGGGTTCCGGTTTGAAGGGCTGATTTCCCTTGCCTTAGACTTGGTTTCTCTATAACACTGTTTCTGCTCAGTAAAATAGTTACCTTCTCCAGACTCTTTTTTTTTTTTTTTAATTTATTTTATTATTTATTTATTTATTTTTGTCTGCACTGGGTCTTCGTTGCTTCGGGCGGGCTTTCTCTAGTTGCGGCGAGCGGGGGCTACTCTCTGTTATGGTGCACATGCTTCTCATTGCGGTGGCTTCTATTGTGGAGCGTGGGCTCTAGGCGCGCAGGCTTCAGTAGTTGTGGCATGCGGGCTCAGTAGTTGTGGCTCGCAGGCTCAGTATTTGTGGCTCACGGGCTTAGTTGCTCTGCGGCATGTGAGATCTTCCTGGATCAGGGCTCGAACCCGTGTCCCCTGCTTTGGCAGGTGGATTCCCAACCACTGCACCACCAGGGAAGCCCCTCCAGACTCTTTCTCCATATCTCTTGGTAAAGTAGCTCCCAAACTTGTCTGATCACAAGAGTCACCAGAGATGTTTGTTAAAAGTAAGATTCCAAGGCGCCACCCCAGACCTGCTTACTCTGAAGTACTTTGAAATCACCAAGTGAGTATTATAACCAGGTAAGTTTGGAAAACATTGCCTTAGTTAAATGAATAACTCCAACAGAGTCTTAAAGTTTTGTAACCAGATGAGTCCTAGAGATGTTCTAGGCCAGTGGCTCTAAACTCTAGGGTTCAGCAGAATCACCTAGAACACTCTTTAAACCCCGATTGCCGGGCTCCACCCTGACTTTCTGCTACAGTAAATCTGGGATGGGATTGAAGATATTGCCTTGCTAATAAGTTCTCATATGATACTGCTGCTGGTCCGAGGATGAAACGTTAGGGTTCTAGTCCAGTTGCTTTCAAGTTTCTTTTAAGCACAAGCCACACAGTAGGACATACATTTTACATCTGAATCCAGGACTCACACATGTGTTCATCTGAAGAGTTTCACGGAACAATACTTAATTCTTACTACAAGCAATGCACTCTGATATTTTATACTTTATTTTATTTTACTTTTTTGAAATTCCCTAAATGGATTGTACAATCCAACGACAGGTTGCAACCAGCAATTTAAAAAAACACTGAATGTAGCCCCATCTTGGAAAGCGGAAGGTCAGCAATCGCCACACTTCTTTGTTCATATGCCATTGAATGAAACATTTTTGAGCATGCACTCCCCACTTTTGTATATTTATAAATTGTGCTCTCTTGACTTGTGCTCTCTTGATCCATATATCAAATATTAGTAAAGCTTCATATTTTTTCTTACATTTCACATGGAAAAATGTAAATAAAGCTTCTAACATTTCTTCCAGCTCCCTAATGGATCATCTTAACCCAGGCTTCAGGAGGGCATGCTCCACCTTCAAGACTCAGACACCCCGAGAGGTGGAATGAGCAGCCCAAGGTCACATGGCTGGCTCCAGTGAGGCAATTTTGGGGTTTTTGTTTGTTTGTTTGTTTTATTTTGGCTGCTTTGGGTCTTCGTTGCTGCACACGGGCTTTCTGTAGTTGCGGCGAGCAGGGGCTACTCTTTGTTGCGGTGCACAGGCTTCTCATTGCGGTGACTTCTCTTGTCGTGGAGCATGGGCTCTAGGCATGCGGGCTTCAGTAGTTGTGGCTCACAGGCTCAGTAGTTGTGGCGCACGGGCTTAGTTGCTCCGCGGCATGTGGGATCTTCCCACACCAGAACTCGAACCTGTGTCCCCTGCATTGGCAGGCGGATTAAAGTTCTTAAAAAGTAGGTAGATACTTGTGAAATAGCAGGACAACATTAGCTTTCTTTTGTGCTCCACTTTTTTTAATCCCCAAGTGGTATAGGAAGAAATATGGGGAGTTCCGTGGTGGTCCAGTGGTTAGGACTCAGCGCTTTCACTGACGTAGCCTGGGTTCAATCCTTGATTGGGGAACTAAGATCCTGCAAGCCACGTGGTGCGGCACCCCCCCCCAAAAAAAGAAGAAATATGAATACTGTCACATTTTTGTCAAAAGGTAACCAACTTTCCAATGATGTAATTTCACAGAAGCCTCAAAACTGTGGTGATTCACAGTACCTATGAGACGGGCTTTTCTTGAACAAGGAAACTGGTTCCAATATCCCCATGACTTTCTAGTTACAATGACAGCTATGCCAGACAGTCTGCACAACAAGACCCTCAGGGAGAAGTTCTGCTGCTAATTTCATTGCGTCCAGTTCCTGGTAAATAAGGAGAAGTGAGCAACAGACACAGGGCTATTTCCCCCTCTTTGTGGTGAGCTGTAGTGACTGAAATTTTTGGATCCCCAAAGAGGCAGGAAACAGGGTCTGCTGTTCCCCAGAGGGCAATTTTGTCTCTGTTCCTACCACAGAACATCTTCACAAGGCTCAATTAGGCAGCAGGCCTGTGACCCACTATGGCTCTCACACACACATAGACAGAGGTTTGATTGGCAACAAGGTTCAGAACAATTATATGGCCACTAGAATGATTATAACTTCCAAATACTATAGAATGAGAAACCCCTAACTTAAAAAAAGGCATAAGGCTAGCTGACTGCTTCTGAATAGTAAATATCTCGCCCCCAAAGACAGCACTTATAAAATTACAAAAAAGAAACTTTAAAAGCACAAGTGAGGGGCTTCCCTGGTGGCGCAGTGGTTGAGAGTCAGCCTGCCGATGCAGGGGACACGGGTTCGTGCCCCGGCAGGGAAGATCCCACATGCCAAGGAGCAGCTGGGCCCGTGAGCCATGGCCGCTGAGCCTGCGCGGCCGGAGCCTGTGCTCTGCAACGGGAGAGGCCACAACAGTGAGAGCCCCGCATATCGCAAAAACAAACAAAAAAACACAAGTGATTGCTTTACATGGAGTGGAAAAAATTTTCAAGCTGGATGGAAAAAGAAATCTTCGTTTTAATATTAAACTTGGAATTTTGCAAATAAAAGCAGACCCAGTTCCTAGTTCAGAAAGGGGGATGCTTGGAGGCTAATCAGCCTTGGAAAGAGCTCTGTGGGATTGCTAGCCTCGGGGCACAGGGAGAAGGAGTAGCAAAACAGGCGCTTGCCCCAGGACAGACAATCAGACTAGGCTCCTTCTTTGTTTCTCTCCCACACTCCAGCCCAACTTTCAACCACTTGTGTTTCACTCTGTGTAGGCCTGTCCGTGTCTGCTTTTTCTTTCTTCCTCTTTTTTTTTTTTTCTTTTTTTGGCTGCTGTTTTTTTTCTAGTTCATCTCACTCACCCTCTAACTGGCCATAAGGTAACACGAAAATATATTTACTTTTGTTAAACTTATTTAACATATACAGGTTTTGGAACTTCCCTGGCAGTCCAGTGGTTAAGACTCCACGCTTCTGCTGCAGGGGACATAGGTTCAATCCCTGGTCAGGGAACTAAGATTCAGCATGCTGAGCGGTGCAGCCAGAATAAAATAAAATAAAATATACAGGTTTCCCAATATTAATTTTCAAAGTCATTGATCTGAACGCAGTAGGTTCTCTTGTGAAAATTGTGTTTGTTTTGAATTTGCATGTGGTCTTTGATCTATGGTTTTGTGCCCTAGAAGGTCAGTGGTTCACTCACAAGAGAAAAAGAATTCTCCGTGCCCCTGATTGAGCTTAAGGAATTGTGCAAATTCAGTATAAAGCGGACTTAGGGAACACTTTAATTAGTTTTGTGTGGTCTCCACCTGGTGGTTGGAAAGCAGAACACAAACCCTTAATGGAACTGGAAAAAAGTACTCATTTCAGTTCCTCCCTGCAAGTACAGAATCCACAAATAATAAGCATTGACTGTTTCTTCAGTGTCGGTCTCCCTGATGAATTGTAAGCTACATGAGGACAAGAACTGTGGCTCTGCTTGTTCACTGCTATTTCCTCAGAGCACAGGGCCTTACCTACAGTAAAATCCTCAATAAATAGACCATGAACAAACCAGTAAGTGAAAAGCACTTGATATAGTTTAACTTCCAATGTCTTTACTGGCCCTCCTATTGTGCTCATTCTTTTAATATATGTTGTTGAAGGAATTATTGCAACTAATTTTTTTGCAAAGCAGCAAGTGCTTTACTATCTCTCCCCCCTTCCCCTTTGGTAACCATAAGTTTGTTCTCTGTGAGAGAACTATTTCTGTGTCTGTGAGTCTATTTCTGTTTTGTAAATAAGTTCATTTGTATCATTTTTTTAGATTCCACATAAAAGTTATATGATATTTGTCTTTGTCTGACTTACTTCACTTAGTATGATAATCTCTAGGTCCATCCATGTTGCTGCCAAGAGTAGATGAAGAGGAATTTACATTTTGTTAAGGAGATATATGTAAAAGATTGCCTGTCACCTTGCTACTCAAGAAGTGGTGTGCAACCAGCAGTGTCAGCAGCATCTGGAAGCTTATTAGAAATGTAGAATGTTAGCCCCATCGCTGACCTACTGAATCAGGTTCTACATTTTAACAAGACCCCCAGGTGATTCATGTGCCCAGTCAAGTTTGAGAAGTACTGCCTGCCATATCACACTCCAAGAAGGGCACCTGCATGAATCTGGAGACCTTGCCAAAACCTTCAGAAGGGATGAAAGAATTGCCAAAGACATGAGAGCTTAGTGTAACCAATTATTGCATAAGGACTTCAGCTGAGACACTGTGTCATAGTTTAATTGGCAGCATTCTTTTTCGTTCTTAGTGATACATAATGTAATGGTTCTTCCTACAATTAGGGGCATCTTGGACTTGATGAAATACAGTCGTATTGGTTCAAGACCTTTCTTTTGCTCTGAATTATCGTGGTCATGGGTGTGGAGACCCAGGAGGAACGAATTTGTCGCAATTTACAGTCATTCTAGCAGCAAACTCTCAAATCAATAATGTTTTTCAGTTTCAGCTCTTGGGAAAGCCCAGATTAAAGCATCGGTGGAGCAGAGAGAGAGAGACAAAGGGCCCTTCTTTGGGAGAAGAACAGTAATAAGCCACATCTTCACAGGTGATCAAAGTGAGTGAAAAAATACTACAATGGCTGGAGATTGATGCGGGGATTCAAAAGGAAGGGAGCTAGAAGAGAAATGATATGCAAGAATACTCTTCATTTTGAGAGGTAAATCTTCTTTATACTTTTCAGCTAAAAATTGTTGATATTACTGATTCTTCATCATTCTGGTCCACAATGGGGACAGTAAGTAAAAATGAATAGAACTGGGGAGAAATGCAACAACTGGCTCAATGTTAACAACAAGGATTGTTTTTCTTATGCATCTCTGAGCTTTTATATGTGCATCCATAAGTAATTGTAAAATGTATGCCAGTATACTCATTTCAAGCCATTAAATATGTTACTTGATATTATAGAGGTTAATTTAAATGCATGGGCTCTGAAGCTATTAAGGTTCATACCAGCACCAGCACTTACTCTCAGTGTGACTTGGGGAAAGATAGTTAATTTCTCTGGGACTCAGTTTCCTCATTTGAAAATAGGAAAAACAAAAGCTGCTTTAAAGACATAAGGAGTAAAGCACTGAGAATAGTGTCTTGTTGGATATAATACATGGCCAATAATTATGAGATGTGGTTCTGACATTAATAGTATTACCATTGAGCTTTAATTCTCAAAGTGTAGTCCCTAGACCAGCAGCAATGGCATCACCTGGGAATTTGTTAGAAATGCAAATTCTAAGCCCGACTCAGGCCTACTTAATCAGAAACTCTGGGAGTCATGCCTGCAATACTTTGTTTCAACATGCCCTTCAGGTGATTTGACATGGGCTACAGTTTGAGAACACCTGCTCTTTAGTAGCCGTGATCTGAAATTTGGGTTCCTGACTCTTTAGCTGTTATGGAAAGAACCAATGGAGGCACCGAGTCTATTTATACTCTTGTGCGGGTCCACTCTGAAGGCTTGTAACACTGTACTTAAATTGGAATGAGTGAGTGATTGAAGAACACGTCGTAGTAAGGATCAGGCTACACAAAGAAGAGAAGCCAAATGAACAGGAAAGCAAAGTCCTGGACAAGGTACTCAAATCACAGCTAGAGGAGAAGCTTGGATGGCAAGATCTAACACATGAGTATAGGGCACCTGCTACAGCAAATAATCAGTTAGGATCAAGAAGGGAAAATGTGCCAGAGAAAAGATGAAATGGCCAGAGATGACAAGGTGGCTGAGTTGCAAAATATCACGCTTCACTCGGGTGCAGTGAGACACTGAGAGCTACTGTGAATTCTGTTTAGTTATTGCTTGGGGACGGGTGCCTTTAAAATCTAGGTTACTGACAATCAAGATATTGACAAGGTCTGTAGCTAACTGTTAAGGCCAGCTGCATTTGTTACCTTCTGGGGTTGAATTCCCTCCTGGTAATTTGGAGCTAGTTTTCTTGGCTATTTGACCAGGGATGCCTGGCCTTGGCTCCCATTCTTTTGATGCATCTGATCTTTATTTGCTCCTCTTGGCAATGATGAAGCATGACCACTAGAAGTGCTTTAAAGCAGTAAGGTATGGTTGACCGAACTTTAGACGTTGCTGAGGAGTAGATTAGAAACTCAAAGTCACATGTCCAAATGCTGCTTTTTCATTTTGTGTAGTCTTAGAGAAAATTTTGCTTTGTAGCATGTCAGTTTCACTAAAAGAAGTGAAAAGCCTCTCCCACCCCTTTTCTCTCTTCCCCTCTCACTGCCCCCAGGCCAGGAATAACCCTCTTTCCTTATCTCCTATTAGATCTGGATATTTCACTGATTAAAACATAAATCCCAGAGGACTATTAAAATGCTTACCTGGGGGCTTCCCTGGTGGCGCAGTGGTTGAGAGTCAGCCTGCCGATGCAGGGGACACGGGTTCGTGCCCCGGTCCGGGAAGATCCCACATGCCGCGGAGCGACTGGGCCCGTGAGCCATGGCCGCTGAGCCTGCGCGTCCGGAGCCTGTGCTCCGCAATGGGAGAGGCCACAACAGTGAGAGGCCCGCGTACCGAAAAAAAAAAAAAAAAAAAAAATTTTGCCTGATTAAATTGATCACACAATACTTTGCAAACATGTAATGTTCCATAAAATCTCAACTAGAAAAAAATTGTATCTCTGATAAGTGGCTATATTTGATGCTACCCCATAACCCCCTACTCTGTTCTCAAGTAAACTAGCCAAGTAATTCATATTGAGATAGATAGTAGGCACAGGAGAACTGGGGGGTATACAAGGAGGCTAATGCAAGTGATCAGAGGGTTACAGAATCTGACACAATGTACTAGGAAAGACTTTCTTCTAAGACCGTATAGCTGCTTAGAATAAATACACAAATACCTGAAATGGCCCATAATCCCTTTTCTATTTACTTCTTCAAAATATATGTTGTCTTCAGGTCACAAAAATATTTAATATAGCAAAAATAATCCAAAAAGTCAAAAGGTGGAAACAACCCAGGTGTCTGTCAATGGATAAATGGATTTTTAAAAATGTGATATATACACACAATGGAATATTATTCATCCTTAAAAAGGAAGGAAATTCTGGCACATGCTACAACATGGATGAACATTGAGGACATTATGTTAAGTGAAATAAACCAGTCACAAAAAGACAAATGCTATAATGATTCCACTTGTATGAGGTATCTAAATTTGTCAAATTTATAGAAACCGAAAGTAGAATGGTGGTTGCCAGGACCTGGGGGGAGAGGGAAAGGAGGAGTTATTATTTAATAGGATAGATTTTCAGTTTTGCAAGATGAAAAATTTTCACAACAATGTGAATATACTTACTGAACTGTACACTTAAAAATGGTAAAGATGGTAAATTTATGTTGAATGGCTAAATGGTAAATTATGTTATTGTGTGTATTTTACCTCAATTAAAAATAAAAAAGAAATGCAAAAATTATAGGAACAATCCAAAAGGCTAAAGTGTCACTCACATAAGAACCCTACATTTTTTTCTTTATATTTGGCACCTAAAACAAGTTGGACAGTGGCTATTAATGAAATAATACTGTTTTAATTTTGCTGAGAAAAAAACAAAGCCCAGAAAGAGTAGTTGACCTGCCTGAGGTTTTTACCAAACCAAACTTGGGTCCGCTCGCCTGCACACAGAAAGCCAATATACTAACACTGGGTTGTAGTGAAGGAAATGTGCAGCGTTTATTGTAAAGGAGCCAATGCAAGGAGAACTGGTGGCTCATGCTCTAAAACCCCGGGGGTGGGGGTGGGGGGTCCTCAGGGTATGTGATCAGCTCCTGTACAATTCTCTGATTGGTTGATGGTGAGGTAACAGGGTGGTGTCACAAGGGTTAACATTTTCCATCCTTAGGCTCCAGTAGGCCTGGGGGCAATGTGCTCATGGTCATCAAGTAGTTAACATCTTCCATTCGGTGGAGGTTTTCACATCTGTAAAACAACTCAGGAAATGTGCATCAGATGTATTATCTAGGTACTTCAGAGAGGGCTAAAGCAGAGGATATGGGGAAGGGGTCTGCCCTGGGAAGGAAGGCCCCGTAGGGTTTTGCTGGGTTACAAGATCACCCAAAATAAAAACTAGGTAGTCTGCCTCAGCATCTGCTTTCGTAAATGCTGAACTAAACAGCTTTCTTTCAACAGAAAGAGAGGAGTTTAAGAAGAAAAATCTCCTTGTCGATCCAGGGACACCACTGCTGTCCTGCAGATCAGGGGAGACACTGCCACTGTCCCCATGAGTACATCTAATGTGTGGACATGTGAACAGGATTATCCTGTGAGACATGGTAAGCAGCTGCTGCCTGTTAGGTCTGAGAAGGGGACGAGGAGAGATGGGCTTGCACTGCATCAGAAGGGTTTGGGCCAAATACAAGAAATTTCTGTCTGCAGACTTAACACGGTGAGGGCTCTGGAAGGAGATGGTAGAATTCTCTGGAATCGTTTTTCTGGAATGTTGTTGGTGCAGTCCTGT
The DNA here is from genome assembly GCF_005190385.1 of Monodon monoceros. Classification (NCBI taxonomy): domain Eukaryota; kingdom Metazoa; phylum Chordata; class Mammalia; order Artiodactyla; family Monodontidae; genus Monodon; species Monodon monoceros. The sequence continues at coordinate 113,261,528 of NW_021703767.1, read as the reverse complement.
GCAAGGTGAAAGGATGAGGGAAAACCATTCATCCAGGGCTCGTTTAACTCCGTGATTCTTTAAACTAAGATTATTCACATTCTCAGGAGTTGAAGCTGAGGTCAAGAGGAACCCCTGTGGTTACCAACTCACCTGAGAACAAGGAAGCAGAGGTGAAGTTGTGGTCAAGAAAATTTACCACAGTGTGTGTGTGTGTGTGTGTGTGTGTGTGTAACACACAGGAGTGGAGCCAGGCCTGAGACTAGGCTAAAGTAAAGGCAAATATAATACCCCCTTTTAACTTTAGGTTTTAGATATGACTATGGTTCCAAATTTCCCACAATGAACAAGTATTACCACCTTAATCAGGAAAGAAAAAACCCTTCCAAATAATCTTATAAGTAATAACAGAGTGGAGATGAACATGGCCCCTGTCAAAGTGGATGAAGAGTCACAGGCTTGTATAGTCTTTCCCTTGTCTAAATGTACTTTATTTTAGCACCATATTAAAGAAAAATAAAATTAAATCTCCACTTCACTCCATGCATGAAAATCAATTTCGGTTACATTAAAGAAAACATGTTTAAAAACACACAGAGAGGAATACCAGGAAAAATATAGAATATTTGTATACCTCTAGATGAGAAAGGCCTTTCTTAACATGACACCAATGCTCCAAATCCTAGAAAAGCAACTGGCAGCTCTACATCCATAAAAATGAAAAACCACCAAGATAAACAGTGGTTCTGGAAAATTTTTGACAAACCGTATGTCTGATAAGGGACCTATACGTAGAATATTAAAGGAACTATTACAACTCAACAATGAAAAGACAACTCATGTTTTTAAAATAGGCAAAGGATCTGAATACACATTTCTCCAAAGAAGATATATAAATGACGAACGAGTACATGAAAAAATGCTCAACGTTTTTAGCCATCAGGGAAATGTCAGTTAAAACCAGAATGAGATACCATTTCACACCCACCAGGTTGGCTAGAATCAAAAAGGCAAATAATAACAAGGGTTGGTGAAGATGTGGAGAAATTAGAACCCTCATACACTGCTGGTGGACATGTAAAATGGTGCATTTTCTTTGGAAAACAGTCTGGCAATTCTTCAAAGAGTTAAATGTAGAGTTACCATATGATTCAGTTAATTCCACTCCTAGGTATATGCCCAAGAGAAATGAAAACTTATGTCCACTGTTTATACAAAACTTGTACACAAATGTTCATAGCAGTGTTATTCACAATGGCCAAAAGATAAAAACAACCCAATGTCCATCAACTGATGAATGGGTAAATAAAATGTAGTATATCGATACAGTCGAATATTTTTTGGCAATAAAAAGAAATGAACAATTGATATACGCTACAACACAGATGAACCTTGAAAACATGAAAGAAACTAGTCACAAAGGACCACATATTGTGTGATTTCATTTAGATGAAATGTTTGAAATAGGCAAAGCTATAGAGACAGGAATTAGATTAGTGGTTTCCTAGGGCTAGGAGAATGGAATGACTGGAGGTAAAGGCTGAGAGGTCAAGGTTTCTTTTTGGGATAATGAAAATGTTCTAAATTGATTGTGGTGCTATATGCACAACTGTATGAACATACTAAAAACAATTGTACACTTTAAATGGGTAAAGTATAAGATATGTGAATTATATCTCAGTAAAACTGTTTTTTAAAAAGAATGTTCATAGCAACTTTATTCGTAATAGCAAAAAACTGGAAATAACCCAAGTGTCTACTGACAGTACAGTGGATAAATAGAAATTGTACTGTACTCACACAGTAGAATAATACATAACAATCTAAAAGAATAAACTCTTGCTATATGCAAGAATGTAGGTGAATTTAACAGACATAAAGTTGAGTGAAATAAGCCAGACATAGGGTGAAAGCGATCAAGTGTATAGTGACGGATGGTAACTAGACTTTTGGTGATGATCACTTTGTATTAAACACAAGATGTCAAATCATAATGTACACCTGAAATGTATGTGATGTTACATACCAATTTTACTGCAATAAAATTTTTTAAATTTGTTTTCCTTAATTGAAGTATAGTTGATGTACAGTAATATTATATGTTACAGGTGTACAATATAGTCATTCACAATTTTTAAAGTTATATTCCATTTATAGTTATGATAAAATATTGCTATATTCCCCGTATTGTACAATAGATCCTTGTAGCTTATTTTATACCAAATAGTTTGTACCTCTTAATCTCATACCCCCTTTATTGCTCCTCCCCCCTTCCCTCTCCCTACTGGCAACCACTAGTTTCTTTTGGCTATTCTCTGTATCTGTGAATCTGCTTCTTTTTTGTTATATTCACTAGTTTGTTGTATTTTTTAGACTCCACATGTAAGTGATATCATACAGTATTTGTCTTACTCTGTCTGACTTATTTTACTTAGCGTAATGCCCTCCTAGTCCATCCATGTTGCTGCAAGTGGCAAAATTTTGTTCCTTTTTATGGCTGAGTAGTATTCCATTGGATATACATACCACAGCTTCTTTATCCATTCATCTGTTGATGGACACTTAGGTTGTTTCCATGTCTTGGCAGTTGTAAATAATGCTGCTATGAACATTGGGGTTCATATATCTTTTTGAATTAGTGTTTCTACTTTTTTTGGGTATATACCCAGGAGTGGAATTGCTGGATCACATCATAGTTCTACTTTTAGTTTTTTGAGAAGCCTCCATACTGTTTTCCACAGTGGCTGCACCAGTTTACATTCCCACCAACAGTGTAGGAGGGTTCCCTTTTCTCCATATTCTTGCCAACATTTGTTATTTGTGTTCTTCTTGATGAGAGCCATTCTAACTGGTGTGAGGTGCTATCTCATTGTGGTTTTGATTTGCCTTTCCCTGACAGTTATCGATGTTTAACATCTTCTCATGTGCCTGTTGACCACCTGCATTTCCTCTTTGTAAAAATGCCTATTCAAAAATTCTGCCCATTTTTTAATCAGGTTGTTTTTTTCTTTGATGTTGAGTTGTTTGAACTGTTGGATATTAACCCCTTATCAGTCATATCATTTGCAAATATTTTTCTCCCAGTCCATAGTTGTCTTTTCGTCTTTTTAATGATTTCCTTTGCTGTGCAAAAGCTTTGAAGTCTAATTAGGTCCCATTTGTTTATCTTTGCTTTTATCTCCTTTGTTTTAGGAAGCAGATCAAAAAAATATTGCTACGATTTATGTCAAATAGTGTTCTGCCTATGTTTTCCTCTAGGAGTTTCGTGGTTTCTGCTCTTACATTTAGGTCTTTAATCCGTTCTGAGTCTATTTTTATATATGGTGGTAGAGAATACATTCTTTTACATGTAGCTGTCCAGTTTTCCCAGCACCACTTATTGAAGAGACTGTCTTTCTCCATTGTTATTCTTGCCTGCTTTGTCACAGATTAATTGGCCATAAGTGTATGGGTTTATATCTGGGCTCTCTATTCTATACCATTCATCTCTCTGTCTGTTTTTTGTGCCATACTGTTTGGATGACTATAACTTTATAGTAGAGTCTAAAGCCAGGCAGCGTGATTCTTCTAGCTCTGTTCTTCTTTCTCAAGATTGTTTTGGCTATTTGAGGTCTTTTGTGTTTCCATGTGTTTTGTGTTTCCAAATTTTAAGATTATTTGCTCTAGTTCTGTGAAAAATGCCATTGGTGTTTTGATAGGAATTACATTGAATCTGTAGATTGCCTTGGGTAGTATGGTCATTTTAACAATATTAATTCTTCCAATTCAACAACATGGTATATCTTTCCATCTATTCCTTCAATTTTTTTCATCAGTGTCATAGTTTTCCAAGTACAGGTATTTTACCTCCTTAGCTAGGTTTATTCCTAAGTATTTTATTCTTTTTGATGTAATGATAAATGGGATTGTTTCCTTTATTTCTCTTTCTGATAGTTTGTTGTTAGTGTATAGAAATGCAGCAGATTTCTGTATATTAATTTTGTATCCTGCAACTTTACCTAATTTATTGATGAGCTCTAGTAGATTTCTGGTGGCATCTTTAGGATTTTCTATGTATAGTATCATGTCATCTGCAAACAGTGACAGTTTTACTTCTTCCTTTGCAATTTGGATTCCTTTTTCCTTCTGATTGCTGTGGCTAAAGCTTCCAAAACTATGTTGAATAAAAGTGGCGAGACTGGGCATCTTTACCTTGTTCCTGATCTTAGAGGAAATGCTTTCAGCTTTTCAACATTGAGTATGATAGCTTTGGGTTTGTCATATGTGGCCTTTATTATGTTGAGGTATGTTACCTCTACCCCTACTTTCTGGATAGTTTTTATCATAAATGGATGTTGAATTTTGTCAAAAGATTTTTCTGCCTCTACTGAGATGATCATGTGGTTTTTATTCTCAATTTGTCAATGTGGTGTATCACATTGCTTGACTTGTGGATACTGAGAAATCCTTGCATCCCTCGGATAAGTCCCACTTGATCATGGTGTATGATCCTTTTAATGTATTGTTGCATTGGGTTTGCTAACATTTTGCTGAGGATTTTTCCATCTATGTTCATCATGATATTGACCTGTAATTTTCTTTTTTTGTGTGGTATCTTTGGTTTTGGTATCAGGGTGATGGTGGCCTTGTAGAATGAGCTAGGGAGTGTTCCTTCCTCTGAAATTTTTTGGAATAGTTTCAAAAGGATAGATGTTAACTCTTCTCTAAGTTTTATAGGATTTGCCCTTGAAACCATCTGGTCATAGACTTTTGTTTGTTGGAAGTTTTTGTTTGTTTGTTTGTTTGTTTGTTTGTTTTTGCGATACGCGGGCCTCTCACTGCTGTGGCCTCTCCTGTTGCGGAGCACAGGCTCCGGACGCGCAGGCTCAGCGGCCATGGCTCACGGGCCCAGCCACTCCGCAGCATGTGGGATCTTCCCAGACCGGGGCATGAACCCATGTCCCCTGCATCAGCAGGCAGACTCTCAACCATTGCGCCACCAAGGAAGCTCTGTTGGAAGTTTTTTAAATCACAGTTTCAATTTCAATGCTGTCGTTGGTCTGTTCATATTTTCTATTTCTTCCTGGTCCAATCTTGGGAGAGAGTACAGGCTCAGCAGTTGTGGTGCACGGGCTTAGTTGCTCCGTGGCATGCGGGATCTTCCAAGACCAGGGATTGAACCCGTATCCCCTGCATTGGCAGGTGGATCCTTAACCACTGCGCCACCAGGGAAGTCCTCTTTTTCTTTTTTGTGTGTATATCTATTATAGATTTTTGGTTTGTGGTTACCATGAGGTTTTTGTATAGTAGCCTATATATAAAAACGATTGTTTTAAGTTGCTGATCTCTTAATTTCAAATGCATTTTAAAACCCTGCATATGTACTCTCCTCCCCTCATGATTACTGTTTCTGATATCATATTTTATATTTAGTTTTGTGTATCCCTTAACTGCTTATTGTGGATATAAATAGATGATTTTATTACTTTCGTCTTTTAACCTCCCTACTAGCTTTGTGTGTGGATTATTTCCTACCTTTACTGTATGTTTGCCTTTACCGGTGAGTTTTTCATTTGTAATTTTCTTGTTTCTAGCTGTGGCCTTTTCTTTTTCACCTAGAGACGTTCCTTTAACGTTTGTTGTAAAGCTGGTTTAGTGGTGCTGAACTCTTTTAAAGATTTAATTTAATTTTTTTTTTTTTGGCTGCGTTGGGTCTTTGTTGCTGTGCATGGGCTTTCTCTAGCCATGGTGCTACTCTTCACTGCAGTGCCTGGGCCTCTCACGGTGGTTGCTTCTCTTGTTGCAGAGCACAGGCTCTAGGCACACGGGCTTCAGTAGTTGTGGCTTGCAGGCTCTAGAGCACAGGCTCAGTAGTTGTGACACACGGGCATAGTTGCCCCGCGGCATGTGGGATCTTTCTGGACCAGGGATCAAACCCGTGTCCCCTGCATTAGCAGGCAGATTCCCAGCCACTGCGCCACCAGGAAGTCCCTCTTTTAGCTTTTGATTGCCTGTTAAGCTTTTGATCTCTCCAACAAATCTGAACAAGAGCCTTGCTGGTAGAGTATTCTTGGTTGTAGGTTTTTCCTGTTCATCATTTTAAATACATTGTACCACTCCCTTCTGGCCTACAGAGTTTCTACTGAAAAATTAACTGATGGTATTATGGGAACTCCCTTGATGTTATTTGTTGCTTTTCCCTTGCTGCTTTTAATATTCTTTCTTTTATCTTTAATTTTTGTCATTTTAATTACAATGTGTCTTGGTGTGTTCCTCTTTGGGTTCATCCTGTACGGGATTCTCTGCACTTCCTGGACTTGGGTGACTGTTTCCTTTCCCATGTTAGGGAAGTTTTCAGCTATTATGTTTTCAAATATGTTCTCAGCTCCTTTCTCTCTCTCTCTTCTCCTCCTGAGACCCCTGTAATGCAAATATTAGTGCACTCAATGTTGTCCCAGAGGTCCCTTAAATTGTCCTCATTTCTTTTCATTCTTTTTTCTTCTTTGTTCAGCGGCAGTGATTTCCACTGGTCTGTCTTCCAGATTACTGATCTGTTCCTCTGTATCATTTAGTCACCATTGATTCCTTCTAGTGTATTTTTCATTTCAGTTATTGTATTCTCCATCTCTGTTTGGTTGTTCTGTATATTTTCTAACTCTGTTAAAAACCTCTACTTTTTGCTCTGCGCATCCATTCTTCTCCTGAGTTTTTTCATAATCTTTACCATTATTACTCTGAACTCTTTCTCAGGTAGATTGTCTATCTCCACTTCCCTTAGTTCCTTTTCTGGGGTTTTATCTTGTTCCTTCATCTGAAACATGTTCCCCTGCTGTCTCATTTTGTCTAAGTTGCTATTTGTATTTTTATGTTTGTGGTAGGTTAGTTACATTTCTCAACCTTGGAAAAGTGGCCTTCCACAGGAGATGTCCTATGTGTCCCAGCAGTGCACTCCCTTCTCATCACCCAAGCTATGTGCTGTAGGGGTTCCCCCTAAGAGGGCTGCACAGGCCCTTCTGTTGTGGCTGGCTGACTATGTTGGTGGTCTGGTAGAATTGATTGGCCCCTAACCCAGTTGGTTGTCTAGCCCTGCCTTGTGTGAATGCTTGTGTGTTGGTTGTCTGGCCCTGGCTGCTGGTTAGTGTGTCCTGGCCACAAGGTGGCTGACTGCAGAACCCCAGGGGATTCCAAGGCTAGTGCTGGCTCACCAGTGGGCAGAGTTAGGGTCCAAAGACTCCAGGGCTCTTGCCTCCACACTGGTGGGTGAAGCCAGGTCCTGGGGTTGGTGCTGGACTCCTGGCAGGCAGAGCCAGGCCCTGGAGTCTGGATTCAGGACCCAGGGACCCCAGAGCTGGTTACAGATTTCTGTGGATGGGGGGGCAGAGGTGGGGGGAAAGAGCAGTGGCAGATCCTGATGCAGTAGGGTATGGGGTCCAGCATATCATGAAACTTGTGTTGGCCTGCTAGTGGGCAGGGCTGGGACCCAGCTGGTCCCAAGGTACAGTCTGGCCTGCAATGGGCAGTCTGGGTCTGAAGGCTGCACAATTGTAGTTTTCTTGCATCTGGTGTCTGCTCCCTCGTGGGAGAGGCTAGTCTAGAGGCTAGTGTAGGCTTCCTGGAGGGCCAGGCTGGTGCCCACCTGCTGGTAGGTAAAGCTTGTTCTTGGGCCTCTGGTGGGCACAGCTGTGTCTAGAGGGTCCGAGAAGTCTTTAGGCAGCCATTCTGCTGATGGGTGGGGCTTTGTCCCCACCCAGTTAGTTGTTTGGCCTGAAGCATCCCAGCACTGGTACCTACAGGTTGTTGGGTGGGGCCAGGTCTTGGCACTAATGAGCTAGAGGAAGGATTCCAAGATGGTGGCCACTAGTAGCAGTGTCCACGCGGTAGAATGCTCCCAAATATGGCTTCCACCAGAGTCTATGTCCCCAGCATGAATTTCGGCCACCCCCTCACCCCCGCCTCTCTGGGAGTCTTTCCAAAACCAGCAGGTAGGTCTGGCCAAGGCTCCTATTAAATTATTGCTTTTGCCCTGGGTCCCAGTGCACATGAGATTTTGTGTGTGCACTGTAAGAGTGAAGTCTCTATTTCCCATAGTCCTTTGGGACTCCTGAAATTCAGCCCTGCTGGCCTTCAAAGCCAAATGCTCTGAGGGCTCGTCTTCCCAGTGCAGGACCCCCAGGCTGGGGAACCCTACGTGGGGCTCAGAACTCTCACTCCTATGGGAGAACCTCTGCACTCTATTCTCCAGTTTGTGAGTGACCCTCGATTATACCGTGAGTCTGCCCCTCCTACCCATCCTTCTTTATGCCTCTGGCTGTAGATCTTTTCTGGTAGGTTCTAGGCTTTTTCATCAGTGGTTGCTCTGCAGATAGCTGTGACTTTGGTGTGCTTGTGAGAGGTGAGCTCAGGGTCTTTCTATTCTGCCATCTTGGCGGATCAAACTCATCAATAAAATTTTTTTAAAAAAGAAACGAGGCAGGACTTCCCTGGTGGTCCAGTGGTTAAGACTCCATGCTCCCAGTGCAGGGGCACGGTTTGACCTTTGGTCAGGGAAGATCCTGCATGCTGCATGGCACGGCCAAGAAAAAAGAAAGAAGAAGAAACCAGACAATAAACGGTACATATTGTATGATTCCATTCAGTGGCAATAGAAGTCAGCAGTGGTTGCCTTTGGGGTATTTCCCGGGAGCAGGCATGAGGCAGACTTTTGAGATATTAGAAATGCTCTATATCTTGTACAGAGTGAAGTAAGTCAGAAAGAGAAAAACAGATATCGTATATTAACACATATACGTGGAACCTAGAAAGATGGTACAAATGAACCAGTTTGCAGGACAGAAATAGAGACACAGATGTTGAGAACAAACGTATGAACACCAAGGGGGGAAAGTGGCGAGGCAGGGAGTGGTGGGATGAACTGGGAGATTGGGATTGACAGATATACACATATATATACAATATGTATAAAATAGATAACTAATAGGAACGTGCTATATAAAAAATAAATTAAATTAAATTAAAAAAAAAAAAGAAATGCTCCATATCTTGACCTGAAAGATGGGTACAAGAGTGTGTGTGGATCGATATATATGTGAAATCTCATTCAGCTATACAACAAATATGTTCACTTTATGTAAGTTAAATCACAATTTTTTTATATAAATTTATTTATTCTATTTATTTTTATTTTTGGCTGTGTTGGGTCTTTGTTGCTGCATGCGGGTTTTCTCTAGTTGCGGAGAGGGGGGGCTACTCTTCGTTGCGGTGCGCAGGCTTCTCCTTGCGGTGGCTTCTCTTGTTGCAGAGCACAGGCTCTAGAGCACAGGCTCAGTAGTTGTGGCACATGGGCTTAGTTGCTCCCCAGCATGTGGGATATTCCTGGACCAGGGCTCGAACCCGTGTCCCCTGCATTGGCAGGCAGATTCTTAACCACTGCGCCATGAGGGAAGCCCCTAAACCACAATTTTAAAAAACTGTGAAAAATTAGATAAATAAAATTGAAAGCACAATCCCACCAGTCTAGTTAGCCTGAGAAATTTCCTATCACTAAATCAAACTGGGTCATAATGCTTTTCTCCTCTGTGTATTTTTAACTTTTCCCCCTTCAAGGCTACCTTCAGTTGTCAGTTATAACTGATTTCAAGTAGATAAAATAGAGGTGATAGGGAGAAGGGGACGGGAAGGAAAGGAGGGGAGGAGAAGAGAAGGAAGAAGAGACCCTGGAAGTTGAAATATCTCTATGCCCCGAGCCCAGCTGCTCTCTAATTGCCAGTTTTGTTTTTCCTTCCTTTCAAGTCATTTCTCTTCATATTTCAGAGCTCAGACAGTGCATGAAATTGTAGAATTGCTTTCTCCTGAGGCTGAGACATGCAGTTTCCTGTCAATCAAATCTCAACTTTTTCACGCTTGCTGGCCCCCCTTTCCCCACATATGCTCTTTCCCTCCACTTGTAGAGAAGGCCAAACATTGTATGTTTTTGTCCACTCCAGGACTGGAGTGTAGGCTTCTGTTTCTACCACTCCAGCCGGTGAGGAGGCAAAAGTTAAGATATGAGAGACCTGGGGCAGGAAATAGGGTGCCCTGTGGCCTCAGGGAATGCACTGATTTACAGAAATAGTGGTGTTTTGGAATATGGTTTTGGAACTCAGTTTTGGAATATGGTCCTTTAGGTGTCAGAAGCTTTTCCTCTGTGGTGGAGGGCTCCGTCTCTTTCCAGTTGAAGGCTTATTGGGAAGGAGTTTGGGGGGAGACAAGCCTTTGTGTATGAATTCTCATTACAGAGTCAGATGATTAACATTCCTTGGCTGTTTAGGGGTTTTCCCTTCATTATTCCCTAATCACACCCCTTTGTAACATCATAGGTGTTACACCTACACATACCTGCTAGGAGGCAGTGTGGAGTTAATCCCAGTTCTGTGACTAACAATAGAAAACAGAAAAAAATATTCCTGTTTACCTCACGGGACTGCTGCTAAAAGATCCAAAGACATATTTTTGAATATTTACATTAAGAGAAATACCCTGATCAGATAATATATGTGAAAACGTTCTAAACGGATAGAGGTTACACAAACGATCCTTTTACTTCTATTATGGAAGTCTTCTAAAAAATTACAGTCTTCTATAAAGTAAGTGAAAGCATTGGGACAACTTCTGCCTAAGGGGCCTTTGAAATGAGTCTAACAAATTCCAAAGGCTCCATTCCTAAATCTGAAAATAAACGAAGCCAAAGTCAAGGGGATGGTAATGTTGGTGAAACTGACATCACACCACATTAGATGGGGGGGGAGTGGGCATCAAGACACTTGATAGGGCTTCCCTGGTGGCTCATTAGTTAAGAATCCGCCTGCCAATGCAGGGGACACGGGTTCGAGCCCTGGTCCGGGAAGATCCCACATGCCACAGAGCAACTAAGCCCGTGCACCACAACTACTGAGCCTGCGCTCTACAGCCCGCATGCCACAACTGCTGAAGCCTGTGCACCACAACTACTGAAGCCTGCCCACCTAGAGCCTGTGCTCTGGAACAAGAGAAGCCACTGCTATGAGAAGCCCGCACACCGCTGCGAAGAGCAGCCCCCGCTTGCCACAAATATAGAAAGCCCGAATGCAGCAACGAAGACCCAACGCAGCCAAAAATAAAATAAATTTATTTTTTTAAAAAAAGACACTTGATAATAAAGTATCTGGAAAACACATTTTACTGCCAATTACCAAAGTATTGTCTGAGAACCAGCAGCAGCCTCACTTGGGAATTTGTTAGAAACGCAAATTCTGGGCTTCCCTGGTGGCGCAGTGGTTGAGAGTCCCCCTGCCGATGCAGGGGACACGGGTTCGTGCCCCGGTCCGGGAGGATCCCACATGCCGCGGAGCGGCTGGGCCCGTGAGCCATGGCCGCTGAGCCTGCGCGTCCGGAGCCTGTGCTCCGCAACGTGAGAGGCCCGCATACCGCAAAAAAAAAAAAAAAAGAAGTGCAAATTCTCAGGCCCTAACCCAGACCTGCTGGAATCAGATCAGAAGCAATGGGACAGGGGCCCAGGAAGCCATGTTCAGGGAGGGTTTGGATGATTCTGGGGTGCGCTTGGGTTTGAGAGCTACCGCTGTGCCCAAGTACTTTGTGTAGGCACGGACTTTACAGACGATTAACATTTCAAACACCTGGCTTTAGCTCCCAAACACTGGATGTAGACTCCGATTTTAACTCACATTTCTCTTCTTTGCCGGGGTTATTTGCTTAGCAGTATGAGTCTCAGGGCACAGACTGGAGCTTATTTTATTTTCTATCACCTTAATTTGAACAGCCCGTCCTAGAGTGGAGGGAGACCCATTTCGGTCGTGATGTGCTCTTTTCCGCGCCCAAGCTATGCAGCTCCAGGGAGGCATGCATGGAACAGGAAAATGGGTCTCGCTCCCTCGGGGTCCTCGCTTGCCGGGAGCGCTCAGCCTCCAAACCCTGCAAGGGGTCAGGCAATCTCCTCCACAGGTCCCTTCCAGCACCTACCCAAATCACCTCCAGCCCCAGGGGACCCGCTGTGCCTCTCAGATCTCTCACACTCCACGACCACGACACCCGGCTTTATCTCTTCTCTGGCTTTTAAGGCCCGGGAGAACATTTGACTTCTGGTTGTTTCTGCGTTTAATCCTGCAAGAATCCCTGAAGCCTCAAAGCCCTTAGGACCTAAAATGCAGGGAGAGCAAACACAAATTTTAAATTCCATAAGTTATCTAGCCATAGGTATTTCCCAGTATCCCTTAAGTAATCTGATATGTATTATTTGTTCCACTTCAAGGCTATACATAAGGGTAAAATGTGAACGTTTGCAATTAAGTCGTAATAACAATAAGCAATTGTATTGTTTTTTCCTCTTGCTTTACTTTTCCTTTTTTTTTTTTTTTTTTTTTTGCCGTGCCCCTGGGCTTGCAGGATCTTACTTCCCCTGACCAGTGATCAAACCCTGGACTGCCAGGGAGTTCCTATACTTTTGCTTTTTAAAATTATCCAAGTATTTTGGACACAATGATAAAAATCTAAACAATTTTAAAAACACACACATGACCCTACAATGGTTAAAAAAAAACCCCACCAAATTAATATTACCCATATTCTTTTCCCATTTTTGCCTGCATATATCAGTACACCTATTACTTTATATCCTGCCCTTCTCACTTATTATTAAAGATTTCCATGTTACAAGACAAACTTTATTAAATGAATATATAGGAGCTATGTAAAACTGATTAAAATATGCCTAAATCCTTCAACCTAGTAATTTCCCTCCGAATTCTACTTAACACAAGTGTTCAGAGCAAACTTATCAATCTTTTCTTCCTTGTAAATTTCTCGTTCCTCCCCACATGGGACAAAATAGAATGCTTCCACATTTTACTCCATCCCCTTAATCTCTTCTACATGAAAGAGCAACTGCCTCAGTCAAGTGCCTCTGTGTAAGACACTGTTGTTACCTCACAGAGAAAGACATAAAATGAGGGACAAGCAGATCCAGCTGCTTACCCACGGCTGGAGGAAGAGGTCATCTTTCCTACCTTTTATCCCAACCAAGAAAGGCTTTTTGTCTAACTCCCTTAGAGTTCCCCAGGCTAGGCATGCGGGGCTATCCCCAAAGTGCTTTCAGACCTATGATAATATATGAACAAAATCTGCTCAGTCTTCCTTCCTAGAAACAAAAGTGATAAGGTGCAACCCTGAAATCTAAAGGAAAATCCTGAATGCAACTTCACCTTTCAAACTCCTGCAGTGGTTTTCAAAATATGCTTCACAGGTAATGGTTTGGAGTACTAGGAGGAAGGAGAATGGATTTTCTATCCCTGGAGTCTAAAGCATCTACACCCTGTGCATATTCCACAAATCAGCAATGGCTCCCCTCCTCCCGTCACCCACTCCTCCACCAGTAAAGAATCTGATTAGACTAAGGTCCAAGGGGGACTAGAATCAAATGTTCATTTATGGCCCCTTATAGTTTCTCAAAATTTAAGGAGGAAATGGGGGAGACGATACTAAAGTAATTCCTTTTCTTTCTTTATCCCCTACTCACATCCCCAAATTAGGCACTATTTATTTATTTATTTAGGCTGCATTGGGTCCTCATTGCTGCACACGGGGCAGGGGCTACTCTTCGTTGTGGTTGCAGGCCTCTCACTGCGGTGTCTTCTCTTGTTGCAGAGTACAGGCTCTAGGCGTGTGGGCCTCAGTAGTTGCGACACGTGGGCTCAGTAGTTGTGGCTTGTGGGCTCTAGAACGCAGGCTCAGTAGTTGTGGCGCACGGGCTTAGTTGCTCTGCGGCATGTGGGATGTTCCCGGACCAGGGCTCAAACCCGTGTCCCCTGCATTGGCAGGTGGACTGCCAACCACTGTGCCACCAGGGAAGCCCAAAACTGGCACTATTTAGAGCCCACCTTTTCAGGTTACCTGATTCTAAGCCTTTCATTGCTTTTTAGGTATTTTACAACTCTGTAAATTATGGATAAATGATAGCAATACAAGGAAAGTCTTGTCTATAAACATGCAAATATACTGTCTGATGGATGTTTAATTGACTTTTCTCCTCCCCATGGAAAAGCCAATTTCCCTATTCATTTGTAAATTCATTTCAACATTCCTTTATTTCATATAAGTTTGTGTTTCTTGACTTCCTGTTTGAACTGGTTAACATCTTACAGGTTCCTTCATTAATAATGAATTAAATAAATATTTAATACATGTTCATATATCTAATTGAGAATTATGATTTTAGCCTTTTTTGAAAATCATCCTTTAACAAGATCAAACCTCCCAATTCCAATAAGAGTACTAGAAAAATCTAGCCTTCCATTCAAAGAATTGCTAAATAAAGTATAACAATTATCTCCTTAAGTGAGTGGCTAAACTCGCAGATTATAAAGGAGAATCCCCAAGTGCCAGAGTAAAGAAGGAATGGAAAACCAAGGTGGGAAGTACAAGAGATAATCCTGTGGCTGTCCTAGAAATGACAAAGGGACTAGAGACAAACTTTTGTTCCACAAGGGTTAGGGGAGGTGGAAGTGAATAAATTGAGCCCTTGGAAGGTCTATGACCTCAGTGACAGGGTAGATCAGAATGAAATGTGTCCACCAAGTCAGGGAGATGTCAAGGAAGCTTGTCTGTCTCTGTTCTACACTCTGGTTAAAAACAGGTTTTGTTTTTTGTTTTTGTTTGTTTGTTTATAAGGTTTAAACCCTGGGCCTAATACCTCACTCAGTTTTGGTATAAGAATTTCATGATTCAGGAACTCCATTCTCCCCCCCCCAGCTGATAAATTAATATAAAATACTGTGAGATTAGTGATATCTTCCAGCTCTGTGAAAAGTCCAATACTCTTCTGTGGAAGAATGTTTCCACAACTCAGGCCACTAACTATTTTCACAGAAAACACAACCCCCACTAAAGTGAGTTAACTGTAAAAAATTGTTAAAGCATGAGGAAATATTCCACCACAAGTGATTCAGTGAACACAAGTACCAGAACTTGAGGTAATTAAAAAGATAAACTGGGACTTCCCTGGCAGTCCAGTGGTTAGGACTCCACGCTTCCACCACAGAGGGTGTGGGTTCAATCCCTGGTTGGGGAACTAAAGATCCCACATGCTTCATGGCATGGCTAAAAAAAAAAAAAAAGTGATAAACTGAAGGAATAAAATAATTATTAAAATTATTTAAAATATTTTAAAAATAATCAAAACCAACCAAAGAAAACCACAAAACCCTATTTTTAAAGGCAAATTTGAGGAGAAAATTTGAAAAAGAATTAAATAGAAACTTCAGAAGTAAAAAGGAGTTATTTGAAATTAAAACAAGCACACACACACACACAATGGATGAGTCAAAACCCATTAAACAAAACTAAAGATAATTATCAGGCTAGTAGATATGAGAAAATGATCCAAAATACTAAAGAGAGATAAAGAGAAAGGGTTATGGCCAAGAGATTAGGAGACATAGAAGGCAGTATGAGAAGGTTAGCCATACTTAGAATAGGAATTCTGGAAGGAAAGAGAAAAGAGAGAGAAATTTGAAGAGATAAATGGCATAAAAATTTTCAGTCTTGGTGAAATACATAAATCCCCAGATTCAAGGATCACTATGATCTGGAAATCAGGAAAAGTTAAGATAGACTCACTGTCCCAAACACCTTAGTGAAACCAAGAAACAAAGAGAAAATCTTCTAAGACTTAAGAACCCTGAGAGAAAATACATATAATGCACAAAGAAAGGACAGTAAATTGATAGCTGACTTTATAACAGCAATAATAGAGAAACCAGGAGGTAATAGAATAACATCTGATTGCTGAGGGGAAATAACTGTCAATCTGGAAATCAATATGCAAGCCATTCAAGACAGAAGACAGAATAAAAACATTTTCATACAAACAAACAAAAAGACTGAGAGCAATTATCACTCACTGTTAGTTGCTGAAAGAAGTACTAAGGGATGTACTTCTGGAAGAAGGAAATGGAACCCAGAAGGAATGAGATGCAAGAAGAAATGGTGAATAAATAAATTGGTAAACATGGAGCAATGTAAAAACAACACAGGCTCATAAAATACAACAATAATAGCTAATTTGGGCAAAGAAAAATACAAGACAACATTAACATACATTATGGAAGAAGAGATGATTGAAATCAAAGCATGTTAAAGTCTTTGTTCAAGAAGGTAGAAATAAACGTTAATTTTAGACTTCATCAAACATACCTAGTTAAGTTTTAAAAGTGTTCATTGAGAGAATAGGTATAGAATGTATAACTATGAAAAAAAGATGGTGGGTGGGGGGTGATAAAGAAGCCTCAATTGGACGCTCTCCCACACACGGCACCCAGTCTCCCAGGACTGCTGTGTCCCATGCACCAGGGAAGGAGACACAAACCCAGATCCCCGTGGCAGCCATGCCCAAGAATAAAGGTAAAAATAGGTACAGAGGTAAGAATGAGAATGAATCTGAAACAAAGAACTAGTGTTCAAGAATGGGCCTGTAGCCCAGGTAAGTAAATGTTGGGAAATGCACAATTAGAAGCAATATGTTTTGATGGTCAGAAGAAATTGAGGGAAAAAAGCTTCAGTAAGAACTTAAGACACTATATTGTTGGGCTTGCAAGACTACTGGACAGCAAAGCTACATAATTTTTCATTACATCTCACACATAAAGGCATCTGCAGGCATATGTTGAGCTTCCAAGACAAGCTACAGTCAAAGGCAGTTACATTTGTTCCCAGAGATGATGCCAAAATCCAGTTAAATGTTGGAGATGATGAAGACACTGAGGATATCTAAATTGAACTCAACGTTTAACATCCTGATTTTTCTGAGTATTCTTGCACAATTTGGATCTTAGCCGCAACCCGTGAAGAAGACTAAAACATCATTAGCATGAGTGGTGTGTTAAAGCAGATAAATTTTTGATATTTGTTTTAAAGTATTATATTTCTCTTTTTAAATAATATTTATTTATTTATTTGGCTACACTGGATCTTAGCTGCTGCATGCAGGATCTTCGTTGTGGCGTGTGGGTTCTTTAGTTGCGGCATGCAAGATCTAGTTCCCTGACCAAGCCTGAACCCGGGCCCCTTGCATTGGGAGCACGGAGTCTTAATCACTGGACCACCAGGGAAGTCCCTAAAGTATTATATTTCTTTAAAAATGTATGATACTAAGGGACTTCACTGGTGGCACAGTGGTTAAGAATCTGCCTGCCATTGTAGGGGACACGGGTTCGAGCCCTGGTCTGGGAAGATCCCACATGTCACAGAGCAACCAAGCCCATGAGCCACAACTACTGAGCCTGTGTGCCACAGCTACAGAAGCCCACGTGCCTAGAGCCCGGTCTCCGCAACAACAGAAGCCACTGCAATGAGAACCCCGCGCACTGCAACGAAGAGTAGCCCTTGCTCGCCGCAACTAGAGAAAACCCGCGCGCAGCAACAAAGACCCAATGCAGCCAAAAATAAATAAATAAATAAACTTATAAAATAAAATTTTTTAAAAAGTATGATACTGAATTATCTTAAGTCAAATGTTAAATCCACTTTGTTCTTTTGTTATAATGGAATTTAATTTGCTTTAAAAATAAACTACATCTGTTGTTTAGAGAAAAAGAAAAAAAAGCTACTAGTTTTCTGCTGTGACCAATTCACTCCAGTATATGGATGTTCTAAATAATAAATTTTATGCCCTGTAATTATTATGGATTATGTGTAAATCCCTAGTTTTGACTAGTCTGTGACTGATCAGAGGCTTCTTGTATGCTCCAGCTACTTTGATGTCCTCTCACAGTTTTGCTAAAATTCAAGGGAGGCAGGGACTTCCCTGGTGGTCCAGTGTCTAAGATGCTGAGCTCCCAATGCAGGGGGCCCGGGTTCAATCCCTGGTCTGGGAACTAGATCCCACATAACTCAACTAAGACCCAGTGCTGCCAAATAAATAAATATATATATATTTTTTTTAAAGTTCAAGGGAGGCAGAAATCTGCATTTGATATCACAATGCATTACTCTTTTTTCATATTTAATAGATTTCTTTTTACTAATTTTGATCACATACATTGTTTTTATAGTCTTATGTTGCCAGCATAAAGAAATCAACAAAAAGTCATTTCCAAATACAGTTGAGTTTAAATTTGTAAGATTAGCAGTTGCAGAAATTGAACACTGGGTGGCACCGAATCATCATCAAAAATATTAATGTATTCACTTTTTTTACTTAATATGAATGGAAATTTTCATACAAAAAGAAACTTTCTTTTAAATATTTTGCTAAATATAGAGTTTAAAATTTTTTTTCTTTATATTTAGAGTTCTCCAAATATAGTTTTAAATATTTTTTCTTTAAAATAATTTCAAAGTTATAGAATGTTGCAAATATAAAAATAGTACCAAAACAGTCATATACCCTTTACCCTGATTTACCTAATATGAACATTTTATATCATTCACTTTTTATCATTCTCTCTCTCTTTCTTTCTAATAACTCTTTCTATCTATAATTATTTTCCTGAACCATTCGCAGAAAAGTTACATACATAAGGAGTCTTCACCCCTAAATATTTTAGTGTATATTTCCTGATAATAGGGATATTCAAAAGAGTCTCTCTTTTGATGGTATTTTGAAAATATTTTTACAGTACAAAAGATTAAGATAAAATTTTTTCCCAAAGCTTCATACATTGTAAGCTACAGTTTTGTGTGCTTTACATGTACTTAAATTATGGTTTAGAAATAAAAATAATTTTATACTAACTTCTACAAAATAAGCTCCTCTCAAGTTATCCCTAACCTGGGAGGAAAGGAAAAAATGAAATGGAAAGATGGTCTCCAATTTCTGAGGAAAAAAAATGGTAAAAATTATACTAAAGAAAATATCATGCTGCTGAGATAGATTTTTTCCATATTTTCCATAAAAAAGCTCAGAAATTTCATAACCCAACAGTCCAGTAGAAGGCAGGAATAGGAGTTAAATATAAGCAAAATAAAATAATTAAAAAATGATAAAAGTTAAAATACATGGCAAACAGAAAATGATAAATATGATAGTAGAAATAAATTCCAAAGCATCACTAATAATAATATATATAAATGTACTAAGCATAGTTTTTTAACTACATAAAAACATATTCAAATTTCAAGTATATGGTGTTTAAAATAGATACTTGAAACATAATAACATAGAAAGATTGAACATAAAGAGATAGAAAAAGATACCAGGACTTCCCTGGTGGTGCAGTGGTTAAGAATCCACCTGCCATTGCAGGGGACACGGGTTCAAGCCCTGGTGCGGGAAGATCCCACATGCCTCAGAGCAACTAAGCCCATGTGCCACAACTACTGAAGCCCGTGCGCCTAAAGCCTGTGCTCTGCAAGAAGAGAAGCCACCACAATGAGAAGCCAGCATAAAGCAATGATGAGTAGCCCTGCTCGCCACAACTAGAGAAAGCCTGCGCACAGCAACAAAGACCCAACAGAGACATAAATAAATAAATAAATAATTTTTTTAAAAAAGACACCACACAAACAGCACCCAAAAGAAAGGTGAATACATATATATATGAATATATATTCCACATGAAATATAATAAAGTCAGAAAGCATTATCAGAGATTAGAATAGACACTACATAGCGGAAAAAAGCTATCAGAAAGGGTATAATTTGAATATGTATATGTATAACTTATATACTTTGCTGTACAGCAGAAACTAACACAATATTGTAAAGCAACTATACTCCAATAAAAAAAGCAAAAAAAAGTAAAAAATAAATAAAGTTTAAAAAAGTAAAAAAAAAAGTATAATTTGAATACACCTAAACATAGTCTCAAAATATTTAAAGCAAAAACATGCAGAAATATTAGAAGAAACTTAGAAACTTACAAACCCATAAACTTCTATCAAGAAGTTTGAAAATTAATAAGAATCTAGATTTAAACAGCATAATTAACAATTTGATCAAGGTAACAAACACAGAACTGGCGCCACAAACTAAAAAATACACATTATTTTTTTAAAATCATATATAGTACATTATAAAAAGTAACCACATAGGGATACTGGCTAGGAATATAATGTAGAGAAACCTCAGTGGAAAGGAATTTGAGAAGACTGCATTTATCCTTTAACCCCAAAATCTCAGTTCCAAGAATTTATCTCAAAAATACATGTGCAAAAATATGAAACGATAGGGAATTCCCTGGTGGTCCAGTGGTTAGGACTCAGTGCTTTCTCTGCTGGGGCATGGATTTGATCTCTGGTCGGGGAACTAAGATTCCACAAGCTGCATAATGTGGCCAAAAAAATTTTTTTAAAAAATTAAAGATATATACATAAGGCAATTTATTCCAGTTCACTTTGAAACAGCAAGAGACTGTGAAACAACCCAAATGTCCATGAATAGGTTACTGGTTGAATAATCATGGCACATCCTGATTATGCAACTGTAAAAAGAAGCAAGGAATATCTGTATACTGAAATGGACTGATGCCTAGCATATGAAATTTTTATTTTGTTTTGCAGGATATATTTTAAGTGAAAAAAGCAAAGAGAAGAAAAAAATATGTATGCAGTGCTACCATAAGAAAGTGCTTGCCTAAGAAAGTGATGATATATGCATAATATTTACATCTCTACCTCTATCTGTCTATGGAAGAACAAAACAAAAACTTTTTCAGAAATGTTATCTATAACCGAGCAATTCCACTCCTAGACATACACCCAAAAGAAAAGAAAACACGTATGTCCACACAGAAACTTCAACATGAATGTTCATAGCAGCACTATTCA
The DNA here is from genome assembly GCF_005190385.1 of Monodon monoceros. Classification (NCBI taxonomy): domain Eukaryota; kingdom Metazoa; phylum Chordata; class Mammalia; order Artiodactyla; family Monodontidae; genus Monodon; species Monodon monoceros. Next base: position 113,240,777 of record NW_021703767.1, on the reverse strand, counting down.
TAATAGCCAAAAAATGGAAAAAACCCATCAACTGATGAATGAGTAAACAAATTGTGTTATGTACAAACAATGGAATATTATTTAGTCGTTAAAAAAGAAGACATATTGACTAACTGATGAGGATGATTATAATTTTTGTGACTTTCTGTTTGAATAAAAAAAAAAGAAGAAAACATATTGATTCATACTATAAAATAAATGAACCCTGAATACATTGTGCGAGTGAAAGTAGTCAGTCGCAGAAGGCCATATATTATATTATTCCATTGATATGAAAAGTCCAGAATAGGCAAATCCAGAGAGAAAGAAAGTAGATTAGTGTTTGCCAGAGTTAGGGGGAAGGGAAAATGGGGAGTGACTGCTAACTGGTATGGGATTTCTTTTGGGGAAGATAAAATATTCTGAAATTAGATAGTGATGATAGTTGTCAACTTTGTAAATATACTAAAAACCACTGAATTGTACACTTTAAAGGGTGAATGTTATCGTGTATTAATTATATCTAATATTTTTAAATGTTTTAGTCTTATCAGCAGGAAGAGGCAACAGAGTAGAAAGGATAGGAATAGACACTGGATTTCTCTGAATATACATTGTTTAATAGATTTGACTTTAGAATCATGTAAATGTGCCATATAGTTATAAAATCAAACTAAAAAATTAGAAAGCAACCCCCAGGGGTCTATTTCTGGCATGGTAGTCTGAGGATCTTCATGGTTCACTCCGCAGTAAAACTGGTGAAAATCACTTTAAAATATTCAATCCTCTAGAGATCGTCTTTAGGCCATGTAGCAAATGCAAAAACATTTATTCAGGAAAACTTACTAAAATTTGGTAAGAGCAATGAGAATCTGTGACCTCTGAACCCACTCCCTCCCTTCTCCCAACTCAGAGTGATGGAACCTTCACTCCAGATGGATGCTGCCAAGACATAAGGCTCCCATCTTCCACCCACCTCCCACTCATGGGACAGAGGCTCTACCTTGGGTCTGGCACACTGAGAATACTAAGGTCTGATTCCCCTCGCTCTAGCTCATTCATAAAGCAAAGGTTCCATGCTCAGACAAGCAAGCCAAGAATACCAATGGCTATACAGCAGAAATTAAAGGAGTAGAAAATAGAAAAACAATAGCAAAAATAAATAAACTTGAAAGTTGGGGACTTCCCTGGAGGCAAAGTGGTTAAGAATCCGCCTGCCAATACAGGGGACATGGGTTTGATCCCTGGTCCAGGAAGATCCCACATGCTGCAGAGCAAATAAGCCCGTGAGCCACAACTACTGAGTCTGCGCTCTAGAGTCCGCAAGCCACAACTACTGAGTCTGCGTGCCACCACTACTGAAGCCCACGCACCTAGAGCCCATGCTCTGCAGCAAGAGAAGCAATGAAGACCCAACACAGCCATAAATAAATAAATATATTTTTTTAAAAGTTGCTTCTTTGAAAAGAACAATCAAGTTGACCAGCCTTTAGCTAGATTGATCAAAAAAAAGAGAGAAGGCTCAAATGTAAGAGGGACATTATTACTCATCTTACAGAAATAAAAAGGATTGTGAAAGAATATTATGAACAATTGTATGCCAATAAATTAGGTAACTTAGATAAAATGGACAAATTTCTTAAAAGACATAAACTGAGTCAAGAAGACAGAAAAGCTAACAAGTAAATAGATAGAATTTGTAATTTAAAAAAAACTATCAATAAAGAAAACTCCAGACCCAGATGGCCTCACTGGTGAACTCTTTTCTCCCTGCAGCATTTTTTTAAATTAATTAATTAATTTATTTATTTATTTATTTATTTTTGGCTGCATTGGCTCCTTGCATGTGGGCTTTCTCTCACTGCGGTGAGCAGGGCCTACTCTTTGTTGTGGTGCGCAGGCTTCTCATTGTGGTGGCTTCTCTTGTTGTGGAGCACAAGCTCTAGGTGCTCGGGCTTCAGTAGTTGTGGATGCTGGCTCAGTAGTTGTGGCACACAGGCTTAGTTGCTCTGTGACGTGTGGGATCATCCCGGACCAGGGCTCGAACCCAGGTCCCCTGCATTGACAGGCGGATTCTTAACCAGTGCACCACCAGGGATGTCCCCTCCCTGTAGCTTTATTGAGATGTAATTGACATATAACATTGTGTAAGTTTAAGGTGTACAATGTAATGATTTCATATATGTATAAATTGCAAAAGGATTACCATTCACTGGTGAATTCTACCAAACATTTAAAGAATTAACACCAGTTCTTCATAAACTCTTTCAGGAAATAGAAGAGGAAGGAACTCTTCCGATTTCATTCTATGAAGCTAGTATTATCCTATCCTGGTTATGCCAAAACCAGACAAATACATCTCAAGAAATGAAAACTCCACCCAGATCTCTTATGAATTTAGATGCAGAAATCCTCAGCAAATGCATTACAAAAACCCACAGCTAACATCATACTTAATGGTAAAAGGCTGAATGCCTTCCTCCTAAGATCAGGAACAAGATAATTATGTCCACTGTTGCCACTTCTAGTCAATACTGTACTGGAGGTTCTAACCAGAGTAATTAGACAAAAAAAGAAAAGACATTCAGATTGGAAAAGAAAGAACTAAGATTATTTTTATTTGCAGAAAACAATCTCGTACGTGGAAAATCCTAAGGAATCCCCCCCCAAAAAATACTGTTAGAACTAATAAATGAGCTTAGTAAGTTTGCAGTACACAAGGCAATATACAGAAACAAATCATTTTTCTATATAGTAGCACTAAGCAAACAAAAAAATGAAATTAAGGAAACAATTTCAGGAATTCCCTGGCAGTCCAGTGATTAGGACTCTGCACTTTCCCTGCCAAGGGTGCAGGTTCAATCCCTGCTCGGGGAACTAAGATCCTGCAAGCCCTGGGGTGCAATAAAAAAAAAAAAAAAAAAAAAAGAAAAAAGGCAAAAAAACCAATTTCATTTATAATGGAATCAAAAAGAATAAAGTGCTTAGGAATAAATTTAACGTAAGTGCAAAACATATACTTTGAAAACTACAAAACATTGTTGAAAGAAATGAAAGAAAACCTAATGAATGAAAGGATATCTCATGTTCATGGATTGGAAGACTTAATATTGTTAAAATGGCAATGCTTCCCAAGCTACAGATTCAACATTATCCCTACTAGAATGCCAGCTGACTTCTTTGTAGAAATTAACAACCAGATTCTAAAATTCATATAAAAACTCAAGGAACACAGAATAGCCAAAATAATCTTGAAAAAGAACAAGGTTAAATGACCCACACCTCCTGATTTCAAAACTTACTACATAACAAGAGTAATCTACGTTCTGGGGCTGGTGTAAAGCTAGTCATATAGATCAATGGAATAGAACTGAAAGTTCAGAAATAAACACATATATATAAACCACCTGAGGGACTTCCCTGGCAGTCCAGTGGTTAACCCTAACCCTAACCCATTGCAGGGGACACGGGTTCAATCCCTGGCTGGGAACCAAGATCCCTCATGCCCATGGTGTGGCCAAAAAAATAATCAATCAATCAATCAATCAATTAATCACCTGAAATTCCTCTCTGTGATTATGCTACTAATTTGTTACACAGTTAGGTTCATTTGTTCCATTTGATTTTGATTTTCAGGCTTTTCTTTCTTTCTTTTTTTTTTCCTAACAGCTTTATTGAGATATAATTCACATACCATACAATTCACCCATTTTATTAAAGTGAAAAATTAAGCAGTTTTTAGGATATTCAGAGCTGTACAACCATCACCACAATCACAACATTTTTATCACCTCAAAAAGAAATCTAGTACCCTTTGCCAATTACCACTCAATTATCCCCCCCCCACTTTATAGCCTAAAGCAATCACTAATATACTTTCTGTTTCTATGTATTTGCCTATTGTGGACATTGCATATAAATGGAATCATTTGATATGTGATATTTTGTGACTGGCTTCATCCATGTTGTGGCATTTATAAACACTTCGTTCCTTCTTACAGCTGAACAATATTCCATTATATGGATATACCATATTTTGTGAATCCACTCATGAACTGATGGAGATTTGGGGTGTTTCTACCTTTGACTATTGTGGATAATGCTGCTATAAACATTTGTGTACAAGTTTTTGAGTGGACGTACGTTTCCATTTCTCTTGGATATATACCTAGGAGTAGAATTGCTTGGTCAAATTGTTAAGTCTTTGTTTAACTTTTTTGAGGACTGCCAGATTGTTTTCCAAAGCAGCTTTACATCCCCACCAGTGTATGAGGGTTCCAATTTCTCTAAATCCTTGTCAACATTTGTTATTATTATCTTTTTGATTCCAGCCATCCTAGTGGGTGTGAAGCGGTATCTCACAGTGGTTTAAGTTTGAATTTCCCTGATGGCGAATGATTTTCATGTGCTTATTGGCTGAGTGTGTATCTTCTTTGGTGAAATATCTATGCATCCTGTGCTTATTTTTATTTTATTTTATTTTAGTAAGAACATTTTAAAAATTGAGGTATAATTGACATACAACACTATATCAGTCCAGGTGTGCAACATAATGATTCAATACTTGTATATATGCTGCAAAATGATCACCACAATAATTCTAGTTAACATCCATCCCCATACGTAGTTACAGACTTTTTTTTCTTTGCGATGGAAACTTTTAAGATTTACTTTCTTAGCAACTTTCAAATATGTAATACAGTATTATTAATTATAGTGGCCATGCTCTGCATTACATCCCCATGACTAATTTATTTTATAACAGGAAGTTTGTACCTTTTGACTCTGTTCACCCGTTTCACGCACCCCACTCACCACCCCCTGCCTCGGGTAACCATCCATCAAAGAATATTTAATATGAGATCTCTTTTTGCCCATTTAAAAAAATATTTATTTCTTATTATTGATTTGTAAGAGATCTTGATATAATCCTAGATACAAGTCCTTTATCAGATATATGATTTGCAAATATTTTCTCCCAGTCTATGAATTGTGTTTTTAACTTTCTTGATAGCGCCTTTTGAAGCACAAAAGTTTTAAATTTAGATGAAGTACAATTAATCTACTTCTTTTGTTGCTTGTGCTTTTGGTGTCATATCTAAGAATTCATTGCCAAATCTAAGGTCATGAAGATTTATGCCCATGTTTTCTTCTAAGGGTTTTATAGTTTTGGCTCTTGCATTTAGGTCTTTATCAATTTTGAGTTTATTTTTATATATGATATAAGGCAAGGGTCCAATTTGATCCCTTTGTTTGTGGCTATTGTTGTCCCATTTGTTGAAAAGACTATTGTTTTCCTATTGAATCGCCTTGGTGTCCTTGTTGAAAACCCAATTGACTCTATCTCCCTCATGAAATATTGCCCAAGGACAAAAAGAACTGCAAAGAAATTTTTTATTCTTTTTGTTTGTTTGTTTTGTTTTTTCTTTTTAAAATTTTTTTTGCAAAGAAATTTTTTAAAACATTGTTTTCAGTAATCATAGTGTTAATAAAATTATTACTGTATTTTGAAGCTAGTGTAGATTTAGTGGGATAAAGTAACTAAATAATTATATTAATGTTCTCAGGAGCCAAGGTTTTCAATTTAAGAAAAAAAGGATACAAATTAAAATTTAAGAAATATGTGAAAGCCTGTAATCTTAAATTTTAGTTGGAATTATTGATATAAATTCATGTTGTATTTTCTCTTTTGTTTTCTACCTTTTGTTATCTTTGTTTTATCATATTTTCTATCTTTGCTCACTAAAAGTCTTAGAAGCAATGAAAACACATGGGCAATTAGCATCCATAGACTTTAGGTTGTGATCTCTAAATACCGTATCCTGGTACAAAGAACTCTGAGAAAATGGCCAATTCCATATCTAGGGCAGGAAATATATCAGGTGAATCTTGGGCATCTTGTTATGCCAGTCTCTTTTCTATGTGCTTTACATGTGTTGGGCTGTACCCCTCAGGCCTAGAGCCTGGAGTCAGCAACAGAGACATCAATGGTTTAATGGATAAGGGGGAGCTTACACGTCTGAAGCAAGGTCCTGGAGCGACATCCCACCATGTGTGGCAGACAGTGAGCAGGACATGGTGGCAGTCTTTGCTGGGTTGGGGGTGGGGGCAAAATTACCAGTTATAGGGGAATTGACATCAGGTAGGCTCATTCGTTACTAGGGAAACAGGAGCACAGGGAGCAGAGGAGCAGAGGAGCAGAGGAGCACGCCCTTCATTACACCTTTGATCAGCTATCACTGGGAATTCTCTGGAGGTCCAGTGGTTAGGACTCTGAGAAGCTTTCACTAGCTGGGGCCAGGGGCAAGTACTAGGAAGGTCAGTCATATGGGTAGGGCAGAGGCAAAGCAGGCACTGGTTGGGCAGGGGATGTGCAGAGAGCAAGAGAATAACCATCTTGAGTGGCCTGATCATGCAACACGCATTAGCTCACTTAATTTCATTTTATAGTTGCGAAACTGAGACTTTAAATAGATTGCCCAAGGTTACACAGATACAAAGCGATAAAAAACAGATACAAACCCAGGCTTCAGAGCCAGCATTTGAAAAGTTGCTCAACCTTGCTAGGAATCAGACAAATGCATATTACAACAACACTGAGACTATTTTCTTATTAGAAGGGCAAAAGTTGAGGATATAGGAACTCTTACACATTGCTGGTGTAAATTTAATTTTTTAGAAACTATTTTGGACAATGATTTCACCATACTTAATACATTTGAAGATGTACATACCTCATACCCAGAAGTTCCACTTCTAGACTAGAGAAATTCTATATACATCTGTACAAGGAAACAATGTATAAACATCCACGTTGTTTACAGCTGTACAAATATTGAGAAAAAGAAAGCTGGTGACTTCCTGCCACGTTAAATATGGAGGCTGCCTTCTTTTTGTTTTCGATGAGGAAGGCCCCTTACCCTATCAGAGATCTCTTTGTTTTTGCGGTTCACGAAGCAGGGGAATGTTATTTGCATAGAGTATTTTTAAGTTTTAAAAGTGCTTTTACCATCATTAGGTTTCAGAACAGTTGTGTGTGACAAGAGGGTGTTTCCTTTTCCTTAGGCCAAGAAACTTAGGGGATTTAAGGCCATAGATCGAGAACTCGGAGCCCGCTTTAAAACTTCTCAAAGTTTAATGTTCATACAAATCAGATGGTGGTCCTGTGAAAATGCAAATTATCTTTCAGTGGGCCTTGGGTGAGGCCCAAGATTTTGCATTCCTAACAGGTTTCCAGGTTACTGTGGGTCCCCTGGCCACAATCTTGAGTAGTGGGAGATTAGACCATTGACACAGGCTGGATATTAAACTCCACTGGTCCACTTTCCCTGTCTGTCCTTCGCAGTGCAGATGGATTTAAATGTAATGTTTAGCAAAAGAAAGGGATCTCACCTTGAAAAAATCCTGATGTTGTTCCCAAGCAAGCAGAAATGACTTTAAGATTTCATGTTTTCATTCTCTCTGGCACCTTCCTTCTTTGTGTAATCCATTTGTAATTAATAGGTGGGCCATGCACGGGTAACCAGGACTGGAGCTAGGCAGAAGCATGCTTGGGTACTTCCAGTGTTGATTTATCTTTATGATTCAGGCTTTGTCAGAAATTATAGTCTGCCTCAGTCCTGGATGCCTTTCCACCTTAGAATCTACAATTGTTTATTAACTGATGCTCAGTGTGTCAAACAGAAAACAAACCTGCAGCACCTTCGTGGTTCACCCTGGTTCCCCAGCACTCCTGGGTGTCAGGAACTAAGTGCTGTTCAGGAGCTCTGAGTGGGAGCGCGACCCGCATTTACCCAGAGGGGCCCTGTGAATCTCCTCTTCCCAGAGTATGAGATCTGATTTGGTAACCACACCACACCCCAAATGCTTAACAACGTGGTACAGCCTTGCTGTAGGGAATTCCTCTGTGAAGAGAAGCAGCTATTCTCCCAGGGACTGGATCTGGTTTGGGGGGTACAAAGCCATTCTGGGTTCCCAGTCTGGTGTGGAGAAGGGTGCCCCAGTGTGGCATCCTTGCCCCTTCCAGTGCCCTAGAATGGGGCTGGGGACAGAGGGCAGCTGACAGCCCATAGGCACCTGTCCTAAACAGCAGGTGCGGTGGTTTGACTCTTTCCATATAAGTGGACAGACTGGTATAGTGAGGTATCAGCTTTCTTTGTGAAGCATTTTTTGGTTTTCTCAATTACAATTATTATGAACGGTTCTCAAATGTGACTAAAGGACAAATACGGCTATTGATATATTTCCAAATATCAAGCTTCTCTTGGGAGAGTTTGTTTCTAAGGTAGTCTGAATTCTAATGCTGAGCCCAGCCATTAAGCAGAGGTTGCCAGGATTGGAAGTATCTGGGATGCATGTTATTTTGGGGTTAGATGATCTTACAAGACACGTTCTTACTTTAAAGATGATTCTGATATAATAGCGTTCTCATTGCTCTCCTTCACTTTATCACTCAACTCAAATGTTGGGCTCAGGACTTCCCCAGTGGTCCAGTGATTAAGGATCCACCTTCCAATGCAGGCGAAGTGGGTTCGATCCCTGGTCTGGGAGCTAATATCCCACATGCCGCCAGGCGACTAAGCCCGAGTGACACAACTACTGAGCCCGCCTGCTCTGAAGCCCATGCGCCACAGCTAGAGAGAAGCTCCTGCACCATATCAAAAATCCCTCGTGCCGCAACTAAGAATGCAGCCAAAGATAAATAAATATTTAAAAATAAAAAAATAAAATGTTGAGCTCCCCCTATGTATGTAAAGTTTCACACTAGCCTTTGTGGTGGTGAGAGTAAATGAAAAAGAATGAAAAAGAAAGATATGGCATTTGTTCTATTTTTTTAAATAATTTTTTAAATTTATTTTTGGCTGCATTGGGTCTTTGTTGCTGTGCGCGGGCTCACGGGCTCTAGAGCACAGGCTCAGTAGTTGTGGCGCACGGGCTTGTTTGCTCCACAGCATGTGGGATCTTCCCAGGCCAGGGCTCAAACCCGTGTCCCCTGCATTGGCAGGCGGATTCTTAACCACTGCACCACCAGGGAAGCCCCTGGCATTTGTTCTTAAGGACTGCATACACTAGCTGAGAAACTAAGAAACAAAACCAAGAATTATGGGAACATAATAAACACTAACTGGTCCAGAGTCATCAGTTCCAAAGAGAGTGTTTCTGACTCCCATAGCAAGGGAAAACTTCACAGAGGAGGTAAAATTTAAGCTAGACTTTGAAGGCTGTGTAGTATTGTAACGTAGGAAAAATGAGCAAAAACACTTAAAGTGCAGGTTATCTAGAGAACAAATAGGTGGTTGCCAGAAGGGAAGGGACTAGGGGGAGGAGAGAAGTAGGTGACAGGTGAGGTGGTACAAAATTCCAGCCGCAAAATAAATGAGTCACAGAGGTGAAATGTGGGGAAAATAGTCAATGGTTATGTAATGTCTTTGTATGGTGACAGATCATAACTAGACTTATCATGATGATCATTTTGAAGTGTATAGAAATATTGAATCACTATGTTGGGTACCAGGAACTGACATAGTGTTGTAGGTCAACTATACTTCAAAAACAAATCAACTAACTCAGAGAAAAAGAGATGAGATTTGAGGCAGTGGTGGAGCTGGGGGGAGGGGGAATTGGATGAAGGCAATCAAAAGGTACAACTTCCAGTTATAAGAAAAATAAGTATTAGATGTAATGTACAACCTGATAAATACAGTGAACACTGCTGTATGTTATATATGAAAGTTGTTAAGAGAGGAAATCCTAAGAGTGCTCATCACAAGGAAAATATTTTTTTCTATTTCTTTAATTTTGTATCTATGAGATGATGGATGATCACTAAACTTATTGTGATCATTTCATGAAGTATGTAGGTTAAATCACTGTGCTCTACATCTTAAACTTACACAGTGCTATATGTCAATTATATCTTAATGAAACTAGAACAAAACACTTAGTAAAGTGAATAAATGCTGTTGGAAAAATGGTGCTTATAGTTGACACTGGGTTGCTACAACCTTTAATTTGTAAAAAATGCAGTATCTGTGAAGAACAATAAAGTAAGATATGCCTAAGCAGATATTGCTTTATTTTTTAAAAAAATAAATTTATTTATTTATTTTTGGCTGCGTTGGGTCTTCGTTGCTACGCGTGGGCTTTCCCTAGTTGTGCGAGCGGGGCTTACTCTTCGTTGCAGTGCACGGGCTTCTCGTTGCGGTGGCTTCTCTTGTTGTGGAGCACAGGCTCTAGGCGCGTGAGCTTCAGTAGTGGCACACAGGCTCAGTAGTTGTGGCTCGTGGGCTTTAGAGTGCAGGCTCAGTAGTTGTGGTGCGCCAGCTCAGTAGTTGTGGCTCGTGGGCTTAGTTGCTCTGCGGCATGTGGGATCTTCCCAGACCAGGGCTCAAACTCGTGTCCCCTGCATTGGCAGGCGGATTCTTAACCACTGCACCATTAGGGAAGTCTGCTTGTGTTTTTTTTGTTTTTTTTGTTTTGTTTTGTTTTGTTTTTAGACAGATTGAGTTTTTGTTGCAACCCTGCATTGTTAGATGATTGTTATTTTTAAAAATATTTATTTTGCTGTGCTGGGTGTTAGTTGCAGCACGTGGGATCTTTAGTTGTGGCATGTGAACTCTTAGTTGAGGCATGTGAGATCTAGTTCCCTGACCAGGGATTGAATCCAGGCCACCTGCATTGGGAGCTCCGAGTCTTAGCGATTGGACCACCAGGGAAGTCCCAATAAAGTATTTTTTAATTAAGGTATATTCATCTTTTAAAGACCTAATGCTATTGCACACTTAATAGGCTACAGTGTAGTGTAAACATAACTTTTATATGCACTGGGAAATCGGACAATTCCTGTGACTCCCTTTATTGTGATATTCACTTTATTGTGGTGGTCTGGAACTGAACCCGCGTTATCTCTGAGGTTTGCCTGTATATGGGGATCAGTTTTCTCTTGAAGTTCATTCTTCCTTCTAGAGGAAAGAAAAGTGATTTTAATGCTAACCAATTCCACTAGTCAAAATAAAAGTAATGCAATAGAGCTCATGTACACTGAACCTAGATAATATGAGCCTTTCATGTATTTGTGATTTTAACAGAACCCCAGGGAGAAGACAGTACTCAAAATGGTAAAATTTTGAGCCCAAAACCAAGAGTTAAAGAATACTTTTTAGTTGTTTTCACTTTTATAACCTCCCTCAAGTCAGAGTGTGTAGGCAAATCGTCATTTGATGTCTCTACTTAAGGTCAATTCTGTGTTTGTTCTTTTTCCACATAAATGAAAAGAATTAGTTACCATGTCTGGAATGCTGAATCTGAAAAAATTGAGGTACAAGAACCTTATTGTGAATTATACAAATAAACGAAGTAAGCATTGAAAAAAAGAAAAGCATAAGGCACAAGGCATCTGAAAAATGAAAGTAGAGTCTTTGGGCTAGAGCGAGTTTATGACAGGAAGATGTTGGGACAAGGCTAGGTTGGGCCACGTTGTGAAGTGTCCTAAAAATCAAAGCTAAAGAGTTAATGCAACCCAATGGCAGTAGGAAGCCATTGAAGTTTAGTTAATCCTCAGATTTTACCTTTATCAAACACTCAAGGGGGTTCATGCGATTAATATATAATCTTCTAAGGTAAGAGGAAACATTCCTAAAGAATTATAATTCCTTGGCACTCAACATACTAAAGAGCCAATTTGGTCATCCCAAATCCAGTTTTCTAATCCTTGCTTTGCTACTGGTTCACTGATGATGGGAAAGATAACTTCTCTAGGCCATAATTTCCTCAAGTGTAAATCAAGATCATTTGAAAAGTTCCTTTTAGCTCCAAACTCAATTATTCTCATTCTCCTGTTTGACTTTCTCTGTAACAGTGAGAAAAGAAGAAAAACCTGTTACTAACCCATTTAATGATATTGAAATCATGGTTTTAATTTTTTTACACTGGAAAAGAAGTCACATATGCATTATTCACTGAAACTTGTATCTGTGGAGAGCACATATGTGTATTTTTTTGACTACTGGGCTATCAAAAATTATTTTTCAACATCACAGATAAAAAAGAAATTAAACAAAAAAAACTTTAGCAAAGCTACTTTTAAAAATGTACTCTGGAATATGTGAAAGTGAATAACATTATTTATTTGATCTTTGTTAATTTTGTGCTGTACAGGAAACACCAATAGTAAATTTGTCACAAATTCATTTTCAAAAAAAAGTTGCATCCATAAAAGGACAAACGTTTTTTCTTTCTTCTTTAAATTGGCAACATGCAAAAATTTTAGCTTTCTAAAAGCAGAAGCAAAGAGCTCATGAAAACAGAAGTGTCCTGTGTGGGTATTTTGCAGTCACTCTTATGGTTTCTAGATGGTTGAGTGAGTCAGGAAATCTTGGCTCTAGTTTCTACTCTACCTCAACTAGTTCTGTGAGGGCAAATCCACCATTTATCTGGTTTTACTTTTCCTTTGAAAGACTTATCACAATTATGGTCGTTTTCATTGTATTGTCTTTTTCCTCACTACTGGACTGAAAGATACCTCAGTGCTGAGATTCTGTATTCACATATCTATCTCCAGATCTGGCACATAAGTTACTCAATATTCACTGAATAAATGAATTTTTTACTTATCTGTAAATGGAGGCAGTTGTACTAAATTTCCCGTCATTTAAAAAAAAATAAATTTATTTTTGGCTGCCTTTGGTTCTTCATTGCTGTGCACGGCTTTCTCTACTTGTAGCAAGTGGGGGCCACTCTTCGGGTGGGTGCAGTGCGTGGGCTTCTCATTGCAGTGGCTTCTATAGCTGCGGAGCATGGGCTCTAGGCACGTGGGCTTCAGTAGTTGTGGTACGTGGGCTCAGTAGTTGTAGCTCACGGGCTCAGTAGTTGTGGCACATGGGCTTAGCTGCTCTGCAGCATGTGGGATCTTCCCCGGCCAGGGCTCAAACCCGTGTACCCTGCATTGGCAGGTGTATTCTTAACCACTGCACCACCAGGGAAGCCCTCTATGGCATTTCTATCTTTGATTCTTTGATATGAATTTACTTTGAATTATTTAAGTCCAGACAGTTGAATTTTTCCCTTCAGCTTGATTTCTAGCATTTTATTGCTCATTAGCACTCTTTCCAGATTTGGCCATTTTTGTTCTAACTTGAAGATAAAGTGGTACAAGCAGCTAGAGTGGGACTGTGTTTAGACAGGAAAGGATTCTCTGTGGGAATGTCATAGAATTTGTTATTGAACCCAACTCCTACCTCTTAAAGTTGTGGTTTGCATCTAAAATGACAAGTTAAAAAAACTAATACATAGGTAAATGTGAATCAAACTTCAGAACAATTTCTAAATGGAAAATCTGATGATGTCCTAAATTTTACAGATGCTAAAAGCATAATAAAATTTTGTTGCTGAACCTCCCAAGAATATAATCCAGCACTACATGGTAGTCCTTTGTGCCAACAAAACTCCAGGAACCTCAGTGACAATAGCCATGGCCTTGCAGTTGAGTATATACATTTCTTTAATGTAAATCAAAGCCTATTACAATGCATTCTGTTACAATGAAAATCTTCACTTATTTTGGAAGCTCACTCAATCATTTTGAGCAACATTATATACAACCCAACAGATACAATGAAATCACTGACAACTCCTTGAAACGTTATAGCTAAATTACAAAGAGTAATTGGATAATGTAGACAACCCCGATAAAGTATTTATTCTCACATTGTGCTCAATATTAGATGACATATAAAATTCAACTGGGAAAGGGAAATCAAAAAAAAGAAAAAAAATTGTGCTTTTCCTTGAACCAGACTCAAATAATGAGATGAGGGTAAACCCCAGTTGGGAAAGTATTTAATTCATTGTGCTTTTATATATTTTTCTTGCTACCTATTCCCAGTTAAAACCTTAAATTTGTGCCTCTGGGTACTATTTCTTTTAACTCAAGTACAACATACCAGGCGTTCCTTAAAATCATTTTCTATTAAGTATAAAAAGTATACTCAGATGAGAACTCGATAAAATCATTTCCTTTTAGAAGGCATCAAATATTCAGGGATCTTTATTTTTAAAGGGTTAATGAAATGACATAGCTTTCATTGACCCAAACATGCATAATCCATCCTTAAAAATGCACCCAATTGGTAATGACACGATATACAAAGGGAATGCAACTTTACATATGTAAAATGATTGCTCACTATGGCAATTTAACAAATTAACAGACATTGTACATTAAAAACAAAACAACACAAAAACCCTCAATGTCTTAAAGCCAGTTATCTATAGGAAACCAAGGGAAATTCTGATATGGAATAGTTTGACTCAAAGCAAAGAATAAGGCACCTGCTATGAATTTAGAACAATAACTTTCATTTTTTAAGTTACAACAAAATAGAATTAGTTAACCAAGACACTTGTTTCCAAGAGGGAAACAAGTACAGGGGTTGATTTCCTGGGTGAGAAAGGCAGGTAACAATGCAGATAAAAACCTGCTGGCCTAAGGTCAGCAGATTCCTTTCCTATTGTAGTCAAGTTCCTAAACGTCCTTAACCACTCCTCTCCTTTATTCTCCCCATACTTAGGGGTATGGGAAGCTCTGAGGTTCACACTGTATATAGACTAGGTAGTAGATTTCCCTTCTGTTCCTCTTAAAACAGCTTATTTTCAAGAGGTATCCTGAGGCAATTAACACAGCAAACAAGTAGCTTTCTTTCCAATTCATTACCACATAGACACCTCTCAGGCTTTTTTCATCATTATGGCTAAGAATTTAAATAGCCAATACTTGAAATTTTCAACAGTACCAGAAAACTCAAAACCTGCCTTATCACTCACCCTTACCATTAGTAAAAAGAAAGTTTGATCAATCATAACCTATAAAATCATACAACAAAGGGAAGACTGAAGACTGATCCGTATCAGTAAATCCATTTCATTTCACATGACACTTTAGTCTGATGTATCTAGTACCCTAACAGAATTTTAATCATAAATCAAGAAAAACCATTTCCAAACTAATTTGCAGTTGATGTGCCTTTTTGGTATTAAAAGCGCTATTAACATGCTGTCCTACGGCACACTGGACTCAACAGTACGTCCTGATGAGGCATCCATTTTTAGTACTATTTTTCCCTAAAATGTTGTGAGCATAATAGGCCCCTTTGATATATTAAAGTAATTCTGGTGAAATCAATGGTGATATAAAAAACCTTCCCTGACTTTACTCCACCATGGCTGCTTTTAGTGAAACCGAAGTGACTAAGTTATAAAATGCTCAACCAAGTTGTTTTCTTATGGCCTCTTACGTTAGTATATTCACTCATGCAAAATCCAAGGTAGTGTAAAAGGAATAATATTGTTAAAATAGACGTTGTGGCTATAAGCATCTCCCTTTATATTAGGCATTTAGAAGCTTTTTAAAATTTTCAGGTGCTAAAGATTTCGGGAAAACTAGGCTAACTGTGTAGTTGTTCCATTTATAAGCACCTTATTACAGGACGGTTACATGACCCTCTATGGGAGTGTGCTTTCAAGAAATAGTAATAAAGTGCCTAGCTATATAAAAACCGTAGGATTCCAAATTTTAAATTAAGCTAATTGCATTTACACATTAGGGCTAACAAAATCTAGACCCTGTCTACACAGATTCAATCTAATTACCTATATTGTATACTGTTCTAATAACCACATTAAAAAAAAAACTTACTCTTTACTGACTGAATAAGTAGGGTCCACTACTGTAGCTTAACAAATTTTATTGCTTTATTCATGTGGTGCTTTTGCAAGGCACTGTGGTATGGACTAGAAAACTTGGAATGACTTGTGAAGAAACCTTGGAATGACACATGAAGGATGATATGAAAAGTCATTCTGAGGCAGGATGCTTTACTGAATTGTTTTTAACCAGGGTATCGAACATCAGGAATGAGTTCAAGTTAAAATTCACAGGAGAATGGAAACATCTTAAGGTCAGTCACTTCACATGCCCATCCTGATACTTTGAATAATCTGGAAAATTGCTGTAAAGAGAAAGAGCAAGTATTAAAACATGCTTGGAATAAAACAGGCCTGGCAACTGACAAATATTAAGGTAGTTCAAGAATCCAAGAATACCCTTACAATTACTTGCAAATACTATGTAACTTCATAGTAATATGAACACAGGCCTACCGTAATAATACAATCTTTTTATGCCTCAGCTTCCTTGAATTTTATGCCAAAATGTCTAGAGAGTTACCAAATAAGCAGTGATTTTTAGAAAGAAATTAAAGCACCAAAGCAAAAAGGTTTTTCTAGCATACAATTATTTTGGTTTAACCCTAAACATTAGGTGTATTTGGCCTGTAACATATGCACATTTCCTCATTCTCACAAGGCTGAAAGTCAATAATCTTTAGGTTACATAAATTGCTTGGCTCTTGGCCATTTATCAGGAAAGCTTCCAATTGGTATGTTTAGGAGACAGGCAAAGTGAAATGTTTAAAAGAAACCTCAGTAACTTTAAGATGTCGGAACATGTAAAACAGAAACAAGTATTTCCATATTAACAGCTTGCATATTAAGATGAAGAGAAGAAGGCATTCTGTAATCCATCTCCTTGGGCAAGAGTCTACTACTCTAACAGCAGTCTGTCCTGATAACTATTTTTTCCTACCATATGTCAAACATTTCTTTTATTAAACTAAAAACATTTGTCTCGCACGTTAAATTGCCAATCAGGTACAAGTTCCTCTACAATGAGCCAATTCTTTGCACTAGCTTTACTTTATAAAATATATCCAATTTTGACATAAAGACATTAGATTTCAGAACATGTTAAATTAAGTTCGAACATCCACATGTACATGTTGTTCATAAGCTTCACTTTCGCAAAGGTTGCAAAATATTCTAAATTCTCATTCTGGGAGGTGTTTTTGTTTTTTGTTTTGGTCTAATATTTGTCAACTCGATCATTACTAAGGACCTGACCTCCTTTTCTGCTCTCCTGTGAGCTCAAATCAAGCGGGGAGAAGTTTCTAGAGCACCACCCTCTGTGCGTATGTGGGACAAGTAATTGGGTTCAGATAAAACAATTATGCGGAGCTCCCGGCAGGTGGATTGAGAACCAAGCGGGCAGGATTCACCACTGATGGATCACCACGTCATCCCCAACCCGTCATCCAACACCCTACCCGATGATCGCCCCCAAAGCACTTACCAGAACCACAAACAACAAAAATGAAGAGAGCCAATAACCAGGGTCCTACAGACGCCTTCTCTTCGGGAGCATTTCTCTGCAAAAAGGAAAATCCACGGTCTCCAATGCAAAAAAACCACTCAGACCCCGGGCTCTCACCCTGCACCCCGGGCCAGGTCGCCGGGTCCCTGCACCTCACTGGTCTCCCCTGCGTTCCCGAGCCGCCCGGCTCCGGCACCCACCTCCCTGAGCTCCCAACTTAGCGTCCGGCTCGCGACCTCGGGCCCTTGAGTCGCCCGGGTCTGGGGAAGAGAGCTCGGCGCGGCCCCGGGGCCCGGGCCTCATACCCGGCTGCGGAACCAAGAGGGGCGCCCGCTTTTCCCTTACCGAGGTCTTGGCGACGTTGCCGCGCTGGGTGATGTTCTTGCTGTGCTTCTCGTTGGCCATACGGATCCGCTGCTTGGCGACCATCTTCGCAGCGCAACCACCTGCCCCGGCCACCGCTGGGCCTCGCTCGCTCGCTTCTCCTCGGGTCGCTGCGACCAACGCTCCGCTCCCGGTGCCCGCGCCGCCGGAGCGAGGAGGCTCTCAGGTGGGGCGCTAGCTCCGGCCGCTGGGCCTGGGCGCGGCGGGCGCGGGGGCTGAGCCCTTAGCTGGGCGCGGGCCGCCGGCTGACTGACGACGCCGGACCGTCCGGCCGAGCGAGACGGGCGCGCGGGGGGGGGAGAGCAGGCCGCCGTGATATTCTCGCGTCTCCGCTGTGGCCTCCGCCGGGAGCGTGGAGTGAGAGAGGAAGAGAACGCAACGCTACACAACGCAACAACCGGACGGTGCAAGCCGTCGCCTCGAACGACTTCGGGTTCGGCTGCCAACGTCAGCATTGGGCCGACTCCGCCCCGCGGAAGTGCACGCTCCGCCCGCTGAGGAAGAGGGAGAGGGAGGGCGAAGGCCGTCACTCCAGCCTTAGCTCCGCCCCTCCACGCTCCGTAAAGTGTTGCCCCAGAGCTGCGCGTGCGCGTTCGGGCTCCTTTTTCACGTCTGTCTCCGACCGGAAGTGAATTGGCCCCGAGGCTGGCGACCCCGGAAACACCAGTTCGCCGTCTCACGCCGGAGGAGACGTGTTGGGGCCGGGTTCGGCTCTCGTGAACTCTGACCCAAGCATATGAGTTTTTCTTTCCGGGACAAGATGGCGCCGTCCACGCCGCTCCTTACAGGTGAGCTCTGAACGAGCAAGGGATTATTTCTTTAGAGCAATAATTTTTGTGTCTCTAATCTTGGGCACCACCCGAGAAGCCTTGGAGTCTGATCCGCCTTTTCTTGTGGATTGTAGGAGAGCCGGAGGGCCTTTTGGATTTCTTGGTGTAGCGTGGCAGTCGGAAGTTAGGCTCTAGCCTCGGAGCTCCAGCATTCCCCTTCCCTTTTGCTCGTCCATCATTCTTTCCTGACACTTTTAAGTTCTACAGGAATAGAGGAAGGGGCATAAAAACGAAGAGTGCTAGTGGGATTTGTTACTCTGGGTCTGCAATACTGGTGTTACACTAACGCTTACTTGGTGACAGGCCCTGTTGACAGGGTGAAGTCATTTAGCTAGTTCTGTAATAAGAAAAAAACGTAAACGTATGACTCGGTCTACTAGAATAACCACGCACATTAAATACACCTGAATTTAAGTGATACCGAATCCTGCACTCCTTGCTTTAATGAAATTTGTGGGACTGAGTAGGGCGAGTGGAGCTGCAGTAGTGTAGGTTTTAAGGGGATGAGAGTGTGGTCTGGGGTGGTAGCATATAATGAACATTATAAAGATAAAGTAGCAACGTTAGAACATTACAGGATTCCTGAGGTTTCGAAGCTGAGGCAGAGTTTATAATGTTGGAGAAGATAATAAACTTAGTCTTAGACAATGTCGGCGATGACTCTGGATTAATGGCTGGAGTCTCATATATGAGCGTCAAGTAAGGAGAGGGGAGTTGGGAGGGAAAAGAAGGCTATAAGTTACCAATAACTTAATAACATTAAGGAAAAAGAAGCCATTGAGAGAAAGGTTGTCTACTTTTGAGGAAAGGGGTTATTTCCCCCTGAGACTTGGGGGGAAAATAAGCTTTTGCACTTTTCACCATTCTACATTTTGAAATCTTTGTTATTAAGCACCCTGCCCATTCATATTCAATCTGGCTACCACAGTTCATTCACCACACATTTATCAAAAACTAATTTGTTAGATAACATACCAGGCAGATACTGCTTAAAAAGTAACTAAATGAATTTATTTCTGTAGCTTCATAAAGGTAGCTTGTATGTTACTTATAATTTTGGAATACTAAATGCTTTTTTTGAACTTTAAAAACTGGTACATTTTAAAATTTGATCATTATCAAATAAGGATTTTTAAAATCCTTACAGTGACTGCTTGCAGGGTAAATTCCATCCTGTTTAGCATAGCATATAGAACCCTTTATAATCCTTGAATAGCTCTTGTCATTCATTTTACTCCTTGCCATCCTATCCTATTTTGTTCTCCATCAATACTGAACTGCTCATAAAACCCTTGAACAACCTATTTCCTCAGTCTAACACTGCTCTCTTCCTCTTGATTTGGCTGACGTCTTTTTATCTTTTAAATTTCATTTTAGACATCATTACTTTGTGAAGTCTTTCCTTAGCCTTCCCAGATAGTCTTTCCCCAGCCTATTTTGGTACCTCATATATACTTGAGGTTTTTGGGTTTTTTTTCCCCACTTATCACATAGGGTAATTATCTAGTTGTTTAGATGCTTTTCTCCCTTGCTAGACTGTGAATTCCTTAATGGCAGGGGCAGAGCTTTATTCATCCCTGTCTTCTCAGTACCAAGTACAATGCTTGGTAAACAATAGACACTAAGTGGGTTTTTTTGTTTTTGTTTTGTTTTTTTATTTTTGGCTGTGTTGTGTCTTCGTTGCTGCACGCGGGCTTTCCTCTGGATGCGGCGAGCAGGGGCTACTCTTCGTTGTGGTGCACAGGCTTCTCATTGCAGTGGCTTCTCTTGTTGCAGAGCACGGGCTCTAGCCACACGGGCTTCAGTAGTTGTGGCACATGGACTCAGTAGTTGTGGCTCGCAGGCTCTAGAGCTCAGGCTCAGTAGTTGTGGCGCACAAGCTTAGTTGCTCCGCAGCATGTGGGATCTTCCCGGACCAGGGCTCGAACCCGTGTCTCCTGCATTGGCGGGCGGATTCTTAACCACTGTGCCACCAGGGAAGCCCGACACTAAGTGTTTAATGCAAGAATAAATTAATGAATGATAACCACTTCATTTGTAGTCAGATTAACCAAGAGTGACAGTTTTCTTACAGTGCTTAAGGTCAAGGACTTCGTAAGAGCTTAAGGGTTATCTAGTCTGTGTGCTCCAAATATTCTCATATTTATAGCAGCTCAGAGAAATTCACATTGCAAATTGGCAGAATCAGGATTATATTCAGTCATTCAACTCCATGGCCCACTTTTCTTTCACTAGAACACACTGATTAATCTTTTAAACATTCTTAGTGTAGGTATTTCAGTCAATAATAGATTCTTTTACTTCCAAAACCTTTTTTTAAATATAGACTTATGGGACTTTGGAGTTGTGAATAATTTAAAGATTATCCAGTAAATTTTATTAGTTATGACTTTTAATTGGAAATGACAAAAAGCTAAAGCAGGTAAAAAGGGGATATTTTAAAAATTATTTATTTTTGGCTGCGTTGGGTCGTCGTTGCTGCGCGTGGGCTTTCTCAAGTTGTGCGAGCGGGGCTTACTCTTCGTTGTGGTGCGTGGGCTTCTCATTGCAGTGGCTTCTGTTGTTGTGGAGCCCAGGCTCTAGGCGCATGGGCTTCAGTAGTTGTTGCATGCAGGCTCAGTAGTTGTGGTTTGTAGGCTCTAGAGCACAGGCTCAGTAGTTGTGGCTCCGTGGCATGTGGGATCTTCCCAGACCAGGGCTTTGAATCCGTGTCCCCTGCATTGGCAGGTGGATTCTTAACCACTGCACCACCAGAGAAGCCCCGAAAAGGGGATTTTTTTTTTTAAGAAAAAGCTCATGTAACCTTAAAGCTTCTACTGTTACATCCAGGTATTCACATGACTCCAAAAATCTGTTTTTCTTCCTCCTTCAGCTCTTGCTTTCTTTCCGATTAAACTTATTGTCAGGCTGACGTTCTAATCGGGAGCTCCAGGTTTACAGTCAAGCAGCTCAACAGCCCCAGAGGAAAGTGCACATCTGTGCCAGTCTCAAGGCTGGCTGTCTTTGGCTTGGCTCATGCTCATCTTTGAAACAGTCAATTTTTAATCAGACCACCAGGACCAAATTATATTCTCACCCCTGGATATTTCCCAAAGGAAAACTAAAGTCTCCTAAAAGGGGGGCCTGGATGCTAGGCATGTAAAACAATAGCCCTTACATGAAGCCCATATTGTCCAATCAGCTTGCCTAGTTGAAGCCATTGAGATAATCAAGACTGAGTCATTTTCTTAAATTGATATATACTTCAGGGGATGTAAGCATTGGAAAAAGTATCATACTATAATGATCACCATATCCCTGGCATAGGACCCTTGTTTGTTGAAGTCCAGTAGTTTTCTCATATTGACTCAGGCCTAGAGCAATAAATAGTATGTGAGTATCTAGAAAGGCTAGTAAGTTTTTAAAAGATACTATGTAGGTACAGTATTTAATGTAATTGTTGTTTTTAAACAGTTATTCTGTGTGAAACTCTGGCATTTATTTGTTGCTTTAATGACAAGAACTGTTAGCATTCCAGATTTTTCTTTCCAGTAGAACATATTGCTGATCCTTTTTGATTAAAGGGGAAAATCACTAAAAATAAGGAATCATATCAAATGTCAATACGCTATGTTAAGCTATCCCCACATTTTACTCAGTGTTTCACATTTAGTCGCTTCTAATTAAAATGAATTCCTCATTAGAAATTCATATGTAGAAAAAATTGTTTCAGTTATTGAAAAGAGTTTGAGTCCATATTTATTTTTGCTTTTATTAACTTATAATGCAGTTTATGTTCTGTTATGAACCTGATTTTGTGTTTCTTCTGATAAACTTTGTATATCCACGTATTCAAGTTTGTATAAGAAGTTGCTCAAACTAATAAATCCAGTATAGTATCTTAGTGGTTCCAAAATGTCTTACAGCACTTTCTCATAGTTATGCTTCTATGTAGGGAAGTGTGAAAGGAAATATTTGTTTTAAATAGTGGTTTACATGTATGAACAAAACTATAATGACTCAATATGACTTTTATCATGAATTTAATTGATAATTAGTTCACATATAACAGACATATCTATTGTAAAGCATCATGTACAAAGGTTGTCTAATTTAATGGGAATCAACAGTATCATCAGTGTATGAAGTAGCTTTGATATATACTTTTGTCTTGCAGAATATGTTTTTATCTTAGTATAAAAATCTTGGTCTATTCGATTTTTAATTTTAATTTAACACCTCTGTCCTGTATTCCCAGGCAAATCAGTTCTTGAGAAATGTTGACAGACTTTTGATTGGTTTTATTTCTTGCCGTATTGTGAACAAAATATTACCAAAAAGGGATGGGCTTTTAAAAAGCCTTTTTATTTTGATATAAATTAAGACTTGAAAGAAGTTGCAGAGAGAATAAAGAAAGTTCCTGCATATCCTTCATCTAGCTTTCCCCAATGATAATATCTTATAGTATATTAGCCAAACCAGGAAATTGACACTGGTACAGTCCTATTTACTAAACTGCTCTCCTTATTTGGATTTTACTAGTTTGTGCATGTCTATATCACGTGTAGATTCATGTAGCCACCACTATCAGAATATAGAACTGCTCTATCACCACAAAGATGTTACCCGTTTATCATTGGACCCTCCTTCCAACTCTAACCGTTGGCAACCACTGATCTGTCCTGTATCATGATAATTTTGTCATTTCATGAGTGTTATATATCCTGGTGAAAAGCCAACCATTTTTTTTTAGTAAGTTTTTATAGCATGGCCGAACATAATTTGTGATAAATATTGAATAGCAACCTGAATAGCAACCTTAATATAATACAAAATTATTGAGACTACCTAGTGAAATTATCTTGATTATTATTCAAGGGACAATTGAAATGTACTTCTAAATTTCAAACAACAACAGTTTGCCTTTTTTTCTCCATCTCTATGCAAAATACAAATGTATTTTCCTTAAAAAAGTTTAAAAATAAATAAATAAATAAAGTTTTATAAATGGAATCATAGACTATGTAACCTTTTAATTTTTGTTTTCAAAGTGTTCTTTATTTAGAATGTGAACATATGCATGTTGAAAAGCAGTTGATAAATTTGACTCAAGATTTTGCTTCTCCAGAAACATACTAAAACCAGTAATTGAAAGCCACATGAGACTGAATGCTACTTGAGCAAGAAAGACATGGCACTTTTCACACTGACATTTCTGTCGGTGTTGCCTTCTGAGATTTTGGGTTAATAATCTGCATTATTAAGTTAAGTGGGAGTTTTGCTCCCCCACTCCTGTCTTAGTCCATTCTGGCTCCTGTAACAAAAATATCATAGACTGGGTGGTAAACAACAGAAATTTATTTCTTACAGTTCTGGAGGCTGGCAAATCCAAGATCAGGGCACTGGCAGATTCAGTGTCTGGTGATCACCTGCTTCCTGGCTCATAGACAGCCATTCTGCACTGTGTCCTCACATGGTGGAAGAGACAAAGGACCTCTTTGGGGCCTCTTTCATGAGGGCACTAATCCCATTCATAAGGGTTCTTCCTTCATGATCTAATTACCTCCCCAAAGCCATTCCAAATACCATTAGGGATTAAGTTTCAACATATGGATTTGGGGTAGGGGTACATAAACATTCAGTCTTAGCAACTCTTTTGGGATCTTCTACATGTCTTAGTTTGGGATGTAAGTATGAAATAGAAATTTTGGAAAAGGAAAACCTTGTACCCATACTGGTTGCCCTGAATACCCTGAAAGTTCCCACTGCTGTGGCCAGAAGGCTACCTTCATGGGTTCTGAGGTACAGCTGCCACTTTAATATAACGTACGAAAACTTTGGATTTTCACCAAGTAAACATTGTGGTCGGTAATAACAGCAAAGTCAACAAATACAGAGGACCAAGGTCACTAGGTACAAGTGTCATGAGAACACAAGAAGCTGAGATGAGCTAGGGAAAGCTTTTTTTCTTTTTTGCCAATCACTTCAGGCATGTGTTAAGGCAATAGAGCATGGTTTGATTGCATCATCATATGGCACATTTTAAAAGTATTGCGGCTTCATTGGGTATACACTGATAATGTACTGTTTTGTTTTCCTAGATAAGTATGAGAATTTTGAAAGAGCGATTAGTGAGTTAAATTGTCACTGCAGCTTGTGGGAGGGACCTCATTAGGCTGACAGAATTTTATGCAACCTAGCGATAACATGTAATCTGACAACTACAAACCCCCTAGTTTGGGAAACTCACTTTTTATTAATCCCTCAAATAAATGTTTATTAAAACCTTAACTGTAGTATGAAGAAAAGAATGGCTTGTTTTCTTCTAAATCATAATGTATCATACATTATATTGCAGCAGACGATTGATTTGGTGACAAGAAACAACACAGCTTTGCCTGTGTAGTAAGAGAATTTTGATGCAATACTTGATTTTAGCCAGAATGCCAAGAAGCAGTTGAGAATTTCTAATGCTAAAGAATTAAACTTCATAGTTTTCAAGTCTTCTAGGAAAACATTTCCTGGCACAAAATGTTTACTAAATGTATTAGAGATTTTTAGAATAGATATCGTCAGTGTTTCATTCAAGGTGTAGCAGTAGACTGAGCTCCTTTTGAAATCATCATTTTGAGTGTAGTGATGGACTCATTTTTTAAGATCCCTAATGCCTAGCACATGGAGCTGTGCAGGGGCCAGGTATAGAGCCTTGTAGGCAGTAGTGTGAGGAGTTTAGATTTTGATATGTAGAACACTTTGCTAGACTCCATTCTATTCAAGGGCAAACTACCCACAACAGTTTGGCAACTCAGTTTAGTATATGAGGAAACATGGTATCCAGTTGTATACTTGTGGATATCTGACCAGAAACTCATTACTCAATTACGTGTTTACTCCCTTATTTTTCATCATTTCCACTAGAATGGAAGCTCTGTGAGTACATAGATTTTTATCTTGTTTGTCAGTGGTCCTTTTACTTTCATTCTAACTTAAAAACAAAAAAATTATTTATTTATTTATTCATTCATTCATTTTGGCTGCGCCAGGTCTTAGTTGCAGCACGCGGGATCTTAGTTGTGGCGTGCGAACTCAGTTGCGGCATGCGTGCAGGATCTAGTTCCCTGACCAGGGATTGAACCCGGGCCCCTTGCATTGGGAGTGTGGAGTCTTACCCCCTGGACCACCAGGGAATTCCCTCAGTCTAACTTTAAATTATTTACTTTGGGAAGGTAGATTATATTATTTTCAATATCTGAAGATTGAGCTAGTTAATTTACAGGTAGAAAATTGATGTTATGAGAACTGTCCCTTGAGAAGGGAAAGGATATAGGGATCAGAGTTGGAGCCAAGAGTGGCCCCTCGCTACCAACTTTGCTGCTGAAGAGTGGGAGATTTGTGAATAGCTGGCAGAAAAGGAAGGAAGTGAAATTGTAGCCATGGACTTCAGTAAAACTTTTTCCTTTCTTCAGCTCTTATACTGTTGCTGCTAGCAGGAGTTCTAGCTGATAAAATAGTTACTCATCACCAAGTCCTGTTAGTTTTCTCTCTTGAATATTGAACACTTATTCTCCACTTTCCATTTCCACTGCCCTACCCTAGTCCAAGTTTTGTATTGTTTTGTTTTTTTGTGGCCGTGCTGCTCGGCTTGCAGGATCTTAGTTCCCTCCACCAGGGATGGATCCCAGGCCCCTGGCAGTGGAAGCTTGGAGTCCTAACCACTGGGCCACCAGGGAATTCCCAAAGTTTCTATTATCTCTTCTGTAGGACTACTGCAGACCATCTTGAGTAGTTTCTTCACATCTTACTGCCTTCTGGTTCACTGTCTACACTGTACCAAGTTGAGCTTTTCGAATTGCAAGTCTGGTTTTAAAAATCTGCCTAAAACTTTTTTGAAGTTTCCCAGCATTCTTAGGCTGCAGTCCAACGTTGCCTAACTTAAGCCACAGGATCCTGCTTGGTCTGAGCCCTGTTTTCTTCTCCAGATCCACCTCCTTCCAGCCACGCAGGCCTCCTTTCCATTCCTGTGACGCTGTCATCTCTCTTGTCACGGAGTTTCTGCGACTGTTACTGTTCTCCTTGCTTGTTAACTGCTATTCATCTTTCAGATCTTAGCACACAAATCACTTACTCAAGGATGCTTTCCCTAACCTTCCATTTTTAGATTAAAACTCCATATCATTCACTGTAGTAGCCTCTTATATCTTTCCTTTGTAGCACTAAATGCAGTTATAGATTTCCATATATTTGACTAATTATCTGATTAGTGAGGTCAGGGACAGGCTGATTTTCCTCCCTATTGTATCTGCAGTACTCAACATAAGGTTTTGGTGGTAGTTTTCTTTTCCTCCAGTAAGCATTTGCTGAATGAATGAATCATTTTATTTGGTTCAGCTTTAGAAGCTTCTAATTCAGTCATTTTAAAAAAGTATAATCTAGCTCTGTAGATGTTTCTGCTTATTTAATCTTGAACTTTGTTCCCACTTAATTTTTTAGAATATTACTATCATTGGGAGCTTAGTAAATGAATGTATCTCATCCTGCTTGTTCTCTTAGCTTGAGAAATTGTAAATATATTAATAATGTCATATTTTTTAAGAACTTTGAATGAATTTATACTATATTTTTATGTTATTATTTTACATAAAGCACACAGTATTTTAAAGTTTATATTTTGCTGATTGGGGCACAGATTCAGAGGTGACGATGCATCTAAGGTTCCACAATCAGATAGGAACTGAGGTCTACCTTTGAGTTCATGTCCTTTCTACTATAGTACAACTGCCTTTCACTGGTGACAGTTACAATTTTGAGTTTTTAATGATAAAAGTTACTTGAGAGAGTAAGCTGATACAAGAAGATTTAACTTAGACTCAGCTCCTAATTCTGTTTCCAACATCCATACATTTTGAAAATGAGATTAGAAAATAATGTGAAAACATAATACTAAGATCACTTTTTTCCATTTGAATGAAGGAATATAAGTATGAATGCTGTATCTCAATGCAAATGCATAGATTTCTTGTAAGATAGATAAAAGTGGATTTATTGAAGTAGTCTCCTTAGAGACTAAATGAATTTGCTCTATAGGAAAAGAACTAAGAGGGATATTACCTGTCTTAGTCAGTTCAGGCTGCTATAACAAAGTTCCACATACTGGGTAGCATATAAACAACAGAAATTTATTTCTTACAGTTCTAGAGGCTGGAAGTCTGAGACCAGGGTGCCAGCATGGTCAGGTCTGGTGAGGACCCTCTTGTTCGTTGACTGCCAACTTATTGTATCCTCTGTGTTTTTCTTGTAAAGGTACTAATCCCATTCATGAGGACTCCACCTTTGTGATCTCATAACCCCCCAAAAGGCTCCACCTTCCAATCCCATCACATTGGGATTAGGGTTTCAACATGAGGATTTTTGTGGAGACACATTCAGTCCATTGCATTACCTATTTATTTCTCAGCGATTATATGATTTTATGCAAGAGGAAGAAAAGTGTGCCCTTTTAATGCTGATGTTTGATAGTTCTATGAAATGTTTAATGATTTCATTAGTATTTTGACTGAAAGCTTTTTTTTTTTAAACATTTGTGATAACTGAGTATTTATTAACAAAGTAATGGTGGTTCTTTCCCTTTTTTTTCTTTAGTCCGAGGGTCAGAAGGACTATACATGGTGAATGGACCACCACATTTTACAGAAAGCACAGTGTTTCCAAGGTATGGTTTATTTTGTCGAGTAATGTTACAGAGAACTATACAATGCATTCTAAAGTATTTTTGTTGTTATATTCTGAACAAAAAAGAAAAAGAACAGATAAACTAGCTTCTTGGGACATATATAATATTAACAGACGATGGAAAGAATGAAAGAATGCATATTCTCTATCAAGAAAAATGATCTTTAGATTTGAAAATAATAGCTTAAGCATGTTTAAAAGAAAAGGTGTAGGCAATAGTGTAATTCAGTTCATGCCTCTAGCTTAGAAGAATTTTATCTTAGGGACTAAGGAAAAACCTGCAAATGTGATAGCCAAACCACTGCCTATAATCTTCGATAAATTATAGAATGAAAAAGGTATAAGAAATGAAATATACAAAAAATATATACATATAAATATATAGCTAGATAAATAGAGAGACATTTTTCCCAAAAAGAAATAATGGAAAGGTAAACCAAAAACTAACAAAAGTGATTATCTATAGGAGGAGAGAGAATTGCAAGATCCAGGGGCATGTCTGTAAATGAACTTTGGTATATATCGTTTCGACTTTGGACCACGTAATTGTTTTAAATTAAAAAAAATATTTAAATGGAAAATGGGAACAAGTGAACCTAGCTTTATATTAAGTTGGTGACATACCCATATGATGATGTACAATATTCTTAAATGCATTCAATAGTTTTATTATTAATAGAAAATTGATGTTGTCCTTTTAAATCTATTGTAGGGTAAAACAAATAAATAATTATATTAATGTCATTAGGAACCAAAGTTTCAGCATAAGAGTGAAGTGGGGAGATAGACTTGCATGTATCAATATGAATTCATGATTTCTTTTCATAAAAAATTTGTATTTCATAGTTCTGTCCACTCTAAAGGGCTAGAGCCAGTGATAACCTGGTAGCAGTAAATACCTCACAGATTATGATTTCTAAATGCCATTCTTCACTAAAAGGAACCAGTTCCTTGGAGGAGTGGTCAACTCCAGGTATAGGACAAAAAATGTATGAGTTGAGCCATACATATCTTGTGCCAGAAAACGAGGAAGTTATAAAAGGCTAATGGGGTTTTGCTAAACTGTCACAGGAGTCAACATGAAGGGGTTTATACCAACCTTAGATGGGACAATTTGAGCATTAAGAAGAATAATGACTCTAAGAATTAAGACATGTTAAGTATATAAGTAGTCTGTAAAAAAATCCTCCTCTCTCCAAATCTTATTGGTCAGCATTAGAAATTGATGGGATCCTTGTTCATTACTTTGAAAATTGATAAAGAAAGAAAAAATCAAGCATTTATGTTGCCTTTCCTGTACAAACTATTTTTCAGTAACCAAATTGTTGATGAGGAAAACTTCTTTATAGAACAGTAGTAAATTTAAAAAGAATGATGGGATTAGATAATCACCATTTCGTTATCCTAAAGAAGTCATGTATCAGTGGTTCTCAAACTTTTGCATGCATCACAATCAAGAGCTTGTTAAAACACAGGATACTGTTCCCTCTTCAGATTTTCTGATTCATTAGATCTGGGGCAGGGGCCCAAGAATTAGAATTTTTACCAAGTTCCTAGGTAATGCTGACACTGCAAGTCTAGGGTCCACACTTTGAGAACGACTGATCTACGCAAATGATCATTAAAAGATGCTGTTAGATGAACTGTTGATAGGGAACTTTATAATCAGGCTGCCGTCATCTGACTCTATTGACCATTTTTTTTACTAGACTCAGTTCTCTAGAACCTTGTTACAGGAAGTATGGGCCCAAGATCAGCCATACTGGCATCACCTTGAGCTGGTGCAGAAATCAAACATCAGAACATCTCAGGCCCTACGCAGCTTACTGAATCAAAATCTGTATTTTAACCAGCTCCTCAGTGATTTGTATGCACATTAATATTTGAAAAGCACCACTTTAGAAAATAAGAGTCTGTGTTAAAGCTTTTGTGCTGCACTTCATTGGGGTGTGCGATCCCAAGGCAGCAGGAGTGAGGGGGAAAGGGAAATGAGACAAGGGAAAAGTGAAAGCAAATATAGAGTGAGGTGCACTGAACTGACCACAGATTCACAAAATCCATCCAAGTTGCTTGGTCATGCAGAATTTCTCCAGAGAGGTTGTATAGAACCACTGTGCCTTAGAACAATCTGTTTTGAAGAGGATGGGTACGAAATTGGTCTGCAGCCAGAATCTTCTTTTGATCTGTTCGGGTTGAATCTGAGTGCCCGTGCTTCTCTTCCTGCTACTGCAATAGGCATAATGGAAGCCGTGCTGAAATGGGGCCTTCATTCTTGGAGAGTCTGAGACAACCAGTGGTGTTAGGAGATGAGGTGGCCAGGTCTCTTCGTTGAATAGCTGGTGCCTGGGAGCAGGAAGGATTAGGTGAGTCTGAGGAGGTGCATAATGAGTCCAGTACAATCTCAGCATCACTAAGAGCAGAACAAGGAGACATTATGTGTCTCCTGGTAAGTTGCAATAGGAACTATGCGGTACTTACCTTCTATGAAGATTTTTAAAAATCTGCTTCTAATCAAGCTTTTAGATGAATGGTCCTTAAATTTGGCTGCACATTAGAATGACTTGGGGAGCTTTTAAAAAACCGGATATCCAAATACTGGCTATTAAATGATAGTAAGGAATTATTGTTAATTTCATGAGTTAAAGTGGCATAGTGGTGGTTCTGTTTTTTAAAAATGCCCTTGTCAGTTAGAGATGCATACTGAAGTATAGAGTAAAATGATATGACATCTGGTTTTGCTTTAAAATATTCTGGCGTTAAATATGAAAGTAGGGAGTAGATTAAAGAAAATTGACCATGAGTTAATAATTATTTAAGCTTGGTGATAAGTGTGTAGGGGGGTTATCATACTTTTGCTCTATTTTTGTGTATATTTGAAATTTTTCATTTAAAAGATTGTTCCAGAAGGAAATAGACAAAATTTTCCAATTGCCAAAATTAAGAAAAGAATTGAAGTCTGGATACTATAGTGTAGGAAGCTTGCTTTCATTCTTAAACATAATTCTAGAATGAGTTATTAAAAAGACAATTTGTAATCATTACAATAAGGAGGTAATTATTGGAGTCAAAATGAGCTTGCTAAGAATAAATTGTTTCACGTTTATCTCATTTCCTTTCTGAGTAGAATTTCCAGACACATCAGAATAGAACTATAAACATGATTTTAGCAAAGTATGTGAGAAATGAGAAAGTCTTTTGGTTGAATGATGTTAGTGACAGAGTTGTCATTGGTTAAGAGCTGTGAAGTCAGCTGACTAATAAGTTGATTTAGTTTGAGGGAAGGACTATTGGTGAGCCACAGGTTGTTCAAAGGTCATCCAATATTCTCATAATTAATTTAGATGATAGCTTAGAATGATGTTTTATAATTTATATTTTACTTAAATCTGTGAGGAATGACTAATGCTTTTAAAAGGGAAAATGAAGATATAAGTAGATATCAGTAGGCTGGAATAATAGACCAAAAGTTGGGTAGGATTTAAAAAGAATAATTGTAAAATTCTGCCTTAAGGTTCAGAAATAAGTTGCACAAGTTTAGAATGGAGGACATCTTGGTCATAGCTATTTATGTAAGGGAGTGAGAAAAAAAATGTTTTAGTAGCTATACACTGAGGATAAGCTACCATTATTGTATGATTGCAGAAACACAAATGTCATCTTCAGATGAATTAATGCAAAGACAGTGTCCATGGCTTCCCTGGTGGCGCAGTGGTTAAGAATCCGCCTGCCAATGCAGGGGACACAGGTTCGAGCCCTGGTCCAGGAAGATCCCACATGCCACGGAGCAACTAAGCCCGTGCGCCACAACTACTGAGCCTGTACTCTAGAGCCCGCGAGCCACAACTACTGAAGCCCGTGTGCCTAGAGCCCGTGCTCCACAGTAAGAGAAGCCACAGCCATGAGAAGCCTGCGCACCGCAACCAAGAGTAGCCCCTACTTGCGGCAACTAGAGAAAGCCCGCACACATCAACGAACACCCAACGCAGCCAAAAATTAAATAAATAAATTTATTTAAAACAACAACAACAGAAACAAAGACATTGTCCAGTTTAGAAGGGGTGTACTGGTCAGTTCTCTGTGTGTCGTTATTTGACAATTCAAATATTTGTTAGCCACAAAGTTCTGATCTAATGTTGTGACTACACATATGGACATCTACTGTACACACATGCACACATTTCTGTTTGGGTCTTCATTATCACTGGGAGGTGTACTCACAGTAGCCATCTCCAGTTGAGAAATACAGTACTTAAAGTTTTGATCATTTGATAGAAGATTGCCAAGAAGTTCGAGTTCCACAGGTTAGTTTTTGTACAGAATCCTGCATCCATATTTTTTTAATGTGAAGATCCTCTTATCGTTTTTATACTTTCTGTCTCTGCACATGAGAAATTGGTAGAAGGTCTTTGTCCTTGAAATCCAGGGTCACCTCTTGGCCGCTTGAGGATATTTTATCCACCATTGTTTTGTTATGCAGGTAGTTTGGGAAATTCTTTACAAAACCTCCGTGTTGAAATCCTTCAGCTCTCTCAAGATAAGGGCTGACAGCTGGTAGCTTCCACATACACCTACATTTTTGGGTTTTCATACCGACTAGTTATTTACCCAAAAGGGCTCTATTTCTTACTTAACATTGGTCTGTTGGTATAAAATCAATTTCCAGCTTTACAGTGGTAGTTGGCACTGCATTTTAAGTGAGAAAGTATTTTTGGTAGACTAAAGCATTTTGGAATTATTTTCTAAAATTTATGTAAGTTCTTAGTCATTAAATTTGTGGTAAGATTGTGGATTTTTAATCAGATTTTTTAAAAAAGTATTAATGCTTATTAATTTAAGCTTTTTTTCTTATTATTTTCAGAGAATCTGGGAAAAATTGCAAAACCTGTACCTTTAGTAAGGATGGGACCTTGTTTGCCTGGGGCAACGGAGAAAAGTTAGTGTTCATTTATATAACATTTTATGTGTGTGTTGTGAATATAAAACATAATTGTTTTATGTGAATAACATGTATTTGGATGTCATTTATAAAGTCCATCTTTTAATGTGTTGGTGCTGTTAGGTATTATCTCCAATATAACATCCATAGAACATCTACAAAGTTGTTAGTTTCTATTTATGTGCCAGGACTTCTTTGAGTTCTCTGGTTACTTAGAATTAAAAAGTAACATATGGGGCTTCCCTGGTGGCGCAGTGGTTGAGAGTCCGCCTGCCGATGCAGGGAACACGGGTTCGTGCCCCGGTCCAGGAAGATCCCACATGCCGCGGAGCGGCTGGGCCTGTGAGCCATGGCCGCTGAGCCTGCGCGTCCGGAGCCTGTGCTCCGCAACAGGAGAGGCCACAACAGTGAGAGGCCCGCATACAGCAAAAAAAAAAAAAAAAGGGCAATTAATTTAATGCAGAAGAAGCTGAGAGGTTGTTTTAAATAGTGCTCTAAGTGATTGGTTAGGGTTTCTTAAGTTCTGCACTAACATTTAGAGAATAACTCTCTTTGCTTGTTTATGGTAGATACCTTATATCTTTGCTATTAACTTATTAACAACTGTCTATATTTATTACTGTTAGTTTTATTGTGTATAACAGCATGTCATCTAAATATAAGTTATTCAAAAGTATGTTTGGTATAGTCTGTATTACATAAAATAATCAGATTACAAAATTGGTCTTGCAAAAAAAAAAGTATTTTGGTTCAGTGTTCATAATTTCACTTAGAAAACCAATTCTTTTCAATTTTCCATAGTCACTGTATTTCAGTTCACAGCAGGAAAATGCCTGAATATTTGTTGCTTGGTTTAAAGTTATTTTTGTTGTTTTTAGCCAGATATAATATCTTAGGTTTTTTAAAGGGGGAAAAATGATTGCATCCTTTTGAAAAGTATATTTTAAATGTTTCTTACACAGTGGTACTATATTCTGAGGTCTTTCAGCTATCAGGTCAGATTGGATTAACACATGATTTTTAAAAATGCTAAAATGATTGTGTTGAATTAGTTGATTCATTTCTATGACTGTAAGTAGCTGGCAGAATTAGCTTTTATAATTAAAAATGTTCATCAGTATTTTATTTTTTTTTAAGTTATTGAATCCAACCAACAAACTACTACTCTCAAATTATTAAGAATATAATTATATTGGGTCTTATTCACAGTGTTAACAGACAGTCTTACTCTCAGCCTGAAGG
Organism: Monodon monoceros; assembly: GCF_005190385.1. Lineage (NCBI taxonomy): Eukaryota > Metazoa > Chordata > Mammalia > Artiodactyla > Monodontidae > Monodon > Monodon monoceros. Next base: position 113,206,495 of record NW_021703767.1, on the reverse strand, counting down.
AAAGGACGTACTCTCAACTTTTCTTATTTCTTTAGGTGTAACCTGTTGTGGGTATTTGGGGTTTTTTTTTCAATCCATATTTTATTATTTTTCTAATATTTATATATATATTTATTTATTTTTATTTGGTTGCGCTGAGTCTTAGTTGTGGCATGGGAACTCTTAGTTGCGACGTGCATGTGGGATCTAGTTCCCCACCAGGGGTCGAGCCCAGGCCCCCTGCATTGGGAGTGCAGTCTTAACCACTGCGCCAGGGAAGTCCCTAAATTCATATTTTAGTTTACAGTATTTGAGTAATGAGTTGATAGAAATTTGCTATCTGATGGGACATATCATACATCTTTGCATTGCCTATTATCTTTTTGAGGTATCCCTTATTCTACTAGCTTACAGTTTATTGAGTAAGTCTATTTCCACTTTGGCAATTATTATTAATTTTTTATATGTCATATCTCCACTTTGTTTTCTGTTGGATTCAACTCAGTCCTCTTAATATGTCCCCACATGTTGTGTCCATCTTTTTAATAGATTTTTTTATACCTGGTTCTAGCATTTATTTCCTTAAGGTGCTGCAGCCACAACAGTACATATTGTTCCTGGGGCAAGAGAAACAGATATAGTGTATTGATTGTGGTCTTTGCTGGGTTCATGGTTAACTAAGTCAGAAGCTATAACTGATTTTTCCTTAAATTTGTGCTTATTAAATTAAAATAAACCCCCTTCATTAAACTAAGAATAACTTTAAAGTTTATTAACAACAAAAAAAAGAAAGCTTCATGTAATTCTAAAATATGTAATTTACAGTAAGTTGTAAAGAATCTACAGTCATAAGTGTGTGTGTTTGTGTGTATGTTTCTGTGTTTAAATAATATATGGTAATTGTTTATTCTTACCAGTTGCCACTTATCCTAACCCAGTGTCCTCAAACTTGAGTTGAACAAGGTAACTTTAAGGAATTTCTGCAATGAGATGGAGTATCTTTTTTTTTTTCTTTCTTTCTTTCACCACAAGGACTACGTAAGAGCAAGTCAGGCCAAACAGGTTTCAGAGCATTGCTCTGGCATTTATTAGGAGTATGCTCTTGGGCAAATCATCAGATCATTTCATTTTTCTAACCTGCAGTTTTACCATTTGTAAAATGGAGATGATAATACCTGTTTTATGAGATTGTTGTGAGGATTAAATGAGAAAATGTACATAAAGTGGTTAAACCAGAACATGGTTCATAGAAAGTGTCCCCAAAAGTGGAAACTGCTTTTTTTTTTACAATTATTGTCTTTTTTGTCATTGTACCACGATAATTCTTACAGTAATATCTTTTGTAGACTGCTTCTGAGATTTTTATAGACATCAAAAGTATCCTTGCTGATTTCCCTAGCCGCTGCAGTTTCCATTTACTCAAATTAAAAAATACATACTTTTCATTTTCTCTTGGATTTGAAATTCGTCAGCTTGTCTGTAGATTTGTTCTGTGTTCACTTAAAGGCCTGTTTTTTCCTTTTTGGTTGAAGGTGGTATCTATTGTATCTTTCTGCAAATTCTATATTACTTCCCAACACCAGCCTTAAATAGGGGCCTTTGGTAAAATGTACACTCTTTTACGTTAAAGTGTTTATTGGATATTTTCTAGAACTGACTGAAAATTGATTTTTATGAGGAATGAACACTTTAGAGTGATCTGTACTTAAAAAGAAGTATGAATGTTTTGGATAGTGCTGGCTATTGTGAAACAGTATTTCATTGCTGAAGTAATTTCTTTTGAAACCAGAATAAATGTTATCAATGTCACTAACAAGGGACAACTGCACTCCTTCGACCTTCCAAAGGCAGTTTGCCTTGAGTTCTCGCCAAAAAACACTGTCCTGGCAACATGGCAGCCTTACACTAGTAAGTATTTTCCAATTGTAAAAATATTCTGACAGGACCAACTCAACTCAGTGGGGAAAAAAAAGGAGGTTTATAATCTTATAGGAAAGTAATTAATATTTATGATAGTAAATAGTGTTTGAGAATATTTTTAATTGACAGTGAATCTTGTATTCCCCAAATAGAATGTACTTTAAGTAATTTCAAGGTATAGTAAGTTAGTGAGAAGATCCATCATGAGATAGAGGAAAAGAAAAAAGCTCAAGGGAAAATTTATAAAGTAAATAACCAATGGATAGAGAAGATCGCAAAAATTAAGAAGAATAATGACCTTTAAAATAAAAATCGTTTTATATAATTATAAATGAAAGAGGAAGTACAGTAGACACAACGTCTAAGAAATGTTTATGGTATGACAAAGGTAGGAAATGGTGTGTCATTTTCTAACGCATTTAAAGATCTAATATACATTATATGAACATTTTATTGGCTTGGCCAACAGTTCGTTTGGGTTTTTCCATAACATCTTACAGAAAAATCCAAATGAACTTTTTAGCCAACCCAATATATAGCTGTGCTTCATAGATCAGTGATAAAATATTGGGTCCCGGTATAGGGCTTATTTTAAGAAGCATTTTGTAATAATGTGGATATTGTTGAATAAATATATGATAGTAGCTCATTGTTGGATTATGAACTTCCTGAGTTCGTTCTTCCAAGAGGCATGGACTCTAATGAATATTATTTTTCCAAGTAAGTAAAAGGGAAATTGAGAATCAGTTGAGAACTGTGAGTGGTTTTATATAACTTTTCTTCATGTGTGTAACTTACAGACACAGCTTTCGTGATAAGACAGTTTAATCTGTTTAACAGCAAACTATGTCACACTTAATCTCTTCAAGTATTCTTAAAAACTGTAGTAATTAACTCATTTCAGAAATACAAAATTCTGCTCAGACAGCCATCATATTGTCATAGCTTTAGGAATGGATGATTAAATCTATAATTAAAGCTAGAGGGGAAAGTTGATTGAAAGCAGCTCTTACCCGATCTTTTATAATCTTGTTCAAATTTTTTCTAAGAATGAAATCTTTTTACTAGTGTTAGGAGACAATTACTGCAAAAATTTTTGTTTTTATGGCAGCTTCTAAAGATGATACAGCTGGGATACCTAACCTACAACTTTATGATGTGAAAACTGGGACGTGTTTGAAGTCTTTCATCCAGAAAAAAATGCAAAATTGGTAAATAAATGCTTTAAAATACTAATTATTTTTAAATATTTTAAATATCTTTGTTGTATGTTATTTGTTTCTCTGGTATTGATTTAGAAAATAACTTCTCAGATCAAAATCTAGATCTTTAAGGATTTTGTATGTGAGAATGTAATAGAGTAAAAACTTGATATTTTATTTAGTATTTGAATCAAAAGGAATAATATTTTTCTATTATATATGCTGACTAAAACTATTAGTAACTGACTTGACATCATATTTATAAGTATTTTTCCTTAAATAGTAAACAATATCATAAACTTTAACATGTTAACATATGATGTTACATTCTATTTAAAATTTTTTAATATTCTTTCTTTTCAATGTAGGTGTCCATCCTGGTCAGAAGATGAAACTCTTTGTGCCCGAAATGTTAACAATGAAGTTCACTTCTTTGAAAACAACAATTTTAGTATGGAAAGATTTATGAAATGATTTTATTATTTGCTATAAATATGTACAGTTTTTATTGCCTTACATGGTATCATAGGGTTCTCCTAAATACTGTTAATATATTAACAGTTGCTGTTATAGTAATTCATTTGAATAACTCCAAGTGTAATTGCTAGTAAAACTTTATAACACAAACATTCTTTTATAATAAACTTTTACTATCTAATAATTACTATTAAGACATTTGAGTACCTCTTTCTGAGTTTAGTTGCTATTGAAATTCTGTGATACAAATTTTTAAAATATTTAGTTGTGTAGAGTTTCAAATACAAAAGTAGACACCTAGTCCCATAGCCATCAGCCCATTGCCAAACCTTCATCCATGCATCTGTCCACCTACCATCTCTTTTACTCTGCTAAAGAAAATTGTAGACATCGTATAATTTTACCTATAACTATTTCAGTATGTATTCTGAAGATTAGGGCTCTTAATATTTTTTTCAAACTTAGTCATAATACCATTATCACAGATTATAGAATATCTGGTCAGTGTTCAAACTTCTAATAATTGAAAATGTGATAATTTTTTTAAAACTCAGGATCCAAATAAGGTCCTTCACATTGCAATTGATTTATATATCTTTTAAGTTTCTTTAAGCTATAAGTTCCCTCTCCATTCTTTTTTCCCCCTTGCAATTTATTATTTAAGAAACAAAGTTACTTATATATACTCCCATATTTGAGTTTTGCTCTTGTATCCCATTTAACATGTTCATCTGTTTCCTGTAAATAACTGTTTGGATCTAGAGTTGGTCAGCTTCAAGTTCTGTTTTGGGGAGCTGAGGGCAAGACTACATCATAAGGCAGTGTTCAATTCTTTTATCAAGAAACACATAAAAAAAAAAAAGAAGCACATAATGTCTCATTGTCTTTAATTTTGTATGGTTAATTGGCGTTAATGTTCAATGCGTGGTTAAAAATTGGTGATACTATAGTTTCCCTCCTTCCCTTATCATTTATTAGCTGTACTACCTCTATAAGGAGAAATTCCCCTTTCTACTATTTGGTTACCTAGTGGACCATTTATATGGGAAAGGCAAAATAAATATTCTTCTCCTTTATCACTTTTAATAAAATGAGTTCTTTCTTTAGCAATCTCCATTGCAACTGATTAGTCCCCACCCCCAACCTAATGAACTATGGATTTACACATGATGTGTTTCAATCCATTTTAATTACTATTCTTATTGATTCTCAAATTGTCCCATCATTGGTCAATTAGTCTTTAATGACTTTTTTGCTATATGGTAGGACAAATCATTCTAGGATTATCTTGTATATTTCTTGCTATACACCTAGAATCAGCCAATTCTCCAATATACTCTGCTCCCTTTTAGTGGAAAATGGTATTTAGAGACCACAGTCTGGGTGTAGAGGATTCTCATTGCTACTGTGTTGATTGATCATTGTTTCTAGGCCTTTTTTTTTTTTTTTTTTTTTCTTTTTTATCTTATATCTGTACTGCCTTTTGCCAACACCAAGAATGTGTTTCTCTGGGATAACGGGTGATAGTTTGAGAATATCACATCCACATAATTATTCATTTGCTTTATTCTTCATTGACCACATAGCATTCTTAGAATAGCAATACCAATAGTAACACCTATAACATGATTACTGAAAAATAATTTAAAGAAGAAAGTTTTGCAGTTCCTTTTGTCCTTAGAATATTCCATTGGTGACTGAACACTTTTTAGTACAGTCACTGACTTACAATAGTTTGAGTTAAGATTTTTCAACTTCATGATGGTGTGAAAGTGCTATGTATTCAGTAGAAATTGTACTTTGAATTTCAATCTCTTCCTGGGCTAGCGCCATGTGGAATGGTACCCTCTCGTGATGCTGGGCAGCAGCAGTGAGCCACAGCTCCCAGTCAGCCACATGATCACAAGGGTCAACAATTGATACACTTAGAACTCTTTTGGACCTGTACAACCATTATGTTTTTCACTTTCAGTTGAGTATTCAATAGATTACATGAGATATTCAACACTTTATTATAAAATAGCCTTTGTGTTTAATGATTTTGCTCAACTGTAGACTAATATTAAGTGTTCTGAGCACTTAATATTTAAGGTAGTCTAAGTTAAGCTATGATGTTCAGTACATAAGGTTTATTAAATGCATTTTCAACTTATGATATTTTCAACTTACCATGGGTTTATCAGGACATAACCCCATCATAAGTCGAGAAAGTAGAATGGGAATTGGCAAATGTTCACATTTACAGAAGATGGCATGCAGGCAGATTTTGACACCATCTACACAGTCATTTAGCATTACCCTTCAATTTCCTGCTTTTGAGGCTTAATCCTTTCCCCACTAATTTGGGGTTAGCTTGCTCGCTTATCTTCCTTGCCTCTTTATGAGCATGCCAGAAGAAGGGGGCTGCCAGTTTAGCAGTTTGGTATGCTACTTTTGAATAGCTGTTGGTCTCTATATTTGAACAAAGAAAGAGTAATAGCTCTTGATCCCATTAACTAGGAGAGCATAGTGTTCATAACATGGTTTCTTCTGGCACAGAGTAAGCACTCAACAAATATCGGCCATTGTTATAGTTACTATTGTTGATTATCATTGTTGTGGATCTGTTTATCACATTAGTTACAGAATTTTCATTTCCACGTTCTACAGTAGCAAGCTAGGGTCATCTGTCCCATCAAATGGGCTCTAAGACTACTTTAGTTCAGAGATTTAAGAGAAGAGAACTGATATTTATTTAATACCTACTGTGTGCCTGGCACTGTACACTAAGAATTAGGTATGTAATCCCATTACTTGCCCAAGGTCACACAGTCACACAGTGACTGAGTAGGAATTCACGCACAGGTCTGTCTCACTCACCCATGCTTCTTCCACTCTGTTACTCTGCCTCACCGACATGAGACTACAGTGAGCCGTTTTGTGTATAGTTACGTTAACCTTTTATGATGCATTCAGAATTTGAGATATTTCTGTTAGCTTCTCTCATTAATCTAATACCATTTACTTTTTTTTAGATACATTTGCAAATAAATTGCATTTGAAAAAAATTAATGATTTTGTGTTATCACCTGGACCCCAGCCGTACAAGGTAACTGCTAATGTTTTTGTTTGTTCATGTGGAATATTATGACATTAAACCTTTTCCTAGTTTTTAGTGACTTTAAAAACATGTCCATCTTAGTTTATATGCTTCAAAAAATTTAAGTCATTATTTATGTCTGTGTATCTTAGGTGGCTGTCTATGTTCCAGGAAGTAAGGGTGCACCTTCATTTGTTAGATTATATCAGTACCCCAACTTTGATGGACCTCATGCAGCTTTAGCCAATAAAAGTTTCTTTAAGGCTGATAAGGTTACAATGCTATGGAATAAAAAAGGTATGATAAATATATTTTATCTCCCATTTTGTTTATCAAGCATTAATTTAGACTTATATTCCTATGTATATAGAAAAAGAAAAGAGTATCAGTGCTTATTCAATGAAAATTTACATGTGCTTTGTTACACTTTTTAATATTTTTCTAATCACCATTAGTTTAATTTGTGTTTTAAATCTAATTAAAGTTTTTACACTTACAGCTACTGCTGTGTTGGTAATAGCTAGTACTGATGTTGACAAGACAGGAGCTTCCTACTATGGGGAACAGACGCTGCATTACATTGCCACAAATGGAGAAAGTGCTGTGGTGCAATTACGTGAGTGTTCCAGCAGTCTTCCTTTAATAGAATAAATGATAGTAAAAAATACAGTGCCATAAAGATGATCTCATCTAAGTTCTTGATCAAGTGATAGAACTCACGTATTTTAATAACCTTTAAGATAAAATTCCTCTTAGCATCCCCAAACATACCTTATTTTGACAGAATCCAATTAGTTAATTTAGTTATGCTAGCAGTTTAGTAGGGAACTTGCTGATGAGATAATTTCATTGTAATAGCTCTTTGGGGACTTGTGTAATTAATTATGACAGCAAGTTGGTGTAGTGTGTTTAGCACCATCTTCAGAACTGAAGAGTTTTAACCACTTCATATTTTGTTTTGATGAGTTAACTGTGAAAAACTAGTTTTAAAATTCTGGCAACTCCCTAATCTTTTTTATTTTGAATTGAACATGTATGGGTAAGGTAACCTTTCTTTCAAAAACTGTGTATTCCCATTCAAATCAGGAACAAAACAAGGATGACCCGCCCCCCTTCCATTTATTATTTAACATTCTGAAAGACCTAGTCAGTGTACCTGATCAAAAGAATAAGTATACAGTTTAGAAAGGTGAAAATCGAATCATCTCTGCTCATCAGATGAAGTTACAGCATAAACAACAGCCTCTTAAAAAGCAAAATGGAAGGAAAGATTCCATATACAGCAACAAAAAAGAAATATATAGGGCTGATGGGAAGAAAACTTTAAAACTTCTGAGGGGCAAACTATAACCTTTAATAACTTGACAAAGATGTCATTTCTCTCCAAATTGATCTAAAAATTAAACTAAAATGCCAGTAGATTTTCTTTTTTACAATTAGATAAGCTGGTTCTAAAGTTGATATTGAAAAATAAACATGCAAGAATGTTTTGAAAACTTTGCAAAAAAAAGAGTAGCGAAGGAGGGATTCTGATACTATTAGATATTAAAATGTAAAGCAATTGTAATTAAGACAATTTGGTTCTGGCTTATGGATAAGCAGATAAATCAGTGGAACACAATAGGATCCACAAATAGATCCATACTTCCAAAGCCATTGACGTATAATAAAGTCAGCATTTGAATCAATGCAGGAAAATATTGATCATTTAATATGTGGTTTGGGGACAGTTGGCTAGCTATTTGGAACAAAAAGTTACTATTGCTAATTCTTTACCAAAATAAGTTCCAATTGGGCCAAAAAATTGTATCTAAAACTACAGAACTAGAAGAAAATGTGGGAGAATTTTTAAAAAAAATTTTATTGGAGTATAGTTACTTTACAGTGTTGTTAGTTTCTGCTATACAGCTACAGCAAAGTGAATCAGCTATACGTACATTTTTCTAATCTTAAAGTAGAAAAAGACTTTAAACAAGGTAGAAGTCGTATGGGGAAAGTGATAAATTTTAGTATATGAAATTACAGATTTCTACACTGGGGGAAGAAAAGAGTCCATAAATTAAGCAAAACAAACAAAAAATTAGGGAAAAAAAGTTTTAGACAAGGGATAAATATGAGAAAAGGTGAATTTTGTTAATATCTCAAGTGTAACAATAAAAGACCAATAACAGGAGAGAAAAATAGGTATAGGACAGTAAAAAATAGTCCACAAAAAAGAAATAAAATTATGTATAAGTATACTAAAAGGTGCTTCATTTATAATAAAGGAAAACAAGATACAATTTTTCACTTAGTAGGTTGGCAAAGATAAAAATATGAAACAGTACGAGTGAGCGTGAGGGGAAAATCTTTGCTATCAAAAACTACTGGTAGGGCTTCCCTGGTGGCGCAGCGGTTGGGAATCTGCCTGTCAATTCAGGGGACACGGGTTTGAGCCCTGGTCCGGGAAGATCCCACATGTCGCGGAGCAGCTAAGCCCGTGCGTCACAACTACTGAGCCTGTGCTCTACAGCCTGTGCTCCGCAACAAGAAAAGCCATCGCGACGAAGAGTGGCCCCCACTCGCTGCAACTAGAGAAAGCCCATGCACAGCAACAAAGATCTAACGCAGCCAAAAATAAGTAAATTTAATAAATTAAAAAAAAAAAAAAAAAAACTACTGGTAGTGTAAACTGGTACAAGTTCTTTGAAGGGCATTTTGGTGGTACATTATGAAGTAAATGTATGTGCCCTTTGACCAGGCAGTTTCTCTCCTACAGATGTATTTGTGTACATTTACAGTGGAATATAAACAGCAAGATTTGTAATGGAATACACTGCAACTGAATGAGGCACAGAGCTCAGTGTGCTTACATGGAAAAATTTCCAAGAGTATTAAATGAAAACAAAGGTTTAGAACTTTTTGTGTGTGTGTAAGTGCTTAAGAGAGAGATGCTTAATTTCAACAAAAATATTCTGAAAGGATATGCAAGAAGTATAACAGAGGGCTGCCTTTGCGTAGAGGGACTTATTTTTGTGGCATGTCTTTTTATATAGTTTGTATCTTTATTACTGTATGCATATATTACTAGAAAAACTAGTTTTTTAATAGTAATAATAACCTATGCTTCTATGAGCCCACATTGCCAGAACGTTTACAAGAAATTAAGGGACTTCCTTGGTGGTCCAGTGGTTAAGACTCCGTGCTTCCACTGCAGGGGAGCACGGGTTTGATCCCTGGTCAGGGAACTAAGATCCCATATGCTACGCGGCATGGCCAAAAAAAAAAAATTTTAATAAAAGTACTAAAGACAAATAATAATATACAAAATTGCAAAACAATTATAAAAAAAAAGAAATTAAGATTCATTAAGCGTTCTTAAATAAATTTATAATCATACATTAATCCCCATAGTATGTCATGTAAAAATATTTTAACATACCATGAAATTTTTGGATTTTTTTTTTTAGTGTTTGTTGTGTTTATGAGTGTTATGATTGTAATTTGTGCTATTAAATATTATAATACTATACGTATTTCTTTATCACTAACTTGGATTTTATATTCTTTTTCTAGCAAAAAATGGCCCCATTTATGATGTAGTTTGGAATTCTAGTTCTACTGAGTTTTGTGCTGTTTATGGTTTCATGCCTGCTAAAGCAACAATTTTCAACTTGAAGTGTGATCCTGTGTTTGACTTTGGAACTGGCCCTCGTAATGCAGCCTACTACAGCCCTCATGGACATATATTAGTACTAGCTGGATTTGGAAATCTGAGGGGGCAAATGGAAGTGTGGGATGTTAAAAACTACAAACTTATTTCTAAACCGGTGGCCTCTGATTCTACATATTTTGCTTGGTGCCCAGATGGTGAGCATATTTTAACAGCCACATGTGCTCCCAGGTTACGTGTTAATAATGGGTACAAGATTTGGCATTATACCGGTTCTGTCTTACACAAGTATGATGTACCATCAAATGCAGAATTATGGCAGGTTTCTTGGCAGCCATTCCTAGATGGAATATTTCCAGAAAAAGCGATAACTTACCAAGCAGTTCCAAGTGATGTACCTAGTGAAGAACCTAAAGTTGCAACAGCTTATAGACCCCCAGCTTTAAGAAATAAACCAGTCACCAATTCCAAACTGGTAAGTAAAGTTTTACTACTTTGGTAGGAAAAGGTTTTTCAGTGTGTAGAGTTCCCTAGATCCTTATGCATGTTCCTGTGTTACTTAGTATCTGATTAGAAGATATAAACTCTAGGGTAGAAATTGTGGAGGACCTGCTGCTGAAGATGGTGAATGGTTGTTTTAGGTTTTGTTTTTTTGTTTGTTTGTTTTTTTGGCCGTGCACTGCGGTTTACGGGATTAGTTCCCTGACCAGGGATTGAACCTGGGCCCCCTGTAGTGGAAGTGAGGAGTCCGAACCACTGGACTGACACGAAAGTTCCAGTGAACTATTGTTAAGTTGACAAAGTAATTAATGTAAAAATCTCTGGGAAAGATAACTGGGTGTAGATTGTGGGCTCAAATTCAAATGCCTGTCAGGCTAGGCTGCTAGTGTAAGGCAATGGTGAGTGGGAGAGAATGGTGAAAGGGAGAGAGCATGCCCTCTTTCAAGGCCATAGCAACTACACAGCAGTAGCCCATTGTTTCCACAGGAGATTTTAGGCCCAGTTTGCCAAGAGTTTGATTTTTCAAGACAAGTCTGGATGCTTGTATGAAATTTCTCAATTTTTAAAACACTGCTATTCAAACAAAACACACTTGTTGTCCTTAGGCCATCAGTTCCAGACCTCTGTTGTAAAGTTATGACTGGAGTATTGGTCAGATTCTGATCTGCTTTAAAATGTTAGCATTTCAGAGCTCAGGGGAAAGCATTTATTAATATCCTGAGTTTCTGTGATGACATTAAGGAATAAAGTTGCTCTGTAAGAATGAACAATATTATTCATATTAATAGAATGATGACCATACAATAGGTGTAAACTGGAACTGTTCCAAGTAAATGGGAATATATAGTCACTTAATTATTAAGGCACTCAGGGAAGTAGATACTTTTTCAAAGGATAAATATTTCTGTGCCTCCATTGTGCTCCTAACCCTCTGAAAAACAAAAACAAAAGAACAAGCCTTCTTCCTCCACAAAATGTAGCATTTTGACTTCAATGAAATGTTGGTGAAACATTTTTGTTGCATTAAGTTATTTAGTAAAAATATATAGAAACATATAACAAATTAAGCCCTGTTTATTATTTTTGCATTTAGATTTTTTTTAAAAAGATATAATAGTCTTAGGATTTGTTCTGTCTCTTTATTGAAATTTTCCTTACCTGAGATAAAAAAAAGAAGTGACCTTAACACATCCTGCTTTCTAAATCTGTGTAAGATAGCACAAGAGGAAGGACTTCTGAATTAGTGTATATTTTTATTCTCTGACTCATAAAACTAATTTGTTTTGGTTGGTGGAGGGAGAAAAATTAATATAGAAAGAATATATTTTGAAAATAGTGAAAAAAAACTAGGTAAGAACTTCTTAAAACCAAACTTTTTTTTTACTTTTTTTTGGCTGTGCCGGGTCTTAGTAGCAGCACGCAGGATCTTTGTTGCAGCATGTGGGGTCTTTCATTGTGTCATGCAGGCTTCTCTCTAATTGTGGCGCTCAGGCTCAGTAGTTGCGGCACGCAGGCTTGCTTAGTTGTCCCGCGGCATATGGAATCTTTGTTCCCCAACCAGGGATCGAACGTGCGTCCCCTGCATTGGAAGGCGGATTCTTAACCACTGGACCACCAGGGAAGTCCCCAAACCAAACTTTTTTGACATTTAAGATTTCTACTAAATTCTTGCTTTTGTATATAACCTGGTGATTATGTGATCCTATCACATCATTTTATTTGAAGGAACTATATGCCTATGAATGAGAAATTATTGTTTGTATCTAATTCCAGAAAACTAAATGGCAAAGAAAACATTGTCAAGAAATTACTAGAAACAAAGATAGTCTGGTCAATAACTTCACAAAGGAAGAAGGTTACATAGCAGAGGGGGAAAAAGGTGTTTGGATTCTTCCCCTGAAGGAAAAAATTACTTTTTTTATAAGTAAAAATGCATATATAAATTATACTTAAAGAAGTATTTCTTGGCTTTCAAAAAAACCCTTCACTTTTATAATGTGTTTATCAAGACAATCTTATAATTGATGTAATTGAAGAAACAAACTTTATTAATGAGGATGAAATTGTGTACAGTAGACACATTGCTAAAGCCAGAAAAGCTCATGATCCGTAGTAGCTGTGTGGATTTTTTTCATCTAAAATGAAAGTCTGTCAGGGGACTTCCCTGGTGGTGCAGTAGTTAAGAATCCGCCTGCCGGTGCAGGGGACATGGTTTCGATCCCTGATCCGGGAAGATCCCACATGTTGCGGAGCAACTAAGCCCACACACCGCAACTACTAAAGCCTGCGCACCTAGAGCCCGTGCTTCGCAACAAGAGAAGCCACCGCAGTGAGAAGCCCACATGCAGCAACAAAGACCCAACACAGCTAAAAATAAATAAATAAAATGAAAGTCTGTCAGTGGCTACATGATGCTCACAGTGTGGAAGAGACTTGTAACTCATCCTTTCTTCTTGCATCATTCTTAATTGCTTTCTCTTTTTTTTAAAAGTTCTCATGAGTAGAAGCTTTTTCAGCCAAAGCAAGATACTATAGAAGAACTCACTATTGAAAGAATATAAAACAAATGTTCAAGGATTAGTATATCTTAACTAACATTATGTGCAGTGGGGATCAAAAAAGTACAAGAGGCTTGCCATGCAAATTTGTCTGTTCTCCAAATGTGGGTTCTCATATATTCAGTTGCTTCAAGTAGGGTATGTTCACACACAGAACTTCGATGCCTGCAATAGTTAATGCAGCTGCTAAGATAAAAATCACTTTATGGTTTTTTACTTATTCCTCTATATTTTAAATGTTTGAGCCCTGCGCATTTGATTATAGCACTTATAAGTACAATACAGCTCTGAGATCTAGTACTCAAGAAACTGTACATCATGGTGATTTAATACACATTGTGAAAGGTTTCCCCTCATCTGGTTAATTAACATATCCATCACCTCACATATTTATCTTCTTTTTTTTTTTTTTTTTTTTTTTGTGAGAACATTTGAATTCTACCCTCAGGAAATTTCAGTTACACAATTATACAATACAGTGCTATCAAGTATAGTCACTGTGTTTTACATTAGATCCTTCTTGATCCTGTATGTAATTCTGTTGTTGTTGAATGTGGTTGATAGTTACATAAATATCTGATGATGAAAATGATTGCCTGTTTTCACAGTATAGTCTGACAAGTCATTTAGTGTTTTAAAACCTCTTCATTATGTTAATTCTGGATTTATAACTATGTAGTTACCCCCTTCATATTTGATTTAATTTTTTATTGTCTGTTTTAGTTTTTCCATTTGCTTTTATTTTTAATCTTCTAATCTCTGATTTTGCAAGATCTAGCAAGTGACTCTTTGTGCAAAGAAAACAAATGAGGCAACTCTTTCTGTTGGCAGTAGTCAAATCCAAAAGGACCCCAGAAGAAACTATTGTTAGTATCTAATTTCATAAAAATCATGTGTCAGTGGTAGTACTAAGAAAAATTCCATTGTTTAAACAGAAATAAAGTGAATTTTGCTGGCTCTTATATAACTGAAAGATATCATATATCAACTAGTAGGAAGATCCTTATTAAATCCATCTTGACCGTTGAAGTGTGCCTACAACAAGAGTTTTGAAATATTCTTTGCCAGTGAACTTATGATAAATTTGGTAAAGTAAGTTTGTCCTGTACTAGCCAAATTGTATAATTTGTTGTATATGTTTGTAAATACATGGACTCCATTTCAAAGTCATTTATTTTACATTTTCTATAGCATGAGGAGGAACCACCTCAGAATATGAAACCACAACCAGGAAATGAGAAGCCGTTATCAAAAACAGCTCTTAAAAATCAAAGGAAGCATGAGGCTAAGAAAGCTGCAAAGCAGGTACTTGGGGCGCTTATCTTTTCAAACAAAACAAACAAATGAAACCAGTTAAATTAGCTGTGTGCCTTAAAGTTTAAAGAACTGTAGTCCTAAAAAGTTGACAGGTTATAAAATGTAGTTGGAGTTAGACTTAAGTAGCCAGAATGTCTCTTTTGTGTTTGCCTATGAATTTCTCAGTAGCCCTTTATATATAATGTGGGACCTAGGAAACTGGAACTGACCTTAAAACCTGAAACCCTCATGGGATTGTGTAGTGTGTTACTTGCAACAGACCCTCTTGGAGGAGCTGTGTGAAGTGGTATAGTTTGCTTTTTTGAAAGCATATGTTTAAGAGAAACCAGAAATTACATGACTATAAGGCCATTTTGTCACTCAGTATATTACTATAGGAATTGTTCAGCTGGGAATCTAAACACTAGAGTACCCAAACAATGGAATTGTTCTAAAATAATTTTTTATATGATTTGGTAGTTGAAAAACCACACCAGCATAATAATTGACAAGTAAATTGTGATGGTGTGTGGCTTACGGTGATAGTGAGATCTGCTGGGCTGGAAATTTGTGGTTAGTAAAGTCATGGTAACCACATTTTTGAGATCGAGACAATTCCATCTTGCCTATTAATGCTTGAATTTTGACAGTTCTAGGTTACTTGTGTGTTTTGACAGGCAGTTACTATTTTAAGGTATAGAATTTCATTATGCAGCCATATTCTGTTAAAATCTGGGCCTAAAAAAATCGGTGTGCTCTTTTGTAGTTAATATATTTCATCTCCAGAAATGTCTTTAAATAACTCAGGCTTAGGTCCTTCCAAGTAAAATGATCTAGTCCCTGTATTAGACTTGTGTAAAAAGGAGGACTTGGCCTTTCATCAGAGTGGGTAGACACCTCTGCTGGCCCCGAATATTACAAACTGGTAGCTAAGATTCCTTTTTTGTTGTTGTTGGTTTTCCAGCTAATAATTACAGGTATAATTGACAAATAAAAATTTTAAAGTGTTCAATGTGATGATATGATATAGGTATACATTGTGAAAGGATTTCTACAATCAAGTTAATTAACACATTCATCACCTTACATATTTACTTCTGGGGGATGAAGCACTTAAATTCTACTTTCTTAGCAAATTTCATTTACTGTATTCAGTAAAATATAGTATTATCAGCTACAGTCACCATGTTATACATGAGATCCTCAGACCTTATTCATCTTATAACTGACGATTTGTACCCTTTTACCAACCTCTCGCCATTTCTCCCACTACCCCTCAGCTCCTGGCAACCACCACATCCTACTCGCTGTTTCTATGAGTTTGACTTTTTTTTTTAGATTCCATATATAAGTGGTACCATGCAGTATTTCTCTTTCTCTTTCTGGCTTATTTCACATAGCATAATGCCCTCCAGTTTCATGCATGTTGTTGCAGATGGTAGGATTTCCTTTTTTTATGACTGGATAATGTTCTACTCTGTGTAAATATGTAGGTATGTTTATATATCACATTTTCTATATCCATTCTTTCGTTGAAGGGCACATAGATCGTTTCCATACCTTGGCTATTATAAATAATGTTGCAGTGAACATGGGAGTACAGCTGTCTCTTTGGGATAATGAGTTTTGTTTCCTTTGGATATATACCCAGAAGTGAGATTGCTGGATCACATATTTTTAATTTCTTGAGGAACCGCCATACTGTTTTTTATAATGACTGTATAAGATTCCTTCTAACTGAGATTTAAGGGCCTTCAGAAACCCCCTCAACGTAGAATCCCACTTTTATAAGTGCTGTTTCTCCCTCTTTATCAGAAGATATTTTTAACATGACCATTGCGGGTACTGAGCTAAGGTCCCTTTGTAATAAAATATTAGTTTATTTTTAAAAAATATTTATTTACTATTTATTTTGGCTGTGCTGGGTCTTAGTTGAGGCACGCGGACTCTTAGTTGTGGCATGCAGACTTCTTAGTTGTGGCATGCATGTGAGATCTAGTTCCCGACCAGGGATCGAACCCAGGCCCCATGAATTGGGAGCATGGAGCCTTACCCACTGGACCACCAGGGAAGTCCCATTAGTTGTTTATTTTTGTGTGTTATTCTGGTATTTGAGCACATAAAATTTGGGGAGGAGGGTCATAGAATCAGTATGTCTTATTTAGAAAAATTAATATTAAAATAGTCTGACTTCTTTTTCTTTTTGCCTATACCGCACGGCATGTGGGATCTTAGTTCCCCAACCAGGGAACCCACACCCTCTGTCATGGAAGCGTGGAGTCCTAACCACTGGATCACCAGAGAAGTCCCAATGTGACTTTCTTAAAGATAACTCTGTGGTTCTTTTGAAAAAACAATCAGTGCTATTAATGTAAAACATAATAATTACAAAAACAACGCCCACACACACACCCCACCTCATACAACCATATAATCACCCACACATTATTTACTAAAGATGACACTACTAATCCGTCATTTTGGAGTTATTCTGCGTGTTTTCTCAGTGATGACAAAGAGTTTTCTACTTGCAAGATAATCCTTTTAGTATGTATTTTTGAGACAACTGGCTGGAGTTAGTAAAAGTTATGACTGTGTGATAGAACAAAGGTAAATGATCTATGACAGGATCTCATCCTGACTGAATTAAGGAACCAAAGATAAAGGAGTCAGATGTACATAATCTAACCAGGTACTTTTATAAACTGGTGATGACTTTGTAAGCTTATCAGGTTTACCAAAAATAATTGAAACGAAGTTTAATCTTACCATGTACATAACCTTTTTTAGAGAATGACCAGAATTCAGGTATATTAACACAAACATTTTAACTTATTCTTGTTTTTTTAAAATATGGAGGAAAATCGTCATTTCACTTAACTTTACTTATTTATTTTAAATTTATTTTTATTTTTATTTTTTTGGCTGCGTTGGGTCTTTGTTGCTGTGCACGGGCTTTCTCTAGTTTTGGCGAGCAGGGGCTACTCTTCGTTGTGGTGCACAGGCTTCTCATTGCCGTGGCTTCTCTTGTCGCGGAGCACGGGATCTAGGCGCGCGGGCTTCAGTAGTTGTGGCGCACGGGCTTGTTCCACGGCACATAGGATCTTCCCAGACCAGGGATCGAACCTGTGTCCCCTGTATTGGCAGGCGGATTCTTAACCACTGCGCCACCAGGGAAGTCCCTCACTTAACTTTAATAGTTTTTCATATTTATAACATTTATCTTCCTAGAAAATTAATATTCTCAGCTGATTACAAACAACTAAATTTTAAAAATTTTTATCTGATGTCAAAAGTGAATTTTGATAGGCAAAGTGTGTCTCTTCTCCTTTTATCCACTCTTCTCCTTTAATTTTATATTATGAAAAATACCAAACTGTATATTATCAGAACTTATAGGCTCCTTAAGAGTGGAAACTAAATAATTTCTTTCTGAATACTCTGTTAAAGTGCTCAGTAATGTTCTCACATAGAAGGTTAGGAATTAATGTTTGTTGATTGTAATGTACAAAATACAACCAACATGACTCTAAAGAGAAAAAAATACTCCAATTCTGCACTCTCTAAAAACTCTCAGGCAGACATTTTTAGATTTGGAGATCTAGGAGTGATAGCCTGTCCCATGTTCCCCTGGGATGCTTTGGTAGTTTGGAGTATTCCATCCAGAACTCTTAAGAGGTTTTAGAGTCTTGCAGGGTCTGTGCATTCCACCGGGAACTCTATAAGGAAGAAGTAGAAACCCTACCTTTGGTCCAATAAAGAAAGACTTTCATAACTTTTCCCTCCTCTTGTCAAAACGTATGTCTTGTCATAATTACAAAGGAGAGTCGGTCTTCTGCTCTTTCATTTATTTAGCATGTACAGTCGAGCTCACATTATTCTGAGGGCACAAGTGAACAGAGAAACCTCAGGTACAGTCTCATGGGGGATAGTACAGTGCAGTTACAGTAAGGAAACATACCATGTGTTGTGCAACTAATCTGGTCTCTTGGGGGGTGGGGGAATTTTCCAGAGGCCTAAAGGATAAGTAGGGTTAGCCAGGTGACCTGAAGGTGTTCTAGGCACAAGGAACAGTACACATGAAGGCCAGGAAATAAGAATATATGGCACCTTAGGGGAAATAAAAATGGTTCAGAATCAGTGATTACTCGGTGAGAAGGGATGAAGCTAGAAAGGTCATCAGAGATCTGATCACATTGGGAGCAATATATGTCCCTTTCAGGGAACAAAGTTTTCCGTGGCACTTTCTTGCAGAGCTGAATTGATCTGATTATAAATAAATCTCTATGGAACTTATCCTGTAGCATAATCTATTACATGTACTTGATATATGTGTAATAGTTTTTGAGGATATTCCAAGAGTGAAACTTCAAACACCTTAATTAGAAAAGCCCTCTCACATTTCCAACCATCCACATAGTGGCACTTACCAAAATATCCAAAAATTTGGAATGCTTATTTGCTGATACAGAAACCTCCTAGTTTACTCTGCTAAGGTTATTTCATTTATTTCCATATTATATTACTAATTATATATTTTATATTACTAACATAATATTTTATATTACTAATATAATATTATATTACTAATATACTATTATTTTTTATTTTATTATTATGTTACCTTAATTTGGGGGGGGGCGGCCCACACGTCACAGCATGTGGGATCTTAGTTCCCTGACCAGGGCTCAAACCCGTACCCCCTGCATTGGAAGCGCAGAGTCTTAAGCATGGGACTGCCAGGGAATTCCCTAACTTTAAATCCTAGATCTAGCAAAGTGTTCCCTATGACAATTATATAGTGAAAACCTTTTGGGTAGTTTATTATACTGTGACTTTTTTGAACGCTTCATTGTAATTATCTGTTATGGGACAATATAGCATACTTCATGAGACCAGCAATTCAGATGCTTTCTTTATATAAAATGTGGAAAAGATAAAATCATATATTGGTTTGTGAATTTTATGTACCAAGGCTGTGTTTGTTGAAATACTTTAATGATTTCATTTTAGAAAATTGAATTTTTGAAAATATTTCCTGTAGGAAGCAAGAAGTGATAAGAGTCCAGATATGGCACCTACCCCTGCCCCACAGAGCACACCACGAAATACTATCTCTCAGTCAACTTCCGGAGACCCTGAGATAGACAAAAAAATCAAGAACCTGAAGAAGGTGGGAGGCTTAAGTGAAAAGCACATGTGTTTATTGAAAGAATACATGAGAATTATACAAAGAAAGTAATGCTTAGATGCCTAAAGACAGGCATCCGAGAGGTTTGTACAGTCCTCATTGTTGCTTTTTCACCATGAAATACTGTAACTTAGGAATGGCACCTATTTTAGTTCTGTTCACAGTGGTCTAAAGGATATTAGTCTCTATTATTGATTTTTGGAGTAATAAGAAATAATGTACATTTGAACACTTTTATACTCACTCTTTCATTAGACACTTGTGAGACAGGTAAGGGCAGATATTTATCCCATTTTTAAAGATGAAGAAAGAGAAACAAAAGGAAGTTTATTAACTTGTCAAATTGCAACCAGTTTGTGATGGCGGCCTTGGAGGTAAAATCCAGGTTTCTAGAGCCCTTCCCAGGCTACATTATGGAGTTTCTCTTAAAGCCAAAGACATTGTCCAGGTACAATGAGGTTCTGAAATAAATGGTGAAAATGGTGATATATTTAAATACATGTACATGTATACACATATATGATAATATTAATTAAAATCTTGAAAAATACTTTGCTAAATTCCATGTTCTTAACATACCCAATTTTACATTTAATTTTAAAAAGTAGTTTACCTTAGCATTTTAGCAATCTGTTCCTGATACAAATGTAAGATAATTGATTTTCCTTATTCAGGCTTCACATTTATATGATTGAATTGTTAATAAGAAAATTTGCATTCTAAAATTACTTATTCTTCCTTTTGACTCATAATATATTTGATGTTTGCAGAAACTGAAAGCAATTGAACAACTGAAAGAACAAGCAGCAACTGGAAAACAGCTAGAAAAAAATCAGGTCTTTTCTGTGTTTTTCATTTGGGCTCACAGTCACTACCACCCTTCCCTTTTTATTATAAGCAATTATTTAATCAGGTAAAAGAGCATATAGATTTTAAAACTTCTTTTGAAAACCATGTGCCTTTTTTTTGTTTTTAACATTTTTAGTCTTAAATAGGCAAGGGTAGGGGAAGACATGATGTGGATCGTGGTGAATGAGGAAGTCCCTATTTCCTCTGAGGCATACTAATGCCATTGCTGCTGAAAATAAAGGCAGTTTATATTATGTTAGACAAATGGAAGATTCTCTTCTTTCCTGTGTCTCAGGTCACACTGTCCCGTTTGCCCCTCTCCCTCCTCCTTTCCTCAACACTTTGAAGCCCAAGTGTAGAATGGAAGATTTATTAGACCTAAAGATGCATGCAGTAAGACAGCTCCATTTTTTGCTCCCTTAATTCATACCAAATAACAAATTAGAACTTGTTTCTAATCTGTATTTTTAAATCTATGTTTACCAGTAGATCTGGTAAAGTCTCAGAAATATTCTTTCTCTAAATTTTTTCTCTTTTGCTATATGGCTATAGATCCAATAATTATTTTATTTCCTATTTAATAACTTTATTGTTTTAAACTTTTCTAGTTGGAGAAAATTCAGAAAGAGAAAACCCTTCTCCAGGAGCTGGAAGATTTGGAACTGGGTATTTAAAGATTCAAAGAAAGCAAGTTGGTTACCAGAAATCAATGCAAACATATTTTCTGTTAAACCCATTGGTGTACATGGAATATTCATGTGCCCACATTTAATGTTCACTTATAATTTTAACCATTTATCCAAGATTCTGCATATGTGTGGAATTATTTAATAATGTCTGTTAAATTGATTTTTACCTCCTGCATCCTATATCTTGTCAACACATGATATAGAAAAGAGACATGATTTTTCGTTTAAGCTAAGCTTGACAGATTGAAAGACCAATGTCATTGTTTTTTAGTAGGGGACAGTATTTACCATATGAATGAATAAAGACGTTTTAAATTTGATCATTGTTGACTTTCGTCAATTAACGGATTCTTTATTAATTTACAAGGCAAGTTTGGGAAATATTTCCTTTGAATATATAATGTGGCTATCTTGATCCTAAACACTGTATTATCAGACGTTAAAGAAACACCTTAAAATCAGGTTGTACGGAATATATTAAATTGTTGGGACTTCCCTGGTGACACAGTGGTTAAGAATCTGCCTGCCAATGCAGGGGACACAGGTTTGATCCCTGGTCCAGAAGATACCACATGCTGTGGAGCAACTAAGCCCGTGTACCACAACTACTGAGCCTGCACTCTAGAGCCTGAGCACCACAACTCCAGAAGCCCACGCGCCCGGAGCCCGTGTTGCTCATCAAGAGAAGCGCACTGCAACAAAGAGTAGCCCCTGTTCACTGCAACTAGAGAAAGACCACGCATAGCAATGAAGGCCCAATGCAGCCAAAAATAAATAAATAAATTTTTAAAAAATAATAAGATAAATATATTAAATTGTTTATATTATTTGTAGTATTTGAAGTAAAGTTTTTCTGACTAGTTCTAAAAAGTAAGTATAGAATAAAAATAGAAAATAGCAAAACATTTTATTTTGATATTTCAAATAATAAACCTGATCATTTAATGATGAGGTAAATATTTTCTAAACATGAACTGTGATCATTTTGCTATAGTCACCTTGATTGTTTTGATTGTTCACTCATATGAAGAATAAAAGATGTACTGATAATCCAAGATACTCAGCTATCAAAACTAATTTCTATTTCGTTTTAGAATCTATTACTGTTAATTTTTTTCATCTGATTTACATTTGAAGTTATTTTTATTTCATTTGCATTGATACAGGTTTTCATTATCTAGAGCTAGTATTTAAGTAAAACAAAAGAATCTAGGAATACTTTGAGAGATATACACAAACAGATAACTGAGTTCTCTGATGCCCCAAAGCTGCAAATAAGATTTGGTAAAGACCTAATGCATTAAAATTTGAGTGGTATTTTAAATGTTTTGTGTGTGAAGTGAGTGTGAATATACACACACTCATGTACATATAATTGCTTTCAACATTAATTTATTTCTGTTAATAGAAACTTAAGCTTTTTAAAAGTAATATATTGCTTTTATAATATATTTAAAAATTGTTTTTCTAATAAAATGTTAAATAATTCGTCCTGAGACAGTATAATGTTTTTTGGCCTGGCAGCCTAATAATTTTTTTTAATTTTAAATTTTTAAAATGAATTACCAGTTTACACAGTTTACAGCAAATATATTCATCATTTTTAAAATGTTACGCGAACTCCCTGGCTGCCTAGTGGTTAGGACTCCACACTTCCACTGCAGGGGCATGGATTGGATCCCTGGTCTGGGAACTAAGATCCCATATGCCACGTGGCCAAAAAAAATTAAGAAAAATAAAATAAAATGTTTATTTTAGAGGTAGTATCATTGAACCTTTTGTTTTAGTCAGATGCTTTTTAATTGCTCCAAGGTGACTGTTCTGACCAAAATTAGATTGCTTGGACTCGTTTTTTAGAATTGTCTTTATTTGTGTAATTTAATCCATTTAATTTTTTCCAAAGAAATGTTTTATTTCTGAGCACATATCAATATAAAAATCACTGACATGTTCTTTGACTACATATTTTGTTTGATTTTTATTTTAAATACATTGTCCTCAGGGAGTAAGAGTAAGGTGATAGAAGAGTGTAAGGTGATAAACGTGTGCTTGAAAATGAAATTTTAAATACACTGCTGTGTATTCATTATAAAGGAAAATCTATAAATCCTGTATTCTCATAAAAATCTCCTTTCCTTAATCATCTCTGAAATGTATTTGGCATTTACCATAAGCATCTGTGAATACCATTGTAAGCTTGAGGGGAGATAACTGCAGTAGACACAAAGGCTCGTGCATGCGTTACACAAGCTTCCCAGTGAGAGAAGAGAAAAAGGGGCAAAACCCAACTTTTGTAGCTGGAAAAAAGGAATTCTCTTAGAAAAGGAATAGAGATACAATTTACGTCAAAACATATATGTTGCCAAATAATACAGAATATTTTTGAAACAATACTATGTTTTTTATGGCTACATTTAAGTATGTAAACTTACAGAAAAAACTTTGGACAGGGTATGCACTGGACTGATAACATTGACTACTAGGATGGGCGGTAGTCAAAAGGAACTTTAACCTTATTTGTAATGTTTAACTTTTTTCTATCTATTTATTTATTTTGGCTGCGTTGGGTCTTCGTCGCTGCGCACGGGCTGTCTGTAGTTGTGGCGAGCAGGAGCTACTCTTCATTGCGGCGCGCAGGCTTCCTCTAGTTGGGGTGCTCGGGCTCCAGCACGTGGGCTCTGTAGTTGCAGCATGCGGGCTTTCTAGTTGTAGCATGCGGGTTTAATTGCCCCACAGCGTGTGGGATCTTAGTTCCCTGACCAGGGATCGAACCCGAGTCCCCTGCGTTGGAAGGCGGATTCTTAACCACTGGACCACCAGGGAAGTCCTTCCTTCTTTAAAAGTTTATACTTCTACCAGTGAAATTTTCCCATATTCTTATCAAATCTATAAGGCTTTTGAATTTTTACCAAATCGAGGGAAGGGAAATAATACTTTTTGGTTTTGTTATTTCTTTTTATTAGTAATGGGTTATGTACTTTTCCACATTTGATGGTGGTTTATATTTTTTTAGTGAATTGTTTTTTTCTTTTCCTTGGCCCATTTCTCTATTTGGCTTTCATCTTACTGATCTGTAAGAATATCGTATATAGTAACATAAAATCCTCTCTTTTTAAATTTTAAATAGGAAGTATGTGAACAGGATTTTTTTTTTTAATTCAAGCAGTGCAAAAGGCACACAGTGAAAAGTACCTCTGTTCTAGATGCAGCAATTTCCACTTCCTTATGTATCTTTCTAAAGATACATTGCATATTTATATTCAAGTATACATACACTTCCGTTAAAAAAAAAAGCATATACACTGTTCTTTATTCCTTTTTTCCCTTAACATATTTTGGAAATCATTCCATATCAGTACATAGCTCTTTTAAAATTTATACATATATCTTTATAATGACCACATTGTGTGGAGGTAAGATAATTTAACCAGCTCATACTGATGTACGTTTAGGTTATAAAATGTCAGTTAAACACACATATATACACATGCTTTAAAATAACAAGTATAGATGTTTATCTGTATTCTGGGATTAAGCTGGATGTTTTGAGAAATTAAATTTGTTCTATGGATGCTCAGTTTAACTGGTGGTCATTTTTGCAGTATATTTCTTTGAGTTAGTGAGATATTAGAAAGGACAGCTAGGACTATTAAAAATCTTTATTCAAGTGAGGTTTCAAAGCAGTTCTTGGATTCATTCACCCATGTAAATATATTAATGTCCAGAGCAAGGCAAAGTGATATGAATTTATAAGTAGTAAAATGACAGAAATTACAGTGACAGCGTTGCTGTTCCAATCTTGCCAAAGTTAAGTGTTTTCTTTATTCCTGGAAGGAAGGAGGAATAGTGGAATAAGCCACACCAGGTGCTTACTTCTCTGGGTCATCTTTGCCCCCAAGACCATAAAATCAAACCAGATTGAGGAGGAATAAACTTAGTGCTTTTTAGAGAGGTGCATAGGTCAATTCATCAAGTGTTTACTGTGTAAAGTGCAGGTTACAAAGGAAATACAATGTATTTAGAAATGTTAAGATTGACATTGAAATGAAGTGAAAGACACTTGAAGATTCAAGACCTGGTACCAAAAGATGTAGCCAGGTGTCTGAATCCGTCAGGACTGCTGTAACAAAATACCATAGACTGGGTTGCTTATAAATAAGAGACATTTATTTCTGACAAATCTGCTTCCCGGTTCTGTCTTCTTACCATCTCCTCACGTGGTGGAAGGTGTGAGGGAGCTCTTGGGGCCACTTTTATAAAGGCACTAGTCCCATTTATGAGGACCCTGCCCTCATGACCTAACCACTTTCCAGAGGCCTCACCTCCAAACACCATCATGCTGGGGACTAGGTTCGACGTAGGAATTTTGAAGGGACACACACATTCAGTCCATATAGCACCTAGGCAAAAATACATAAAACAAGCATACATTGTATATCGATATAAAGAGATGGGAGATACTACTGTGGTTTACCGGTATTTCTTGTTCTCGTCTTCTGGTCATGTGGGAGAATTACACTTCCCTGTCTATAGAGTTTTTACAGTTTCTAGACCACTGCCTTCTTTCCAGCGTTGCCATGGATTTATTGCTGTACCACTTTACTGTCATTTCTCTAAGATCCTGAGAAAGGAGAGAGGCAAATGCATGTGCTTATTTCGCTATCTTAAAGTGGAAGTCAGAAAAGCATACTTCTAAAGGTTTTTTAAAAAATATTTTATAATATCTTTATATTTTAAGTGAATTTGAAAATCAAAAGCATTTTTTTCATTTCACCCAAAGCACAATTCCTGTTATGTTCACTAGAGGGTTTCAAAGATCAGAGAATTGGGGAAGTAAGGAATTAGAATTTATGGAAATATGTTCCATACTAGAAATATGCAAATGAAAACGTAATAGCATGGGGTGCTGCTCCTTTTTTTTTTTTTTGGCTGCACAGCATGTGGTATCTTAGTTCCCCGACCACCAGGGATTGAATCCATGCCTCCTGCATTAGAGGCATGGAGTCTTAACCACTGGGCCACCAGGGAAGTCCCTGCTCTTTTTATATTGACAAACTCCTTGAATTAACCCTCTTTAGCCCCTTGCCATCAGACTTAACTCCTACCTTCCCCTGAGTTCTGTCAGTAATCTCCTATTGGCTGCAAATGAATCGTGTCTCAAGAGTTTGTTTGTAGGTCAAATGTTTGCAAATGGAATTTGCATATGTTTTCCCATAGAGGATAATAATATAAGTGGTTATTGGTGCTGAGGTGAGTCCATGAAAACTTTACATGGAAGAACTGAGTATAGATTCATTAAAACAAAAAAGCTGTTTACAAATTAATTTTTAAAATGTAAGGCCAATAATAGAAAATAGAATGAGAATTCTTTTTTTTTTTTAAGAAGATGTTGGGGGTAGGAGTTTATTAATTTATTTATTTTTGCTGCGTTGGGTCTTAGTTTCTGTGCGAGGGCTTCCTCCAGTTGCGGCAAGCGGGGGCCACTCTTCATCGCGGTGCACGGGCCTCTCACGTTGTGGCCTCTCTCGTTGCGGAGCACAGGCTCCAGACGCGCAGGCTCAGTAGTTGTGGTTCACGGGCCCAGTTGCTCCGCGGCATGTGGGATCCTCCCAGACCAGGGCTCGAACCCGTGTCCCCTGCACTAGCAGGCAGACTCGCAACCACTGCGCCACCAGGGAAGCCCATTGAGAATTCTTTTTGAAAGTTTGAATGCTAACTTTTTTTTTAAGCAGATTTAAATGAAGGAAAAAGTAGAAGAAAATAATTTTTAGGAGATTCCTATAGATGCTTTTGGTCATTTTTGTGTGCTTTAGATACTGGTTCTTTGCTACATACATATAAACTTATGTTCTCTTTTCCTTCATTTAAATTTTCACTATTTCCAAATTCAACCACAACTGAGATTTTTCCTAAGATCACTAAGCAAAAAATGGAAGCAGGAGGGAAAGTGAAAAAGACATTACAGAGAAAAAGATATACATGAGATGGACAGAGAAAGAAAGCAAGGGAGAAGTGAAGCAAAGAGACCCTGGAATTGGGTCAGAGCCATCACACCCAGGACACCATCTCTGGTTCTTTTCTGAGCTGGGAGTGATGGTGAGCACCCTTGGAAGAGGAAATAGGTGCTGTGTAACCCAGGTATAGCTGCAAATCAGGAACTGTGTGACTTGGGAATACCTCCACAAATCTCTTAGGAATTAAGCTCCTTTCAAAAGAAAAGTCAAAAAACAAAAGTCAGCTGTGTTTTGTTGTTGTTGTTTTTGTTTTTTTTTTTCCGGTGGCGGACCTCTCTGTTGTGGCCTCTCCCGTTGCAGAGCACAGGGTCCGGACGCGCAGGTTCCGGACGCGCAGGCTCAGCGGCCATGGCTTACGGGCCCAGCCGCTCCGCGGCATGTGGGATCTTCCCAGACCGGGGCACGAACCCGTGTCCCCTGCATCGGCAGGCAGACTCTCAACCACTGCGCCACCAGGGAAGCCCCCAGCTGTGTTTTTAAAGTCTTAAAAGACATGGCAAAGCAGAGCTGCTTGCATTCACATCCTTGGGCAAAATTACTTCTGAGCACAGTTTTGTTTATTTGTCTATGTTCAGTTGAAGCTAAACAGGTCAAATCCTAGAATTGTGATATCACCAGAGAGAACCTTTTATTGCGCCCAGGCTGCTTTGCTTTTGTGTTCTCTCCCCCTCTTCTTCCCAGCAAGGGCCCATGGTACCCTCTTAAGGAGTCTAAAGTCCTTGGCTTGTGCTTCCTCTCCCAAGCCCCCAGTCATATAATAGAGACAATTCATGCATACTTATTGATTGAAATAATACATCTGGACCACAAAACTCAAGCAGGCATTTGCATTTAAACACTGGCAATGAAAGACTTGGGAATTTAGATAGAGAGTTTGGTAATATTGACCGGAACAGAGACGTGATCAGCCTTGGGCACAGAAGTAGCAGGGGCCCAGTGCAAAATGAAAATGTGGAGTTCCTGTTCAAAAACTAAGAGTTTCATGGCAGTGACAGCAAAGCATTAAACCAAGTGCAGGGCGTTTTTAAGTCCTGGGCCCTGTGTAACTACACAGGTCACACAGCCATGAAGCCAACCCCGCACAGAAGCTGTGAGAATCTGAACTCCCTCCAATCTAAATGAAGAGACTTGACTGTTTCTGAACATCCCCCTGTTCCCTGGAGGAGAAAGAGGTAGTGGCTGACCCTAGCAAGACTGCTGCAGAGGAAGGAAAGGTGGTTTCTTTTTCAGATTTTCTTTTTTAGATGAGTTTTTAGGCTCTCAGCAAAATTGAGGTGAAGGTACGGAGATTATCCGTATACCCCTTCTTCCACTCATGCACAGCCTCCCGCATTATCAACATCCCCTACCAGAGTGGGACATTGGTTACAACTGGTGAGCCTATCTTGATGCATCATAATCATCCAAAGTCCGTAGTTTACATTAAGTTTCACTCTTGGTGTTGCACATTCTATGGGTTTGGTCTCAGGTGCAATGACGTGTATCCACCATTATAGTAGCGTCCAGAGTCATTTCACTGATGGGAAAATCCTCTGTTCTCCACCTATTCATCTCCCTACTCTCTCCCTGGCAACCACTGATCTTACTGTCTCTGTAGTTTTGCCTTTTCCAGAATGTCACGTAGTTGGAATCATACAGTATGCAGCCTTTTCAGATTGGCTTCTTACACTTAGTAATAATGCATTTAATGTTTCGCCATGTATTTTCGTGACTTGATAGCTCATTTCTTTTTAGCGCTGAATAGTGTTCCATTGTCTGGATGGACCATAGTTTATTTATTCAACCATTCACCTACTGAAGGACATCTTGGTTGCTTCCAGGTTTTGACAATGTGAATACAACTGCTATAAACATCTATGTGCAGGTGTTTGTGTGAACATAGTTTTTATTGTACGCCTTTAATCTTAGGCCTCTTGCTCCAGCCCCTTCCTGGTACTGAGGTCTGGCCTTGATTCTGAGCTTGCTGGCCTGAACAGCTTGCTGGGCCCGGGTTATCCCATCTGTGTAATGGCCTCCTAGACACTGATAGTCTACTGTCTGAACTTCTAAGTATTGTCTGCCAACAATTCTATGTTTAAGAGTTGGAGATGGGAGTGGCAAGAGTTTAAAAATCGAAACCAGGCTTAAGGAAAGAAAGAGCTTAACATGGCTCTAGGTTAGGGTTCTTAGTTTGCAAGCAAAAGAAATGGTCTCTCTCTAACTTAAGAGGAAAAGAGTAGTAACAGAATATGCTACAGCTCACAGATTCAAGTGAAAAGAAAAACAGTGAGGCCCAGGAGATGACAGGAACCAGAGTAGTTTGGGGTCTATAATGCTCCTCAGGGTTCTTCTACCAGAATTAACTGGCTTCAATAGTTTTTGGCTTGGGACATGGTCACAGCTCTGGCTGGGAAAGCTTTGCGAATCTTTTCTTTTTTTTTTTTGACGGTACGCGGGCCTCTCACTGTTGCGGTCTCTCCCGTTGCGGAGCACAGGCTCCGGACGCGCAGGCTCAGCGGCCATGGCTCACGGGCCCAGCCGCTCCGCGGCATGTGGGATCTTCCCGGACCGGGGCACGAACTCGTGTCCCCTGCATCGGCACAACTACTGAGCCTGCGTGCTACAACCACTGCGCCACCAGGGAAGCCCTGGGCATCTTAATTGACAGTCCCAACAAGATTGTGTGCAATGGGTTCCGGCCAGTCCTCCAAAGAGAAACTGAAGTGCCATTACCAGAAGAGGGGGAGTCAATGCTGGGGAGCCTTCCTACAATATGCACCTTATTAATATTATGAAGAAGCCCCCACAAGGTAACTTGCTGCTCAAATTTTGTACAGCGTTCTTTATTTCTTTCTTACTTTCGATCTTGAAATGGATACATTCGGTTCAAATAATATTTTTCCATACAGCCTATGTTCTCTAGATACTGTTTTTAAGTTCAATTCTAGATGATTATATTAATTTACTTTGTATCAAATGCTTTTAATTGAGGCATCAAAACTATTATATGTTTACTACATATGGATGTTCTTTCATAATTTTAGCTACCACGTGCACTTAAATTATCCCCAAATACATATGTTTACATTCTGTCTCTTTCTAGTACCATATTACTAGTTATCTCCATCATAAGTTTACTTGACTATCTAGTCAAAAGTTGAAATTTAACACGTTGACAAATTATCTTCTTTTACCACTTGCCAAATTTTCCATTACCATTCACTGCAATCAAAGTTCAAGTAACTTCCATGTTCATAGTAATTTGCTGGGTTCTCTGGAGATTTGAAGACAGATAAGACCTGAGTCTATACCCTAAGAGACCTCAAGTCTAGTACACTAAACTTGGCTTCATAGTCCGGGGAAACTTAAATACATCGGTGCCCAGGCCTCATCCTAGACCAATTAAATCAGAAGAACACCTGAGCTAGAGACATGATTATTGCTTCTTCACTGTCTTAACTCAGGCTGTTATAATAAAATACCATAGACTGTGTGGCTTGAACAAGAGACATTTATTTTGCACAGGTCTGGGGGCTGGGCAGTGCAATATCAAGGTGCTGGCCAGCTTGGTTCTTGGTGAGGGCCCTCTTCCTGGCTAGAAGACGGCTGCCAATGCACGGGACACAGGTTTGAGCCCTGGTCAGGGAAGATCCCACATGCTGCGGAGCAACTAAGCCCGTGAGCCACAACTACTGAGCCTGCGCTCTAGAGTCTGTGAGCCACAACTACTGAGCCCGCGTGCTACAACTACTGAAGCCCACGCACCTAGAGCCCGTGCTCTGCAACAAGAGAAGCCACTGCAGTGAAGCCTGCGCACCGCAACGAAGAGCAGCCTCCGCTGGCCGCAAGTAGAGAAAGCCTGAACGCAGCAACGAAGACCCAACGCAGTCAAAAATAAACAAATAAAATAAATTTATTTTTAAAAATAATAATAATACCAGCTCACATGTCACAGACTCATTGGTCCTACATGCAAATCCATTTAATGCCTGTCACCCCTGCCCCACTTCCAAGTATGTCTGGGAGGCTCCAGGGGATGTCTGATTTATATTCAGTAAGTGAATTCACTCTTATCGGGTGTTGCCACTGCCCCTAATTGCACCATACTTCTTTCTGATAACTGCTACATCTGCACTGCTGCATACCCCACCCTCTGCTGGCACCTGAGGTTGCTCCACTGGGCCCTGGGGTCTCTTTCAACATCTGGGCATATTTAGCATATCATAAGCCTGATATGCTAGAGCTTCATCATGCCATAGCTTGTGTCCCTGGATAAGATGGAGAATGTCTCTCTTCCCTTTACATTATATTCTTTTGGGGGAGAGTTGTTAAAAGTTGTGCTTCTGGGGTTCCAATGTTGTGCTGCATTTTTAGGCTTTTAGACTTGTCACTTTTTTTGAATTGAGTTGGGCTGGGATGGGGATACAATCTGAGCAACAGTCCTTATGCTGGATTTGGAATCATCTTTCCCCCAAAGACCTGTGCTCTGTCGCTGCCTGGGCTCTTGTTGTTTGGTTCCTTCTCATAAAATGCATTGTTTCCCAGAAGGATTCATTCCATGTCCCCCCACCCTAACCCACATACACATGTGTCTACCTGCCAGCCACACCACACATGTCTGAGCCCCAGCAGTGGAAACCTTCTAGGCTTAATGAGATTTTCCACTTGTCTACTTTTGCACATCTTATTGTTCCCAGTTGAAATATTTTCTTACCCTATAGTGATCTTCTTTAAGAAGTCGTTCCTCAAGAACCCAGCAAGTCTAGTTATTCCTTGTGCCCTGGCTTTGTGCTATGTCAAAGTGGTTTATAATGATTGTTCTGCATTAACTACTCCCTGTTGTATCTGAGTTCCTACCTTTAGACACTTCTTGCTTCAATCACTATGCACACAGTTATTACATCAGTCTTCCTAAGACAGTGCTTTGATAATGCTGCCAATCTTCAATAGCTCCCATTTTCTATAGGAAAAAAATTTAAACTGCTTAGCCTGGCATTCAAGGACTTCCACAATCTGCCCCACCTACATTCCCAATCTGGTTTCCCATTCATCCCCTAGTGGAACCCCCCTCTAGCACAGCAGTCCTGCAACGACCCCTCTCCTGGCTTTTGTTTACGTTCTCTTTTCTTCTTCACTGTTTAAAATCTTAACCATCCATGACATGCACACATTCAAACATTATTTGCTCTGTGTAAGTAATTAATTAATAAATAAAGATAATATAAGTAAAGCCCTTAATAGCACCTTGTATATAGTAGGCACTCGATAGATAGTAGCTGATATTATTTGTTCTCATTTTATTCTCATTGTTATTTCAAGAAGTCCATGGTCACCTGGACTACAAGGAAGAATGACAGTCCTTAACCTTGCCAGTCTCAGCTAAAAGCAGAAGAGTCTGACATAGTAATAACCGATTACAGTGTTATATAATGACTAGGTAGGAGGTCAGTGCTGAGTGCATCAGGGGCATAGTGCAGGAAGGGCTGAAGATAGACTTCACTGAACAAACAGTGAATTGGCCTTGAAGAGTAAGTAGAAAGGTTTATATTTTTCTTTATAAAAGTTTTGCACATTTCATTTTAGATTTATTCTAGGAAGTATTGGTAAAGGATACATTTTTTTAAAAATACATTTTTAAGTTGTTGGTGAAAGATAATTATTGATTTTTGTAAAATGAGCTTATATCCAGCAACCTTGCTGTACTCAGAGTTTGTCAGTAGATGAGCATATACTGAGGCTCAAGGTCTAGTGGAAGTCTACTCATCCACGATCTTGGACCTAGTTGGTTCTAACCAGTTTATGTCATGTCCTCAACAGCTATGTCATTCTTTTAAAGGTTGTGCCCTGCCCCCTTCCTATCTCACTAAGATATATAAGACTTGTTTTAGTCACTTTGAGTTGAAATCAAATATTGTGAAGTGTTTTCAGACTTTCACTGCATCCTTAAATTAGGAAACAATTTTTGATCATGTGCTTCATTCAAACTATTGGATATGAGAAACTATGGGCATACACATTTATTGAGAACTTCCTATTCAACTATTTCTTGAATTCATACCTGATGTATTTCATAACTGCAATACCTGGGCTAAATAATCCAAAATGTTGATGTTTATTCACTCTGAGGCTTTATTTAAAAAATATGACCAAATTTTCCATTGGCACTCCCAATACTCTTCCCAAATCATCCAAAGCCCAGATGCTATAATAATCTTCCTAACACCCTCTTACTGAGACTCCCCTTGATTCCCTGTGGTGTGTGTTCCCTTTGCTGCAATGAATAATACATGAAACTTTTTCAATTCCTGGTGTAATCTTGACCTTAAAGGCTTTGTTTGGTGGGATCTAAAAGACATATCAACCAATGGCAAAGGATTACTTTTTATTTTCGTCCTGATTTTGAAATGGAACTGTGGGGCCCCTGTGGGGCTCTCCTGGGTACAAATCCTTTCTGTGTCTCTGGTTTCTTGTTTGTAGCAAATAGGCTTCATTCAGACTCCTTGACCTTCCCTGAGTTCCAAAGGGCAGATTCAAACTGTTGCTAATCAGGGAAGGGACAGAAACAAGGGAGGAGCAGTCAAGAAACAATAGTGCAGCCCTGGGAATATACATAACAATATCTTTGAGTTCTTCTGCTGGAACTAAGGCCCCTACCCTGGTGGAGGATGGTAACTTCAAGCTGAGCACCTCACCACCAACCAACCAGAAGAAAGCTGCACACCCTGCATCCTTCACGCCAAATTTTGCCTATAAAGACTTTTATAGGCAAAACCACCAGGGGTTTCAGGGTTTTAGAGCACAAGCCACCCATCCTCCTTGTATTGGCGCCTTTACAGTAAATGCTGCATTTTCCTTCACTACAGTCCAGTGTCAGTAAATTGGTTTACTGCCCACAGGTGAGCAGACCCAAGTTTGGTTCCGTAACAATTTGAACAAATTAACAATAAAAATAAATAAATATTCTTTAAGATAGGAGAAATTTGAACACTGGATATTTTGGTATTAAGCAATAATTTATTTTTCAAGGTGGGATAATGGTATTGTGGTCAGTTTTCTTCTCTCCAAAGAAAAGTTATGTTTTAGAGATACATGCTTAAAAATCCATAGATGAAGTGATATGTCTGGTATTTGCTTCCTTGGGGGAGAAGTGGTTAGAGCTGTACTATTGCCAAAATACCAGTAATTGTTAAAGGTCGTTAATGAGTTAGGTAATTATTTTGTTCTTGTATATGTCGAAGTTTTCCAAAGGTCTTTTTTAAAAAGACTCCTTTAGGAGAGCTTAATATTCCAAGTTCAAAGAAAAGGCCATAGCATGCACACAGAAAGAGTGAAGCATTCCGGTTTGGAAGGCGGGGGCTTTCTCTTATCTCCCACACCTGAATCAAGGCTGTTAAACAGGTGTTCCTAAGTGTCTCGGGGAGATAAAAGTCTGAACTACATGAAATTTTATGTAGAACCCAGGTGTGCCAGAAGCTTTAATTAGCAGGCTCCTCTACTATCCCATCAGCTGCTGTTTGTTCTCTACCTATCTCACTCCATCCCAAGAGTCTCCGCGCACATCCAAGATGGTGGGTCAGGACCGTGAAACAGGTCAGCTCTCCCTCCCAGAGCGCGCGCAGGGGCCGGGATACGCAGGCGCATTCCAGCTTCCCTCACGACCTTGGCGGATCGCGCCTGCGCGGTGGGGAGCAGCTCGCGGCTCCGGCTCTACCTTGGGTCGGCTGCAGTGTGAGTCTGAGGACGGCCGAAGTGGTTTGCTCGTTTAAGATGAGGTTTCTGCTACTTCTCCTGGTGGCGGCGTCAGCGGTGGTCCGGAGCGATGCCTCGGCCAACCTGGGTGGCGTGCCTGGCAAGAGATTAAAGATGCAGTACGCCACGGGGCCGCTGCTCAAGTTCCAGATTTGGTGAGTATGTGCGCCGGCGCCCCGCCGCCCCTTCGCTCGGCGCCTCTCACTACGCGAGGCCGCGGCTTTGCGGCCTAGAGAGCTGAACCTTCCCTGTCCCGGAAGAACGGTGCCAGCAGCCTTCCGCTGCCTACCTTCTCCGGGGCTCTTCCCGGGGATGGCCAGGCCGCCTTCTTTGCCTCCAGACACAACCGCTCACTTCTTTTTTGGTTCCTATAATGGAGGGCATGGGGAAGGAGGGCACGAGAAGGTTAAATACTGAAAGGCGAAGACGCGGGGACACTTGTCAGTACGGAGGACGGGTCGGCGGCGTCACTCCATGGCCACCCGGCTGCCTGCGGAGGTGGGCATGAGTCGGCGCAGGGTCGGCGGAGGAGCTGCAGCGTTTGTTTCCCGATTAACTTCCTCTCGGCTTTCGCGGGGTACGCCAGGCGGCCTCGCTGCCCCGCTAGGCGAAGGTCACCTCGGGTCGTTGAAGGAGACCCGCGAGGGACAGACGCCTTTTTCTCCAGGATCCGCCGGGGTGACTGTTGGGTGAGAGCGTAGGGATTCTGACAGCTGATAAGCTTGGACGGGGAGGCTGATTCTCCGTTTGCAATTTCTAAAGTGTTTTTGTAAAGGAGCACGTTGCTCTTCTGACAACCTTTCGCTCCCAGACAACTGCATCTTCTCCCCCACTCCCCTTACTCCCGTGAGTTCTGCCTTTTAAATCTCTTGGGCATTCAGAGAAATAGAAAAAACAACCCTTTTCCCCCCACACCCGGCATTTTTCGACAATGTTCTGTAAGTGATTTTGTGGTTACCTAGTTTGGTATTAGAAGCAGAGCAGTAATGCATGGGATAAGGTAAGTGGTGTTGGGGACGGTTTGAAAGGCTCAGATTAAAAACAAAATTGTAAAGTTGTGGAAATTAGAATCCCGTATCTCAAAAGGTGACGTTATTTCAGAATAGGATGGTTGGATTAGTAAGTCTTCAGAGTCCTGATACTTTGGAACATTGGTGTTGTCCATAATGCATTTAAAATCAGCTTTTTCAAACTTCATGTATTAATATAAGTGTACTAAAGTTTAGATTTTCTACTTATCCAACTATTTTTTTTTGCTTTATCTTTAAAGACTAAGCAAATCTTTAATATTAAATCAATTTAAGTGCTGTTTAAAGAGAGTCAGAAAATAAGATGGTAAGTCTTTATTTTTGGAGTGAAAACTAAAAACCTTGCAACTTCCTTCTGATTAAAAAAAAAGCTCTCTGTAGTGTTTACTGTGTGCTTGGCATATATCATCATATCATCTTTCGTATATGATACTGTAAGGGGCAGTTATGGCTTGATTATTCTGACTTTTTTCTCCATATTTATTTTTTTCCATTAGAAAGTGGCAGTCATCTTACTAATAAATATTGTTAAGGATTAAGTGTGATACTTTTGGATTTAAGTAGTTAAAAAAAAGACTGCATTTTCCAAGTTATGTAATTTTTCTATTTTGTATATCTTGGTTTCACTTGGGCTTTTCCAAAATACTCTTCTTTTACAGTTGCTTGTATTGGAATACTTGTCACAATAATTTAACAAATGTACCTTATAAAGTTTTGAAAATGTGTAA
Organism: Monodon monoceros; assembly: GCF_005190385.1. Lineage (NCBI taxonomy): Eukaryota > Metazoa > Chordata > Mammalia > Artiodactyla > Monodontidae > Monodon > Monodon monoceros. The sequence goes on along the minus strand of NW_021703767.1, from coordinate 113,169,604 downwards.
ACAAATGTAGGGGGAAGGGCATTTAGTCCTTCAAACTAAACTTTTAAAAAAGTCTAAGTACTTCAGTTAAACTTTTTTTTTTTCAGTTAAACTTTTGATACTTAATTTTTGTTTCCTTTCCTTTTTTTTTCTTTAAGTAGAGAATTACAAAAGTCTGTTAAGTATTTTCTTTTGCAGTCATCCTGAGCATGTTACATACAAAAATCCTTCCCTTTTTTTTTTTAATCTGTAGATGGGAAATAACTATTAATATGCCCTATGCCATACCCGTTACAGGTAAATTTGCTTGTTTGTTACTTTTTCCCCCAGAGATTAATGTGTATATAGGAAAGTGAATATTTGGTTTCTGATTTTGGTAGAGTTTCTTGGGCATTTATTTGCAAGTTTGTTTGGGAAAGGAGAGGAAGCGAAGACAATTGAGGGTAAATATGTGAAAATTCTTTTAATTCCATTTGAAATCGGAGTGCTATAAAATGCAACTTTTCATTAATTACCAATGTTAACAAAGGAGAAAACAATTTTTACCTTCCTTTCCATTGCTTTTGTCCCTTATTATTTTATATTTATTATGAGTACTCTTTCTTTAACTTTAGCTCAATATATCATCTGTTAATTGTGGCACTTTTGTAATTGCTAATAGAAAAAAATAACCCAACACATAAATGGAGTTGAAGGGAGAGAGATCAAGCATGCAAAATAGCTTAAAACAAACGTTCCTATTTTGTGTTGATGTATTTTCTCAGTAAATCCTCATTCAGTACCTGCTTGTGCCAAGGGCTAAAGATACCTTGGTGAACAAGACAAATGTGGCTCCTCTGGAAGCCTACAGAGAAGCACAGACTTACTTTATGTACCTGAGTGTTTGATTTATTACATCCGTTGATTGAGCAATTGAATTAGGTAAGTTTGATGACATTGATTGCATATTTGGGGAAAAAATTTGTACTGCTTATTTGGACGTTTAAGTATTAAACATAAAAAAGGAAGTTCTCTAATCAGAGCTTAAAATAAAGTTCCCTCGTCACATTTTCCTTTCTTGTGATTTTTTTTGTGTAAATGTATTCTGACAGGTACTGTTTGGCATGTTCGTATGCATGCTTTTTTCCTCCCATACATGTGAATTAACATGTCATCAGATTTACAACATTTTATCAGTTGTTGGAGTTTAAAGAGATTACTATCTACAGCTGTTTATGGTTAACAGTTATTTGAACATTTGACAGTTGATTTACTAAGAATAGCAGGTTAAAGTTAATATATCAAAACATAAGCAGAATACAGCAGAATTTTCCAGTTTTTGTTAATTTAAGAATCCACTGCTATAATTTTAGGACAACCAACTTCTAAATGGAGTTTTAAGAGGTAAATGAAGCAACTACTAGAAGAACAGATTTTAATTGAAATTTATACCAACTTAGCCTTTGCTTTCATGGTATAGAGGCAAGAAAATAAAGGCCTAAGTCTGATTTGGGTGTTGATACTGATCAAGATTAGTAAAATGCTGAATTGAAGAAATCTGAGAAATTGGGAGTTATAGAGATCATGTTAGTTACTTAGACAACATTTGTATATTTAACAAATATTTGTGCACCGACTGTGTGAAGGTGCTTTGCTTGGTGCTGGGAATTCCGTTCAGTGCTCTCATAGATGTTAAAGGCAAGAGTAGAAGGCAGTCGTTAATCCATGGACAACACATAAAATTACAGTTGTGTTAATTGCTGTAGGAGATTAATATGATATGAAAGAGACCTAGTCACAGGGTCAGGGAAGGTTTCCAGGAGAAAATGAACTTTGAACTGAGGCTTGAAGGATAAAATGTATTTAGAGAGCACTGTTGGGCAATGGAAATAGCACGTTCAGTGACCTTACAGTAGGAGAGAACATAATTTTTTTTTTTTTTGCTATTATATCAATTGTACTTTTTTTTCTGAATTTTATTTTTTTATATAGCAGGTTCTTATTAGTTATCCATTTTATACATATTAGTGTATACATGTCAATCCCAATCTCCCAATTCATCACACCCCCACCCCCACCCCCCGGCCACTTTCCCCCGTTGGTGTCCATATGTTTGTTCTCTACATCTGTGTACCTATTTCTGCCCTGCACACTGGTTCATCTGTACTATTTTTCTGGGTTCCACATATATGCATTAATATACGATATTTGTTTTTCTCTTTCTGACTGACTTCACTCTGTATGACAGTCTCTAGATCCATCCATGTCTCTACAAATGACCCAATTTCGTTCCCTTTTATGGCTGAGTAATATTCCATTGTATATATGTACCACATCTTCTTTATTTATTCATCTGTCGATGGGCATTTAGGTTGCTTCCATGACCTGGCTGTTGTAAATAGTGCTGCAGTGAACATTGGGGTGCATGTGTCTTTTTGAATTATGGTTTTCTCTGGGTATATGCCCAGTAGTGGGATTGCTGGGTCATATGGTAATTCTATTTTTAGTTTTTGAGGAACCTCCATACTGTTCTCCATAGTGGCTGTATCAATTTACATTCCCACCAACAGTGCAAGAGGGTTCCCTTTTCTCCACACCCTCACCAGCATTTGTTGTTTGTAAATTTTCTGATGATGCCCTTTCTAACTGGTGTGAGGTGATACCGCATTGTAGTTTTGATTTGCATTTCTTTAATAATTAGTGATGTTGAGCAGCTTTTCATGTGCTTCTTGGCCATCTGTATGTCTTCTTTGGAGACATGTCTATTTAGGTCTTCTGCCCATTTTTGGATTGGGTTGTTTGTTTTTTTAATATTGAACTGCATCAGCTGTTTATGTATTTTGGAGATTAATCCTTTGTCCGTTGATTTGTTTGCAAATATTTTCTCCCATTCTCAGGGTTGTCTTTTCGTCTTGTTTGTAGTTTCCTTTGCTTTGTAAAGGCTTTTAAGTTTCATTAGGTCCCATTTGTTTATTTTTGGGTTTTTTCCCATTACTCTAGGAGGTGGATCAAAAAAGATCTTGCTGTGATTTATGTTGAAGGGTATTCTTCCTAGGTTTTCCTCTAAGAGGTTTATAGTGTCCAGTCTTACATTTAGGTCTCTAATCCATTTTGAGTTTATTTTTGTGTGTGGTGTTAGGGAGTGTTCTAACTTCATTCTTTCACATGTAGCTGTCCAGTTTTCCCAGCACCAATTATTAAAGAGACTGCCTTTTCTCCACTGTATGTCCTTACCTCCTTTGTCATAGATTAGTTGACCATGTGGGTTTATCTCTGGGCTTTCTATCCTGTTCCATTGATCTATATTTCTGTTTTTGTGCCAGTACCATATTGTCTTGATTACTGTACCTTTGTAGTATATAGTCTGAAGTCAGGGAGCCCGATTCCTACAGCTCCGTTTTTTCCCCCTCATGACTGCTTTGGCTATTCGGGGTCTTTTGTGTCTCCGTACAAATTTTAAGACTTTTTGTTCTAGTTCTGTAAAAAATGCCGTTGGTAATTTGATAGGGATTGCATTGAATCTGTAGGTTGCTTTGGGTAGTATAGTCATTTTTACAATATTGATTCTTCCAATCCAAGAAGGGAACATAATTTCTTGAGGCCAAGGCTGCTGACCTTAAAGATCAAAGAGAAGGTAGCACAGACCCTGGAAGGTCTGGATGGCTATGTTAAGGAAAAACCAGTAAGTATCATTGTGGAAAAGACATTGCAAGGAACACAAAAATAGATGTGGGGAGACCATTTTAGGGGACTCTTGGAGTTGCCCAGGCAAGAGACAATGGAGCTTGAAATAGAAGGGTGGTGGTAGGAGTAAAGGGACAGGTTTAAGAGATTTTTTTGCCGATAAATTTAGCAGTTCTTGGTGATTACATTATTTGAGGGGCCGGAGAGGTGGCATGCAGTGAGAGGTGTCACAGGTGACTCCTGAGTTCTGGAGCGATGCTGTGCCATTCACTGTAGTGATAAACAAAGAAGACAATTTTTATGGGTTTTTTTTGCAGGGCATTGGGAGGGGGAACTGAAGGGGATGAATCCTGAATTTAAAAAAATTTGCATAGGTTACAATGTTGTGTTAATTTCAAGTGTACAGCAAAGCGATTGTTATAGATATACTATATATATAAATATATATAGTATATATTTTTACTTATAGATATATGTAAGTATATATAGTATATATATATTTTTTCAGATTCGTTTCCATTATAGGTTATTACAAGATGTTAAGTGTAGTTTCCTGTGCTATATAGTAGGTCCCTGTTGTTTACCTGTTTTATATATAGTAGTGTTTATATGATAATCCTAAACTCTTAATTTATTCCCCCCACCCCTATCCTGTTTGGTAACCATAAGTTTGTTTTGCTTTGTTGCTGAGTTTTTAAAACTAAAAACACAGCAGCCAGGGGAAAATCCTACAAAGAAATTTTCATCTCCCCAAAATAGTCACAGTAACTGAAACTAAAAATTTAAATAACAGTTATTATATTTCTCCAAACCTACAATATGATAGGTTGTAAGATACACCATTTTTCTGTATACCGCTCAGAAGGAAAAAACTGTGGCCATTTAAACTGTGACACACTAATGGTTATAAGATAAATCTTGGTTTTTGAAAAGATGCTAAATAGGAAGAATGTACTACTTGGAAACAGTGAAGTAAAGGAGTAATAAGATAAGTTGATTCAGGTTGTAGAGTAGTACAGAGTGCTCTAGAGAACAAATAAAATGGTGGCTGCTGCACCTGCCACTATGTTAGAATTTTGAAGTTACATAGAATTTAGTCACCAGTTTTGTTTGTTTGTTTTTTGCGGTACGGCCTCTCACTGTTGTGGCCTCTCCCGCTGCGGAGGCGGGCTCAGCGGCCATGGCTCACGGGCCCAGCCAGTCCACAGCATGGCATGTGGGATCTTCCCGGACCGGAACACGAACCCGTGTCCCCTGCATTGGCAGGCGGACTCTCAACCACTGCGCCACCAGGGAAGCCCTGTTTTTTGTTTTTTGTTTTTTACCATTTTAAGCAATAAATAGCTCAGGAGCTAACTGAATACCGTGCACAAAATAGTTGTTTCTTCTTAATAATGAATGAAGTACCTTAGTTCAAAGCTTTTAGATGTAAGTAAAATATGAATGGTTTAAGGTTTTATCTTCTCTTACAGAAAATGGGAACATTGTTTCCTTACAGTTTGCCATTAAGGTAAGTGGTAGAGATCAAATTTAATATATTATTTGGAAATCTCATAAATAACCTCGTAGATTTTGAATGGTATAGGTACTGGGAAGGTGAGCATTTACTGGACTAGCAGTTTGGAGGCCTAGTTCTTAACTCGATCTGCGTTTTATCTTCTGAATGACTTTGGGGAAATATTTAATCTCTAGCTCTCAACTTGTTCATCTGTAAAATAAGGGTGTTGGTTGCATTCCAGTTACCTCTAATATTCTATTATTAGATACTGTAAAGAAGCTTGAAGGAAAAAAGTAAAAGCATGCATGTATGTTTCATTTCCATCTTTGTCACTTAAGAGTGTAGTTGGAGTCCTCTGGTTCATTTGATTTTTGTCACCGTCCCTGCTTTTCAAAAAGGAAAATCATGTTTTCACATACTTTATCTTGATTGGGGTGTAGCTTGGGAGTGATAAGGAAGAAATCTTGGTCACAGATTTTAGCACGAAGTGCTCATAATCAAGCCCTTGTTTTGTTTGTTTTAATTTTTATTGGAGTATAGTTGATTTACAGTGTTGTGTTATCAAGCCCTTGTTTTTTTTTGTTTTATTTTTGTGGTACGCGGGCCTCCTCCTGTTGCGGCTCCGGACGCGCAGGCTCAGCGGCCATGGGTCCCCAGCCGCTCCGCGGCATGTGTGATCTTCCCGGACCGGGCACGGACGCAGGCGGACTCTCAACTACTGCACCACTAGGGAAGCCCAGGCCCTTGTTTTTAATGTCCCCTTTTTCATGCCACTTGTTTTCCTGTTTTGTCCAATTTTTAGGAAGATACGAATTTGTTTTTCACAGTAACATTTGAAGACCAGTTGTCTGGTGGGAGAGACAGACATGTAAACAATATAACAGTAAACCACTCTGTTCTGAGTGTTCTAAAAGAAGTCTTAAAAACCCAGAGAGAAGAAGGATTACTTATTCAGGGAGAGTTGGAAGGCTTTGCAGAGGAGGAAATGAAATTTTGCAAGGGTATGGGGAACTCCACCAGGAGATACAGAGAATGAGCTTTACTATCTAAAAGAAGAACACATGCAAATGAAGCCTGACTCAGCATAGAGGGGGAGGAGGAGACAGGAAATGAGGAGAGCTGGAGTCAGCTAATCAGTTAAAAACACCTAGCACAGTGTACCTGCTACTGCCATTTATCAAGTGCTCGTTATCGTAACTTATTATTTGTATTGTCTTTAATGTTGTAATAAGACCTGCAGTAAATAAACCTTTGAAACCTTTACTTATTGACTTTCAGCTTAAAAAAGTGAAAATAGCTCTCTGGCTGTTGTTGCCGAAAGCTCAGCTTCTCTGTACACTGGTGCGGAATCGAATCTCAGAGACAAAGTTTTGGGTGAAGTAGAAAAGGATAGCTTTATTGCTTTGCCAGGCAAAGGGGAACACAGCGGGCTCCTGCCTTGAAAAGCTATGTGTCCCAACCCAGGAGGATTTGAGGAGGAGTCTTACAGCAATAATTCAAGGGTGGGGTCACGGACAAGGTTAGGGTGTGTGCAGGGTCTCTTAATCTTGATGAGCTTCTCTGGTCCCTTTAATCTTCCCTCAGGTGGTTTCTTGGCTGCTCCTCCCTTGATTAGCAACTGTTCATGGAGGCTGGAGTCTTGCCTGTAAGAAATGGGGGACAAAAAGGCTTCCATGCCCTGGAGCCCCACAGGATCCTTCTCGGTTTCACTGTGAAAATAACATGTTAACTGTAAAAATAATTTTTAAAAAAGTATATGGAAGAAAGTGAAATATCCTTGTAACTCTTTAATAACATTTTGAAGAACCTCCTTCAAGCCGACTCTTCGCGCAGAAACATAATGCTATATAATTTTATATTAGTGAGTTTATAGTTGTATGCTTTTTTTGAAATTTGCCTTCCCCTCATCACTTATCTTTTCATATCGGCAGATACTGTTCTGTATCAACAGGCACAGTACTCCATAAGATGGGTATTCTTTAATTTATTTAAGTCACTGAATCTGTTTGTTTAATATTTATGTTTGTAAGGCCAACTGGCCCGAGGCAGGGGAACACAATCAGATTCACAGGTTGCATCAGACTGAAATTCTCCGGACCACCCAGTTCCAGAAACTGCCCTGGAGACATTCCGGACCACCCAGTTCCAGGAACTGACCTGGGGACTTTGCACCCGGCCCAGCCTTCCCGCCTTTCGAGGGGCGGGACTAACTGTCCCCCAGGATACCCGAAAAGACCACCAAATAAGGAATACCCTGCGCCCTCCCAGATTCACCACACCCCTTTCCCTTCTTCCCCTATAAAATCTTGCCCAACCCTCGCCCGGGTGCGACTTCTCTGGCCCCTTTCTCTCGGACCAGTGAACCTCGCCCGGAGCGCTCCCTAATAAAGCTCACTTGAAGCTTTCCTCTGTTTCGCGGTGCCGTTTGTTAAGATCCGACCTTACAATGTTGGTCCTAATTTTTCATAAAATTACTTTGTTAAGATGACTGTCCTCAGATATCATGTGTGCTTGTCCAATTATTTCCATAAACTAAATCCATAGAAGTAAAATATTATGATTACGTTAATGGGTATCACATTTAAAATTTTGACATGATTAAACTAGTTAATATTCCTACCAGAAGATCTTAAAGTGGGTTGGGTTTTTAAAATTCTTTAGTTTATTGCACTGTAATTAGAGAATGTGACATTTGCTGTTATGTTTTATTCCGCGGACATACTGAGGCCTTAGGCCCAGGAAACAGCCTCTCAACTCTGAGGGACTATTCTGAAGAAGGGAGGAGCCAGAATATATAGGAGTTTAAAAAAAAAAAAACCTCCAGGTTATCGGAACATCAAAAGATTACTGTTAATTAAAGAAAACCAGACATCTCAAGTTAATGAATTTAGTGCTTTTCTGTGTATGGGAAGATGCAAGAGTCTTTTTCCATCCTGAATCTCCTCAGGGTGCACAGCTGGGGGTGTCTGCAGTGGCTTGATGGTTGCAGCATCCTTTGTTTACTGATAGTTGGTGACATTCTTCATCCACCTACTTATTAGGCTTTCTTTGTGACCTAACATAGATGGTCAATTGTTGTAAATATTCTGTGGTCTCTCAGGGTGTTTTCTATAGGAAAAAACTGATGTATCTGTGGATTCCATTTATTGATGATACTATTCAGATCTTCTGTACTTTTTATTATTCATCTTCTAACACTGATTCAGTTTCCCACCCACCAATTTTCTTCTTCAGGGCCTTAAAATATTTTTTTAAATTCTGCTTTTGGTTTTGAGGTTTCTTACAGTCCTTCCTTACCTCTTTTATCATCCTTTTCTGCTTCTTGCAGAATATTTTTGGTTGTCGGTTCTTGTTTTGAATCTTGTTCGATGTTTTTGCTCTTTCAATTTGTGACACTTTTTCCATAGTCCCTCGGGTGTTTTGTTTTGTTTTTTCGTTCCTGTTTCTCAAGCAAGACAAGGGAAACAGCTTCGGATATTATGAATTGATGAACTGTATCTTCTCCATTAGACTGTTACAGCTTACTCTCTCTTCTTCATTAGAATGTTGCCAGCATCAGAAAGGCATAGATTTTTGTCTGTTTTGCTTGCTGCCGTATATCTTTAGAGCCTAAAACAGTACCTGTCATCAGGCAATATTTATTGAAAAAGTGAGTACAATCTCGTGGTAGTCCACTGTGTTTGGTTCTGACATAACCTATTTTCTCCCTCCTCACTTCCCTTTAAAAATTCTTAACTGGAGTATAGATCAGTGTTTTCTGATACTGTTCCTTTCAGGTGGATTTCTACTTGCTTGACCTCTGGTTTGGTAGCTTTTAGGCATAGAATGTGATACATGTAAAACTTCAGTTTTGAACATACTCTTCACTCAGTAACCTTCTCGACCTGGCCTCCATCTCTGCTGATGGGGCTAAACTTCCAGAATTCATTGTGTTATTGTCAGTCATCTTCCTGCTGCTCTTATTGGCCAACACACCCTTACAGCTTATCCTGTTGGTGGTTTTCTTTCTTAGATCCCTGGGTTTTTTAATCGAGTTTATTCTCATGTCTGAAGTCAGTCTACAACCAACAGGTAAAAGTATAAGACAAACAGGAAAGCAGGAAAGCAAACAAGAGACATATCCAGTTTTGCCATTGAATTAGCATAGAACACAATATATTTTTTTTATCAGTCTCTCTAACAAATGATAAAAATGCACCGAGCATGAATTTTATGGTGTGTGAATTATATCTCAATTTTAAAAAATGTATTGAAAAGAATAAAAGTGTTGTAGGAAGGGGGACCCCTTCCTGAGAGTGGGCTCTTGTCTAACACTTGGGAATGAATTGTCCGAGGAGATACACATGCTGACAAAGCAAGAGACTTTATTTGGAAGGGGCGCCTGGGCGTAGAGCAGGAGGGTAAGGGAATTCAGGAGGACTGCTCTGCCACGTGACTCGCAGTCTCGGGTTTTATGGTGATGGGTTAGTTTCTGGGTTGTCTCTGGCCAGTCATTCAGACTCAGGGTCCTTCCTGGTGGCACGTGCAACTGCTCAGCCAAGATAGATTCCAGCGAGGAGGATTCTGGGAGGTGGACATGTGGCATCTCCTCTCTCTCTCTTTTTTTTTTTTTGCAGTACGTGGGCCTCTCACTGTTGTGTCCTCTCCTGTTGCGGAGCACAGGCTCCGGATGCGCAGGCTCAGCATGCGCAGGCTCAGTGGCCATGGCTCACGGGCCCAGCCGCTCCGCGGCACGTGGGATCTTCCCGGACCCGGGCACGAACCCGCGTCCCCTGCATCGGCAGGCGGACTCTCCACCACTGAGCCACCAGGGAAGCCCCTCCTCTCTCTTTTTGACCTTTCCCGAATTCTTCCCTTTGGTGGTGGCTTGTTAGTTCGTGTTCCTGACAAGGATCTCCTGTCATAAAATAACTCATGCACATTGTTACTGTCTTTGCCTGGCCAGGGCGGGCGGTTTCAGTCAGTGTTTCCTCTAACAGAAGCATCAAGTTATGTATGAAATATTTTAAGATGAGACAAAAATTCCTGCAAAATGCGGGTAAGTCACCATTTATTGAATGCTTTTATCAAGTCACTTTTACCGAGTGGCTGCCATACCTTATAAATCTGTTGATGAGAAATGCTTTCCAGAGTAAAGAGATAAAATTCCACAAAGAGCTGAGGAACTTACACAATTTATAAATTCTTTTTTTTTTTTTTTTTCCCTGGTACGCGGACCTCTCACCGTTGTGGCCTCTCCCGTTGCGGAGCACAGGCTCTGGACATGCAGGCTCAGCGGCCATGGCTCATGGGCCCAGCTGCTCTGCGGCATGTGGGATCTTCCCGGACCGGGGCACGAACCCGTGTCCCCTGCATCGGCAGGCGGAGTCTCAACCACTGCGCCACCAGGGAAGCCCACAATTTATAAATTCTTTGTGGAATAGTCTGCAGCAAAATTTTCCTGAAATGTTATGCCAAAGGTATAGGAAAACTAGAAACTAGTGATCGCAAGAATAAGACACAAAGAAGGAAGAGAATAAAAACAGATCATTAATTGAATTTTAGGTTTATCAAATCTTTGGAAAAAACTCTAAGGAAGCCTGAATTTTTTTTTTTTTTTTTAATTTTGGCCGTACCACATGGTATGTGGAATCTTAGTTCCCTGACCAGGGATCGAACCGAGCTCCCTGCAGTGGTAACGCAAAGTCTTAACCACTGGAGCGGCAGGGAAGTCCCAGGAAGCCTGGAATCTTAGAAGCCATGTTAGGCATATTTTGTATTCGTATGCGTTTTTACTGTGGTGGCCACTGCGGTGCTCCTAGAGTGAGGCAGCTGGAAGGGAAATCACTTGATTTCATATAATACAGTTCTTAAACCTGATAAGCTCATACCTGTTTAGTGCTGTAAACGCTAAGGTCTGTGATACAGAGTGAAGTAAGTCAGAAAGAGAAAAACAAATATCGTATGCTAATGCATTTATATGAAACTTTAAAAAGCGGTACAGATGAACCTATTTGCAGGGCAGGAATAGAGACAGATGTAGAGAACAAATGTGTGGACAAGGGGGAGGGGGAGAATGAAGTGGGAGATTGGGATTGACATATATACACTACCATGTGTAAAACATAGCTAGTGCCAACCTGCTGTATAAGCGCAGGGAGCTCAGCTTGGTGCTCTGTGATTACCTAGAGGCGTAGAATGGCAGGTGGGGTGGGGCGGGAGGGAGGTCCAAGAGGGAGGGGACATATGTATACATATAGCTGATTCACTTCCTTGTACAGCAGAAACTAACACAACATTGTAAAACAACTACACCGCAATTAAAACAAAAGGCTGAGCAAGTTCTGATGTACATTTTGATCTTCATTCAAAGGACTTCATTCAAAGTCCTTTTTTTTTTTATTGAAGTGTAGTATAGTTGATTTAGTGTTTCAGGTGTACAGCAAGGTGATTCAGTTAGTTTTTCAGATTCTTTTCCATTATAGGTTATTACAAGATATTGAATATAGTTCCCTGTGCTATACAGTAGGTCCTTGTCTTTTATCTATTTTATATATAGTAGTGGGTATTTGTTAATCCCAAGTTCCTAATTTATCCCTCCCCCACCCCTGCGGTAACCATAAGTTTGTTTTCTATGTCTGTGGGTCTATTTCTGTTTTGTACATAAGTTCATTTGTATCTTTTTTAGATTCCACATATAAGCGATATATGCTATTTGTCTTTGTCTGGCTCATTCACTTATTATGATAATCTCTAGGTCCATCCATGTTGCTGCAAATGGAATTATTTCATTCTTTTTTATGGCTGAGTAATATTCCACCATATATATGTACCACATCTTCTTTATCCATTCATCTGTTGATGAACGTTTACGTTGCTTCCATGCCTTGGCTGTTGTAAATAGTGCTGCTGTGAACATTGTGTGAGCACTCTTGTTTGTAATTTTTAAAAAAAGCGTTTATAAGGTTAGTCTGTTCACTCCTGAATATCTTGTTTCTTGTATGGTTTATAGAGCCCCTTGTTCAGATTTCATTGCTTAAAACACTTAGAGCAGGTAATGCACCAGACAAATGTCTATTAGTGCTTCTACTAAACAGAGCAAGGAGAAGTAAAGATTACCTCTAAAAACCCAGTGTTCATTGCATTGGTCAATGCTGTTGACAATTAGAAAGCATGGTAAAAATACCTTCCTGATTTTCTGCATACACCATGGGAGAAATATTAGTTGACATTCTTAGAATGCAAGTAGAGAAACCAGTTTTGAACTGCTTTAAACAACATATTTGGAAATCTGTTTAAAACTACTAAAAGAATAGTATAGAATCCAAAGGCAGGAATGCATCAGTGCCTGAAGATGGCCTGAAATAGAAAACTGAAAGGTCTGAGAGGACTTCATACACTCTTGCTCTGGCTCACATCTGTATTCTTCTCAGTAAAATATATTTCGTTTTTCTTTTTCTCTTTGAAGATTGATTTATCTCCTCAGTCTTTTTTTTTTTTTTTTTTTTTTACTATTTAAAAAATTTATTTATTTATGGCTGTGCTGGGTCTTCATTGCTGCACATGGGCTCTCTCTAGTTGCGGCACGCGGAGGGCTATCCTTCATTGAGGTTTGTGGGCTTCTCATTGCAGTGGCTTCTCTTGTGGCACACGGGCTGTAGAGCTCGTGGGCTCAGTAGTTGTACATGGGCTTAGTTGCTCTGCGGCATGTAGGATCTTCCCGGGCCAGGGATAGAACCTGTGTCCCCTGCATTGGCAGGCGGGTTCTCCACCACTGTGCCACCAGGGAAGTCCTCCTCAGTACTTTTGAAAGACTACCACTCTCCTCTACCCTACAACAGCTCTGATTAAATGTTTACCTGTCTGGAGATAGTTACTTTTTAAAATTCCAGTTCTTCATTTTTAGGGAGGAAACTCAAGCCTTCATGACAGGCTTGCATTTCTGGAACATTAGATATTGGCAAGGGGTTGGGTGTTATTGTATAAACATGATCCAATCCTATGTGTGGGTGGGAGGATAATTGGAGGGGAGGTTATCGTAAATAAAAGGGGAAGGTGAGTTCAAGAGATGCGAAAAATAGAAATCACAAGTATTTACTTCATAACAGTAAATATCTGAGATTTTGCCCCGTTTTCCTTTAATAAGGAGATAGGAGAGGTTGGGGTTTGTGACAGACTCAAGTTGATATAAGTAGGCATTTGACTACAGTTAGGGGCAGATGTTAGTATAGAAAAGGAAAAGTGGGATGGTTGGCACCATGGATTAGGAGACTGAAACTTGATGGACTTAAAAAAGCACAGAATCTATTTGAAATAACATGGACAAATTGCTTAAATTTCCTTTCTGTTCATTACAGAAAGATGATCTAATTTGTATGCAAGTTCTTTCTTTTAGAAAATTAATCTTAGAAAAGTATTGTGTAAAATATTTTAAATTAAACAACTGCAAAAGTTGACTCCATATAGTAAGATATTTTTGTATTGCAAGAAGGAGATTTGCAAGGTGATTAGGACTTAAATTAAGATTTCTTTTCACAGTTTAATTTACTTAAGGGCCTTTGGTCCAGGGGCAGAAGAAATAGGCAGCAGCTACAACATATTTTTAGCATGTTTACATATTTATTCGTTGAAGGTATACTCTGAGTTGTATAGTTTTACTCACTGACCCAGAAAGAGTGAAAAGTTGAAAGAACTGGGTGTGGTGGTAGAGGTGGAATGATTACTGGCTCCTTACCATGTGTGCCTTTAATTTAACATTTTGCCCACCTTGATAAACAGTAGGTATGTTTTATTTTGGAAAACATCTGTCAGCAGTAGAGATGGCTATTTCAAAACAATTTGAACATTTGGGGAAAATTATTACATAGGGAAAAAGTTACTTGTTTTTTCTTCACAAGTCTCAAAGCAAATATAGGGAGGAAAGTTTACTAATGCATAAGTAAACTTGCCTAAAAATAGGTTGTGTCAGTCTTGTAAACTACTTCATTTTTCAGAAATAAGAAATGTACAGTTTGTTTTGAGGTATAACACATTAGTTTCAGGTGTACAATGTAGTGACTTGATATTTGTATATATTGCAAAACGATCACCACGATAAGTCCAGTTAATGTCCATCACCATACAGTTACATTAATTTTTTTCTTGTGATGAGAACTTTCAAGATCTGCTCTCCTAGCTACTTTCAAATATGAAATACAGTATTATTAATTACAGTCACCATGCTGTACATTATATATCCCCACGACTTTATCATTTTATAACTGGAAATTTGAAGAAAGTTACAAGGTTTAAAGTCCTTTTTATATTTCAAGATTATGGATTGATTCTGTTTGAAATTTGATACAAAGATTTGTGACTTAACTGAGGAGTTGAGACCTGAAGAACCAAGGATAGAGTTAGGCTTCTGAGCATAATAGCCAGAAAACTGGGTGACTAGGAGGACTCTGACCTAAAGTGTGGCCTACATATAGACTATACTTTCCTTTACGAAGGGTTGGAAGTCCCAGAGCAAATGTGAGGACTGTTGGGGTCCACAGGCTTAGTTCACCCAGAGGGAGAATCTATATCTTCATCATGGAAGAACCTCAAGAGATATCTGCTATTTTATGGGTACTTGATTGTGGCTTTGTGGACACAGGGAAGGTTAGCTCTTACATCATCTAACTTTTATTGAGGTTTAATGGAAAGGGCCTAGGATCTCAAATCACAAAGTCTGTGTTCTGATCTCAGCCCTGACTAAGGGCAGGGACCATATCTGAAGTCACTTGATCTCTCTGGGTTTCAATTTTTTCCCCTTCATCTATAAAAAAGGAAATTTCAACTCAGTAAGTCTCCAGCTCTCAATTAATGCATTAAAAGTTATCTACTGTCATTTTAGATCATCAACTCCATTGTAAACACCGATGCAAACTTAGGCATTGAAATCAGGTGGCATTTCTTGGTTTCAAGGTAGTTAGGCATATAAGTGCTTTACATTTTTTTTGGTAGTATCTTCAAAACAAAAGCAACATTAAAATTTTCTTATATAGAAAGCAGTTGTGAATCTGACAACAGTAATAATAAAATGTTGGATAAGGTGAATGTTTAGGAAAGATAAGGTGTCTGGAGATTAAGTTCTTTTAAGTATTTAGTTAATAGAGACTTGTCTCCCTTTGCAAAAATTTCATACTTTTTAGGGACTTAATCTTGTGTGAAATTTTCATTCTAAATGTAAAAGAAGTATTACTTGTAAAGAAAGAGTGGTGAATTTCTCT
This sequence comes from Monodon monoceros, assembly GCF_005190385.1. NCBI lineage: Eukaryota > Metazoa > Chordata > Mammalia > Artiodactyla > Monodontidae > Monodon > Monodon monoceros. The sequence goes on along the minus strand of NW_021703767.1, from coordinate 113,154,232 downwards.
CTTTTTTTTTTTTGAAAAGTGAGTTTTCTTACATTGAGATCTACTAATATTTGGACTGGTTCTCCCTATCAGATTTAAACTTGTTGCTGATCCCTTGAGTTGGTCGTGGTGGTGGTCGATATTTTTTTCCTTAATGATTGTGGTATTTTTTTCCTTGATGATCGTATGATTGACAAAGTTGGCATCTCGGGTTTCACCCTACTATCTTACTGATTCTGCTCCCTCCTACCAAGTGGTACCTTCATTGCTTTATATTGTGTTTTTAATGATAGACATCGTTACAGGTATGAGATGATAATTCATTGTGGTTTTGATTCGCATTTCACTGTTGATTAGGGATGTTGAGCACCTTTTCATCTACCTGTTGGCCATTTGTATGTCATCTTTGTGAAAATGTCTATTCAGCTTTCCTTGCCTTTTTTTTTTTTTTTGGATGCACCCAGCTTGCAGGATCTTAGTTCCCCAACCAGGGATTGTACCCAGGCCCCTGCAGTTGAAAGCACTGAGTCCTAACCATTGCACCACCAGGGAACTCCCCCCCCTTTTCCCTTTTGCGGTACGCGGGCCTCTCACTGTTGTGGCCTCTCCCGTTGCAGAGCACAGGCTCTGGACGCACAGGCTCAGCGGCCATGGCTCACGGGCCCAACCGCTCCGCGGCATGTGGGATCTTCCCGGACCGGGGCACGAACCCGTGTCCCCTGCATTGGCAGGCGGACTCTCAACCACTGCGCCACCAGGGAAGCCCCGCCTTTTCCCATTTTTTAATTAGGTTATTAATTTTTTGGCTATTGAGTTGTATGAGTTTCTTATATGTTTTAGATAGTAACCCCTTATCAGAGGTTATATTTGCAAGTATTTTCTCTCATTGTGTAGGTTGCCCTTCATTTCATTTTGTTGATGGATTCCTTTGATGTGCAGAAGCTTTTTAGTTTGTCATAGTCCCACTTGTTTATTTTTTGCTTTTGATGCCTTTGCTTGTGGTGTCAAGGCCAAAAAAAAATCATTGTCAGGACCAGTGTCAAGGAGCTTACTCCCTATGTTTTCTTCTAGGAGTTTTATGGTTTCAGGTCTTCTGTTCAAATGTTTAAACTGTTTTGGGTTGATTTTTGTGTGTGGTGTAAGATAGTGATCCAGTTTCATTCTTTGCATGTCCACTTTTCCCAACACCATTTATTAAAGAGACTATCCTTTTCCCATTGTATATTCTTGGCTTCTTTGTTAAAAATTAATTGACCATGTATGTGTGGGTTTATTTCTGGTTTCTGTCTAATTGATCTGTGTTTCTGTCTTTATGCAACTACCATACATACTGTTTTGATTACTGTAACTTTGTAATATAGTTTGAAACAAGGAAGCATGGTGCCTCCAGCTTTGTTCTTCTTTCCCAAGATTGCTTTGGCTGTTTGGGGTCTTTTCTGGTTTTATACACATTTTAGGTTGTTTGTTCTATTTCTGTGAATAATGTCATTGCAATTTTGATATGGATTGCATTGAATCTGTAAATTGCTTTGGGTAGTATAGACATTTTAAAAATATAAATTCTTCTGATTCACGAACATGAGATATGTTTTCATTTATTTGTGTCTTCAGTTTCTTTCATTAATGTCTTACTAAAGTTTTCAGTGTACTTTTTTCCCCCTGTATATTCATTCTGGTGGCATATCTCCCTTTTCTTGCTGGGGCAACAAATATCATATATCCATAGCCTAGTTTTTCAGAGATTTTAATGAAGGTGATGGGATGCTGTTGACTTAATTTCTGGAGTAATGACATAGATTACTGTCATATTGCTGAAAAGTATCTTCCCAATCTTTGTTTTCCTTTGCAAAATAGAATCAAATCTTAGAGTCAGAAAGGATCTAAGAATTTTTTTTTTCTAAGAATTTTTCAAGTTTCTTTTATTGTGATTGAGCAGGCATGTTTGCCTAGTTAAGGGTAGAGTGGGAATAAGAAACAGGGTGTCATGTCTCGTGCCTTGGTATTTTTTTAAGCTTCCTGTGCCCAAATTTTGAAAGTCCCTATTTCAGATAAATAAGAGTTGTTTTCATTTCAGTGTTTATACAGTTGTTGATACCAACAACAACAACAGAAAAAAAGGCAAAATGATTTGAGAGCTCAGAATATGGTGGATTCTCTGAATAGGTATTTGTTCCTCTCCAACAGTAACCCAGATCTATAAAGTTTAATGTTCTAATAGAAGGATTTACTTGAAGGGAAGATAACTTAAATATGTGAAATCTATGAAAAAAGTTCATGTATCCAGCATCAATCATTATTAGTTTGTGACTGTTCTTGAGAAACATATTTAATCTTGGTAATAATTTTTAGGCTTTGTATAACTACAAAATAAATCTAGTCATATTCTAAACGACCTAATTGGAAGCACTTTCGTTTTTCTGCAGTGTTTCCTGAGGTTATAGGCGGGTGTTTGAGGAGTACATGCGGGTTATTAGCCAGCGGTACCCGGACATCCGCATTGAAGGAGAGAATTACCTCCCTCAACCAATATATAGGTAAGTAAATTTCTGTAGTTTATAAACGAGTTTTTTAAGTGAATTCTTTCACATTTGTAAATAAACTTTTGTGAATTGGTTCAATTAACTTTCCTTGGTTATTATAATTTCTTAGTTGGTTATAATTTACAGAGAACAGTTTTATAAATGGCAAGTTTATTTGATCCAAATATGGAAGAATTTTTCTGTAACAAGGAATAGAGGAAGATCATTTCAGAGATGGCAACCCTTCTAAAGATGTGTTTTCTTATGTAATTTTTATTGTGGCCATAGATCAAGAACTCCTACAATTTTTTTTTTTTTTTTTTTGCAGTATGTGGGCCTCTCGCTGCTGTGGCCTCTCCCGTTGCGGAGCACAGGCTCCGGATGCGCAGGCTCAATGGCCATGGCTCACGGGCCCTGCCGCTCCGCGGCATGTGGGATCTTCCCAGACCAGGGCACGAACCCGTGTCCCCTGCATCGGCAGGCAGACTCTCAACCACTGCGCCACCAGGGGAGCCCAAGAACTCCTACATTTTTATAGAAAGTCAGTGGTACAAAATTCTGTACTGTTAAAATAGTATTTTTAAAGGCCAGTGCTCTATAGTTTTATAAATTACTTTTTGATTGATTCAAAAGATGTTAAACATTTTTGTTTTAAAACTGCACAATAAAATTTAGTTACTAGTTTTTTCCTAGTGTAACTGGCAATTTTTAGATTTGGTGTTTAGAAAATGTCTATACACATAGACTTGAGTTAAAGAAATTTTGAAGTAGATTCGAAATTGCAGCTTCTGATGAATTTCCTTCTTTTCTTTTAATAGACACATAGCATCTTTCCTGTCAGTCTTCAAGCTAGTGTTAATAGGCTTAATAATTGTTGGCAAGGATCCTTTTGCTTTCTTTGGCATGCAAGCGCCTAGCATCTGGCAGTGGGGCCAAGAAAACAAGGTATGTAATGTAATAGCTTTGGTAGCTGTAGGTTCTTAGTTGTCAGTGAGATATTTTAATGGATTCTTCTTCTTTCTTTCTTTCTTTTTTTTTTTTTTTTTAAGTACTTTTTGCTATTTCAACTTAAACCACTTTTTATTTCTGGGCAAAGCACTTAACCTCCTTTAGCCTTAGTCTCCATATTTATACATTAAGAATGATTAGGTCTTACCTTTTTATTATTTGAAGGACAGAGAGGTGTTACTTTAGTAGAACCTGGGCACAAAATAATTTAATACCTGCTTTTGATTTTGATTATATAAGTTGGGCCAAATCATACAGCAAAACATAATATATACATGATGTAGGCCTTTTATACCAACTAATATGGGTATTAATAGGTTTATTCATGTTAAAAATGGGATTTCCACCAATTTATTCTTATCAGAATTCTCTGTTTTTATTATTTGTTCTTTGACTTTTCTGTTCATGGGTAACCTAAAGCAGATTACCTGAAACAATTAATATAAATATACGTAAGAATCTTGTGCTGTTTATTTTATTCTTTGGTAGGGTCTTGCTGCATCATATACTCTTTCCAGATCTCTCATCTGTTTTACTTAAAACCATCTTTTCTGGAGGGTGTACCTTTCTGCTGTGAGAAATGGGAATAATTTCTCTCTTGAATGAGATTACTTAGGCTTCCTTCTAATAAGTATTCTCTTTTGGAGTCCTCTGGTCTTATCCTTTAGTTCTAGGCTGAGACTACCTTTAGCCAACTCCTAACATAGCTGTACTTCTTTTTCTTAGGGAATCACTTATTTCCAGTCACAGGCAAGGCTTCTTAACATAAACATCCTTAGGTGCTACCTCTAATTCAGATGTGTCTCTACTCTGTTATTAACAAAATATTGATTTACATAGGATTAAGAATTAGAAATTAAGTACTTACTGATAATGTTTCGTGCTATATTTGTTCATTCTGTTGATTCTAAATTGTCTTTAGTGCATTTTACTTCTTTAGGCTTATAACATTGTCAATCTACTGTGGAAGAGGATACTTGAAGGCTGTAGCTTTCGTGACACTTGACTTGTGTATTGTTCTCATGAAAGTAGACTTTGTGCCCAAATGCTAGGATAACTTCTGTGAAATCAAAGCCCACCTAGCTCAAGTGGGGTTAGGGGAAATCTCCTTCTCATCTGCTATAGGCATTTTGATTTATTTTTCTGAAACAGCTGGCTGTGAATTGACATCCTCACTACATCCTGCTTTTAGGTGATTTTGTTAAATTGAAACTTTTCTGTTCAACAGGAGCCTCTGATCTTTTGGGACAGTATAGATTTGCCTTCAAAAGGTGAATGAATGTAACTTAATATGCTAGTGCTTTCTAACCAACTTTTTTTTAGTTTGACTTAAAATGATTTGTTTGGAACACGGACAGGTTGTGTTGAATACAGGGAGTTGCTGACTAGTTGCATCGCTAGTCTTTTGTGAGTTCATACATTATATTATAAAAATTCTAAAATGAACCCTTCTTATGCTGGTAGTCTTTTGTTTAACTTATTAAGGCCATTATGAGATTTCTAGAAGTTTTATCTTTACATTAGGAATAACGTAATTTCTTCAGAATGTATAGAGCTGTGAATTAATGTTGCAATTTTCTGTGTACACTATCTGAATATATGGAGTAGCAGTAATAATTTGTATAGAAACTTAAAGTAGATTTAAAAAGAGCAATTACCAAATAAAAATGAGACGATTTAAAAGCTTACTTAATTTGTGATGTTGTTTTGATTTGAAAATGAGTTTACCTATTGTACTTAATTGTATTTTCTTTTAGGTCTATGCATGTATGATGGTCTTTTTCTTGAGCAACATGATTGAGAACCAGTGTATGTCAACAGGTGCATTTGAGATAACTTTGAATGGTAGGTTCTGAATAGTTTGCATTCTGTGATAAATGTTAAATGATTTATAATAAGCATCAGGCTTTTCCATTTTTCATAATATGCTAAATTATCTCTTTACATGGTCCTCACCTACTCCCATGGCTTTAGAATAACATCTATATGATGACCCTTAAATGTATAGCTCTGGAGAGCTCTAGACCTCTCTTCTAGGTGTTATAGCCAGGAATCCTGAACATTACCTACTCCCAAACTGTTGATTACCTCAGCTTCCTGCAATTCTTTTATACTCCAGTTTGCTCCTTCCCTGACATTTCTCACTTATTTAAGGGCACCATTATCATTCTACCCAGTTGCCCATGTCAGAAACCTAGGATAACATCCTAGGTTTCTCCCTTACTCTCCATATCTAATGGATTACCAATTTTTCTCAATTCTACTTTTTACAGTTTTCAAAAATCTTCTATTTATCTTCATTGCTAACCACCCTAATCCAAGCCACAATTATCTTGCTATCCTCTAACATATTCTCTAAACCAGAGGTTGGCAAGTATGGCCTATGAGCTAACAGTGGCTTTACAATTTTAAAATTTCTTTATATTAATTTTTTTTAATTCAAGTATAGTTTATTTATAATATCATGTAGGTTTCAGGTATACAGCACAGTGATTCACATTCTTTTCAGGTTCTTTTCCCTTATAGGTTATTACATAATATTGAGTATAGTTCCCTGTGCTGTATATAGTAGGTCCTTGTTGGTTATTTATTTTATAGAAAGCAGTATGTATATGTTAATCTCAGCCTCCTAATTTATTCTTCTTCCCACCCCCCTTTCCCCTTTGGTAACCATAAGTTTGTTTTCTGTGTCTGTGAGTCTCTTTCTGTTTTGGAAATAAGTTCATTTGTGTCTTTATTTTTTAAGATTCCACATATAAGCGATATCACATGATATTTGTCTTTCTCTGTCTGGCTTACTTCACTTAGTACGATAATCTCTAGGTACATCCATCTTGCTTGGTGGCTCTTACTTTTTTTTTTTGGCCAAGCCACGCAGCTTTCTTGATCTTAGTTCCCCGACCAGGGATTGAACCTGGGCTCCAGCAGTGAAAGCACCAAGTCCTAACCACTGGACCACCAGGGAATTCCCTCTTATATTTTTTAATGGCTAAAAAAATTAAAAATACTTTGTGATGTGGAAATTATATGACATTCAGACTTCAGTATTCATACCTAGAGTTTTGAGTTTCATCACTGAAAAATTTGTGGAAATATATCTCCCTGGTTTTATAAGTACCTATATGGTATCCTTGATTTTGCCTCTTGGTATGTAAAGCCTAAAATATATACTATCTGGCTTCTTACAGAAAAATTTGCTGACACCTGCTCCAACACTTGAGTCATTTAAAAGAAAATTTTTTTAATGCACATTTCATCTTGTTGCTTCACTCCCTCAAGTTTATTAAATGGCCTTATTTTGTTCTCAAGATAAAGACCAGAACATTTAACATGGACAAAAGGCCCTGAATGATGTAGCCTGGGCATGGGCAAACCATAGCCCTGTGGACCATGTCCTCTGCTACCTGCTTGGTAAATAAAGTTTTATTGGAACACAGCCATGCCCATTCATTTATCTGCTTTCAGGCTACAATGAATGTTAAGTAGCTGGGACAGACTATGCATCTTCTTGAGCTGAAAATGCTTACTTTATAGTTTCTTGATCCCTGATCTAATCCCTGCCAACCTTTCCAGCCTCCCTTGTACCACTCTTCTATATTTCAGCTTTCACGTTTAATAATATCTCCCAATTTTAATAATCTCTCTCTTTTAATGATAGTAAGTACAAAGGCTCCTTCCCAGCTTCTCATATATCCCTCTCATAGCATCTTCTAGTTTTGATTTTTAGTATACAAATGTGATTTTGTAGCTATTTATATAGTTCTTTTTATATTTCCCCTACTAGAATGTAAACTCCATGAAAGCAAGAAGCTGAATTCTATCTCCAGCTGTGTGCTTAGACAATACATGTTTATAGAATGAATGTCTATTATAGAATCATCTTTAATGTGGAAGGGGTGGTACCATTTATTTTTATAGATGTACCTGTGTGGTCTAAGCTGGAATCTGGTCACCTTCCATCCATGCAACAGCTTGTTCAAATTCTTGACAATGAAATGAAGCTCAATGTGCATATGGATTCAATCCCACACCATCGATCATAGCCCCACCTATCAGCACTGAAAACTCTTCTGTAAGTAGTTTAAAAATACAGTAACTATGTATAGGTATCAGTTAATTGTCATGAATCAGCAAGATATTTCATATATTAGCATAATATATATAGATATATATAATATTAGATATTGCATATATTGTCAATTGAGTTTCCAACTTAAGGTTTAACAGATGGTTGTCTTCTTCATTAAAATTTATAAATGACCAAGAGAGTTTGGATCTGCTAAAATAAAGTAAGGTTGTACTATTAATTTTATGTTTAAGGCTTAGTAATTGGGCCTGTAACATCTTTTTTTTGACTTGTGAACTTCTAATGGCCAGAATTCATATACTGTACATACATTGTACATATATACCCTCCCCTTACCTTCAAATAACTAGTTCCTAAAACTATGCAAATTCTTTTCACATGCTCAAGATAGAAAATTTATAAGCAAATGTGGGTGAACATAGAGAGGTGAAAGTTAGTTAATTTTGTTTAACAGAGATGTACTCAGTTCTTTTCTGATCAGTGAGTGGATTTTACAAGAGTGAATTTTGAAACAAAATATTTTTTCTGTGTGTCTTTCAGACATTAAGGGAGTTTTGCAAGAGCAGCGTGACTGACATTATGAAGGCCTGTACTGAAGACAGCAAGCTGTTAGTACAGACCAGATGCTTTCTTGGCAGGCTCGTTGTACCTCTTGGAAAACCTCAATGCAAGGCAGTTTTTCAGTGCTGGCACATTTTGGAATTCTGCACATTCGTGGAGTGCAATAATACTGTATAGTTTTTTTTTTCTTCCCCAAGTCCACTCGGTTAATAGTTTTTTAAAAAAATGCAGACGTTACTACTTGCACTTCTTTTTTTTCGGTCATATTTGAAAAAGTAGAAAATTGAGTTGCAATTTGATTTTTTTTTTCAAAGATGTCTGTTAAGTCTGTTGTGATTTTATATGAATTTTCCTTTTTTATAGTTTAAAATTGATCCTTTTGGGACTAGAGCTGTAGTTCCCAAATACTTTATAAGAGTTTATCAGACATCTCTAATTTGGTCATGTCCAATTTATATAGTTTTCAAAATACTGCGGATTGTGAACAGCACATTATATAAGATTATGGGGGGAAATCCTATATCCAGAGTACTCTACCAATTTGTGTATGTGTGTGTGTGTGTGTGTGATTACCAGAGAACTACTAAAAGACCAACCACTTTTTAAATCCTGTTAATGTAGTTCAAGTGTCCTGCCTTGACCAATTTAATGAGTTGATTACCTGGGCCTTTATACTTAACTCAATAAAAAACTAAGCAGATGTAAGTTAAATAAAAAACTTGAGTTTATTGCCCAGCGTACCTGTTAACATTATATTTAACAGTTGTCTGCGAAGTTTTGTTTTTGACTCACAGAGAATTTCCTATGGGACACACTTTAGATTCACACACAAATAATAGGTCATTTACCATTTTTAGGATAATTGAAACTTGCCTCACTAAAGAAAGGTTGGTTGAACCTCTTTACAACATTAATATTAGGTAAATGGAGATCACTTGTCTAATAATTTTACTTGTCTAACATCATATCAGAATTTTATTATATTTGAGGGACAAAATTGAAAGGTTTTTTATTCAGTGAATTTAATATCTTTCCAGAGTTCTAAAAGGTAGTTTTTTTTTTAAAGCTTAAATTGATAAAGACTATAAGAGTAATTTAGCAGAAATAGGACCATAATATAGAAAAATAGTCATATAGCAACAGTCATAACATACTTCATTTTCCCTGTAGGAATAAAAGTGGTAGGTCTAGATTTATTAGTGGAAGTAAAGGGATTTATGGAAAAGTAATGAGATAATTCAATGTTGAGTCCACCAAACACTTAGCACAATCTTATACTTCATTTGTCAGTGAATATTTGTTGAAATGCATGTCTGGTAATTATCATGATTGTGACAGCCTCAAGGTGGAACATACTGTAGTCTCTAGCTGAAAAGAAGTTAGCCTAATAATTCACTGCAGAAAATTGATTAAATGCCTTATCCTTTTAATTAAGGCTGCAGAACTGTTAACCTAAGATCGTACAGTAGCAAGAGTCTATACAATTTAAGCTAGAGGTTACTTAGAGATTGTTATTCAGGTGTAATAACATTTTGTTATCTTTGACTAGGGCTTAAAACTTTGTTAACTTGATTTGTACCAGCCCAAACTTCCTTCTGCAAGTTGAACACACTGCTGAGTGTGTGTAGGGTCTTTCTTCAGTGACAGACATTCCACCAGTGACAGTTAACCTTTTGACATTTAGACCTTCCAAACTTGTCTTGGATATTCCCATGTATCTGACAGGCCAACCATGAAGAATTTAAGATTTAATTCTAATTTTTTCCATGTTTGCCTTGGGTGAATAACTTATCCTTTGGAGAATAGCTTTAAGTGGCTAGGTCATTGATAAAACTCAACTATTTTGTTCACACCCATTTCAATATTATTTTATGTTTGGCCATATTTAAATCTAAGATTTAATGTAGTCTAGTGAAAAAATTAGTGGGAAGTGTGAATGTAAAAAAAAACATGAAAAAACGGAAAGTTAGAAAGCTATTTAGAATGTGGCTTTATTATATTCCTAACATTTCAAAATTTATTACATAGTTGCTTACAAATTGGTGTGGTTGTGTAGTTTATAAATGTTTATGTACTCTGTTAATTGCAAGACCATAGAACATGACAGCAGGTTGGCTACTGTTATTGGGGTTTTTACCATAGTTGCTATTGTGGAAGAGATTACATGTTAGATTAATTTAAAAATGTTGGCAAAACATGGCTTTATACCTCAGCATCGAAATGTGCAAGACACATATGCTTTCAGAATATAAATGCGTTATTAACTTAACGGCACTAAGATCAATGGCGGCAGTTGATCACCCTTTACCACTATCAAAACATAACAGGATCCTAATGATGATTCTTATTTTGAATGTCATTAGCTGGGGACCTTGATTGGTTGGCATTTTATTGTCATGATTTTAACTAATTTAGATGAAAAAGAAATAGCCTACAGAATTTTAAAGCATGATTTAATATTTCATACTAAGACTTTAAAAAATCTTTTTTGAGAGAAACAGGAATTGCAGAGTCTGGGGGCTTTAAAGCATTGTGAAAATAAACTTTTATTAAGCTGATATGAAAGGAACCCCTCCTTTCTGGAACTGAATCTGTGCTAGAGCACTTTATATGATAACTGTATTTAGGAAATATTATGTTGTAAAAATTGTTGTCATCAAGTAATGTTTTCTAATGGTTTCTTAACCCAACCAGTGCTACACCCCCCTCTCCCCCTCCCAGTCTGGCACTCCCAGTATTACCACTCTGGGACCTTAAACTACTTCTTGAGCCTTATGGTCCAGTTTTGTGTGCTTCATTGTTACCTGAAATTTCAACAGTTCTGTGGTGTGTTCTGTGCTGGGGTGGAGCAAAGAGGAGCAGTTTATATTACTGATCTCCTTTACCCCCAACCTCCAGAATCCCTGAGAAAAGTCATACTAGCCTCCCAAAATCTGGATAGAAATAAGATGAGGACTTCTCTTGACTGATATAGACAGTTTAACAATCTCAGAAGAGAAAGCAAAAGTTCAGATATTTTTCTTAAATCCAGCTGAGCCTTTTCCCAGGCTCCTTTTCCCTAGGCTTAAAAAAGCAAATAGAAGCAGACCCAGATCTGAACTGTATCTTGAAGAAAAATTGAAATTGGTCTCATGTACAGTGGGAAGAGTGTTAAGTCACCCATTCTTTGTCAAGGCTTGTAGAATGTCTTCTGTTGCCTTTGTTAAGCATGAGCAAAATAAAAAGAAACAACATGATATCTAGGCAAACGTGTAACAGTAGTGGTTTTAAAAGTTTAGTGTGCCTAAGAATCATTAGGATAAACTACTGGATCCCATCCCTGGAGATTCTGATTCATTTGGTCTGAGAGGGGTCCGTATAATTTGCACTTTAGCCCAGCTTCCAGATAATGCTGATGCTGTCAGTTTGAGGTCCACACTGAGGAGCACTGCACCATCACAGGTCAGAGTGCAAAAGACCCAGGACACTCTGGAAGGAAATACAGGTCGTGGAACAGAAGAAAATTTTGCATATTTGCTTCACATTTATGGAATGACTTAACAACAAGAAATTCAGTAAAATGAGAACCCAAAAGAAGAAACAGAATGAGATGAGAGGGAGATTGTTTCCAAGCAAACAAATTGAGGACTTAATTGTCCCAATTAATCTGTTGTATCAGTGCAACATATTTGTTATCCTTTGTTGGGTTAGTATGTTAAAACTTTTGGAGTGGGTATTTTAAAAGGAAATGTTAAATCTTTGAGTATAAAATAACTGATTTGAATTGCCAGGTTTTCTCAAAGTGGGCAACATGCCTGCATTAATCTTTATAATGACAACTGATCTTGATTTTCACGTCAAACAAATTATTTAAATTTTTACTGTTCTCAGTAGGGAAAATGCATACTTTTAGTTTTATTTTAGTAACCATAATAGAATTCTTTATATCACTGGGGAAATCCAATCTGAACTTAATTAAGCCCCCCAGAAGTAAAGGATTTACTTTCACTTAACTGAAAAATCCAAGGTAAAGTTGGCCTCATTTCTCCATGAGCCTCCACCATAATTGGGGAGAGGATTGTGGGGGGCTGGGGAGGATGGGAGAGGAATGAGAACATTGATAAAGTCCTAGAAAGCACTTTGGTGTAACTTGGGGTTACATTCGTATCTTTGGATTCTGTTCCTCACTTGATATCCACGAATAATTTTGTCATGTTAGTTCTTCCTTTTCTCTAATTATTGACTTTACTCCCTCCACCCAACCTCCTTCCTATTCAGGATCATAACTGTTTAAGACAAGTTTATGTCTTTGTGGTTATAAGCTGCTGAGACCAAGTGCTTAGCTATCTGGGAATTATCAGGAGCCAGCACTGGGTCGCTTGGCTTGGTTAGTAAAGTGTTAGAACCTGGCAGGCAGGTTGCTACCAGTACTCCCTGGGGCCACTGGCTATACTCATGACTTTGTGTACTAGCAACTCTTACTAGAGGAAAAGACAATTACTGTTCTTGTTTATTCTTGAGTTGCTAAGAGCAGGTCTGTTTGCAGGGAAGTGTACTGATGACATTTCCTTCTAAATATATATTTTTTAATGTATTAGAAAATGCGGCTGCATTTCATCTTTTAATAGTCCATAGGCTCTCATGATGAGACTGTTTTAAAGGTATTAAAATATATAATGTATTTAAACAATAGGTAAGTTAATCAGTGTGATTCTGCTAGTAAAATTCTATATTATTCAGAGCCATGGAAATTTAGTGTTACAAAAGATTTTGAGATTTACTTCAGAATTCTAAAGAAAAGACTAGGAGTTAAGTATCTTGCCCTGATTTCTATAGCTTGTGGCAATGCTAAAATGAAAGGAAAACAAAACCCTATACTGTTGGTGGGGCTTGGGGAAGGAGTAGAAAAGCAAAGAGAGCTTCGTCAGAAATTACTCCTGGTGGGAAGAGAAGAGACCAGTAACAAAGCAAACTTAAAAATTTAATCTCAGTTTCACTTCACAACTGTTTATTTACTTTTACTTTAGCTATGGTGTGGAATTTTTCACTTCAACTAAACTGAAAATAAAAGGCGACACAGTGCAGGGTACCCCAGAAGAAGAGAAGGCAAGTTCCACTAAAGTAGGGCTTCTCAACTTTTTTGCTGAAGCACAGGTCTGCCTGGGACTACGGCTTGATGTGATCCTTTGCAAAATACAATTTTGCCAAATACTTATTTTAAAATTCATGCAAGAAATTCGCTCCAAATTGTTCATGTTGCTTTTAACATAAAAATTTTGTTTTATTGTATTAATAACTCCCTAAATCTTCAAGCAAAATTCATATTCCAGGAAACCGTTTCTCCTGAGACTGTGTAATCCCTGCTCCATTGCTTATTTTTCTCGGTGTGGGTGTGTGAGTGTGCTTGTTTGTACACACCATCTTAAGAAACATGGAGTGATCTACATTATAGTCATTTTCTTTAAATGTACATAAAATTTATATATAATCTGCGCTAAAGCTTTGCACTTAGGACTTATTACAATAACTGAAGAGGATGTGTTCCAGGAAATTTGTATCCAGAAGATGCATGTGGGAAGATAATGTGAGAAGCATAACTGTGAGTTTTAAAGTGTTAAATAGAGTTACAATACCAAAAAACTAAATACTGTCTAGAGTAAAGTAATGACAGACATGCTGATAACATAAGCCTCTGGAAGTCTTGAGGAAGGCTAAAATGGTGCTTTTATAAATGTTACCTATGAATGAGTGGATGGATGGATGAATGAATGGATTTGGTTAAGGCAGTGGTTCGCAGCTGGGGGTTTTACCCTCTAGTGGACACTGGTGATGAGACTTTTTTTTTTTTAAGCCTCTGTTTTATTTGCTTTATTATTTTTTTTTAAACATCTTTATTGGAGTATAATTGTTTTACGATGGTGGGTTAGTTTCTGCTGTATAACAAAGTGATTCAGCTATACATATACATATATCCCCATATCCCCTCCCTCTTGTGTCTCCCCTCCCACCCTCCCTATCCCACCCTCCTTATCCCACCCTCCTAGGTGGTCGCAAAGCACCGAGCTGATCACCCTGTGCTATGCAGCTGCTTCCCACTAGCTAGCTATTTTACATTCGGTAGTGTATATATGTCAGTGTTACTCTCTCACTTCGTCCCGGTTTACCCTTCTTACTCCCCGTGTCCTCAAGTCCATTCTCTACGTGGTGATGAGACATTTTTGACTGTTACTCCTGGGAGCGTAGGGTGTGTTGCTCCTGGCATGTAGCTGGTAGAGCCAGAGATGTTGTGAAACATCCCACAGTGTCCAAGACAGCTTGCTACAACAAAGGATAATCTGGTCCAAAATGTTAGTAGGGCAGCTGTTGAGAACTCTGGGTTAGGAGAGTTGGAGGAGGGTGGTGGGAAAGGAGAAGAAAAAGACTGAGAGACAGAGACCAGTGGACCAACACATGCTCATGCAGAGAGGGTCCTGGAATGGAGCCTGGGAACCATACATAGCCTTTAGCTGGGACCTGGAGGGGAAGGAGGGTGGAAAAACTCATCAGCCTCCAGGGGGGTGGGAGAGGGCAGCTCTTTTCTAGCCAGGCCTGAAAGGATTTGCTATTAAGGAGGCCTGATGTGGTTTCAAAGGGTCTCCTTTGCCCCCCTGAGTAGTTTTTCCATATTTAAATTTCAAATTACTTCAACAGAGGAAGCCTTTCATTCCAGTAATGAAATAAAAAGCTAAACTGAAGGTGACATATTTTTGTGGGAAAGAACCGTCAAATGTAACAGGCCAACAAAGAGAAATGGCTCTTATTAAATCCTGTTTTTGATTAGGGAATGGAGAGAAGAACTTTGAGGGCTTGAGGTTGGTCGTGGGTCAGAGCAGAGCACAGAAGGGTGCATAAAGAAGAGACTTACAGTGTTTCCTAGGGAAGTTCCTATTTTCTTGGAACTTGTGTGGGAAAGTGAAGCTACATGATCAGAAGCAACTTTGAAATAAATAACTTAAAAAAAGTGGCATTGGTGTAGGAATATTTTTTCCCCTTGAGACATTTGTATTAATGAGTTGGATGGTAAAAGATGATTAACATTCCAGACTGGTAGAGTCCAGCAGTGGCTTCCAACGATTAAAATAACTATGTTTAAATTCTCCAGGCTTCCACCTATCCTTAGGCTGACTGAGGGGGAAAAATAGCTTTGGAGTCTGTACCGAGGGACAAGCAGATCCACAACTTGAAAGTCAGTCGTGTTCTTGGAATATTCCAACTTCAGAATAATGTTTCCATTTAGCTTCTTACAAGCATGTTTTTATATATATATATAAATTTATTTATTTATTTATGGCTGCGTTGGGTCTTCGTTGCTGTGTGTGGGCTTTCTCCAGTTGTGAGTGGGGGCTACTCTTCCTTGCGGTGCGTGGGCTTCTCATTGCAGTGGCTTCTCGTGGCAGAGCACAGGCTCAGGGGTGCGGGCTTCAGTAGTTGTGGCACATGGGCTCCAGCAGTTGTGTCTCGCGGGCTCTAGAGTGCAGGCTCAGTTGTTGCGGTGCACGGGCTTAGTTGCTCTGCGGCATGTGGGATCTTCCCGGACCAGGGCTCGAACCCGTGTGCCCTGCATTGGCAGGTGATTCTTAACCACTGCGCCACCAGGGAAGCCCTGCATGTTTTGAGGGGTTTCTTTGTGCAAGGTAATGTGGAGGATAACAGTTGTGAAGACGTCTAATACAATTGCTGCATTCAAGCTTATAGTTTAGTTAAACACAGCACAACATAATAAGACCTCGTAAAAGAAGCCTAACAAAGCGGGCTACAGAAGCAGAGGGTGGGGCAGTGGCTCTAAGCCCTTAAATATAGAATTTTTGATAGATGGGGGAGGGGAGTTGGGAAGGCACAGAGGAACAAAGAGCATTTTAGAGATGGGAAAGAGCACAGAGGCACAGGGTCTTTGTGATAATTCCTGTAAGGGAAGGACCATAGAGGAGAAGTGTCTCGGAGGGGGTGGGTGAAAGAGGGGTGGGTGATGTGGTGGGAAATAGGCTGGAAAGGTAGGTCGGGGAAAGATGATTGAGGGCACTGAGAGCTGAGGAATTGGGCTGCATTCTATGGATGATAGCCAAGGAGGGTTTTTGTGTACATGAGTAGTAGGATCAGATCTGGGTTTTGAGGTAATTTGGCTGTAGAGAGGATATGGAGGGCTTTAGTGGAGGGGAGGCAGAGGCTGTAACAAAAATATTATTCTGGCATCCTCGCGCGCGCACACACACACACACACACACTGATTTATTCAATTAAAAATAAGTGTCAGCTTCTGTGGTCATAGTCCCTTTATATTCGGGAGTTTTCTTTTACTTTAAGGTTTGGGTTCATGATAAAATTTACATTCCCTTAGAATTACCCTCCTTAAATCTAAAGTCTCATGTTTAAAATTTAACTTTTAACTCTTGGGTATCATTTAAATATCTCTTTGTATCTATTTTCTGCTTATTGACGAAGGAGCTTCCCTTTTTGTCCTGAGAGCATGAAATTCACTGTAATTAAAGTGTCTAGTGGGGCTTCCCTGGTGGCGCAGTGGTTGAGAATCTGCCTGCTAATGCAGGGGACACGGATTCGAGCCCTGGTCTGGGAGGATCCCACATGCCGCGGAGCAACTGGGCCCGTGAGCCACAACTACTGAGCCTGTGCGTCTGGAGCCTGTGCTCCGCAACAGGAGAGGCTGCGACAGTGAGAGGCCCGTGCACTGAGATGAAGAGTGGCCCCTGCTTGCTGCAACTAGAGAAAGCCCTCGCACAGAAACGAAGACCCAACACAGCAAAAATAAATTAATAAACTCCTACCCCCAACATCTAAAAAAAACATAAAAGACTTTTTTTTTTAACATCTTTATGGGGGTACAATTGCTTTACAATGGTGTGTTAGTTTCTGCTTTATAACAAAGTGAATCAGTTATATATATACATATATTCCCATATGTCCTCTCTCTTGCGTCTACCTCCTTCCCACTCTCCCTATCCCCACATATTAGCACCGAGCTAATATCCCCGTGCCATGCGGCTGCTTCCCACTAGCTATCTACCTTACTACGTTTGTTAGTGTGTGTATGTCCATGACTCTCTCTCGCCCTGTCAAAGCTCACCCTTCCCCCTCCCCATATCCTCAAGTCCATTCTCCAGTAGGTCTGCGTCTATTCCCGTCCCACCCCTAGGTTCTTCATGACATCCTTTTTTTTCTTAAATTCCATATATATGTGTTAGCATACGGTATTTGTCTTTTTCTTTCTGACTTCACTCTGTATGACAGACTCTAGGTCTATCCATCTCATTACAAATAACTCAATTTCGTTTCTTTTTAAGGCTGAGTAATATTCCATTGTATATATGTGCCACATCTTCTTTATCCATTCATCCGATGATGGGCACTTAGGTTGTTTCCATCTCCGGGCTATTGTAAATAGAGCTGCAATGAACATTTTGGTACATGACTCTTTTTGAATTTTGGTTTTCTCAGGGTATATGCCCAGTAGTGGGATTGCTGGGTCATATGGTAATTCTATTTGTAGTTTTTTAAGGAACCTCCATACTGTCCTCCATAGTGGCTGAACCAATTCACATTCCCACCAGCAGTGCAAGAGTGTTCCCTTTTCTCCACACCCTCTCCAGCATTTATTGTTTCTAGATTTTTTGATGATGGCCATTCTGACTGGTGTGAGATGATATCTCATTGTAGTTTTGATTTGCATTTCTCTAATGATTAATGATGTTGAGCATTCTTTCATGTGTTTGTTGGCATTCTGTATATCTTCTTTGGAGAAATGTCTATTTAGGTCTTCTGCGCATTTTTGGATTGGGTTGTTTGTTTTTTTTTATTGAGCTGCATGAGCTGCTTGTAAATTTTGGAGATTAATCCTTTGTCAGTTGCTTCATTTGCAAATATTTTCTCCCATTCTGAGGGTTGTCTTTTGGTCTTGTTTATGGTTTCCTTTGCTGCGCAAAAGCTTTGAAGTTTCATTAGGTCCCATTTGTTTATTTTTGTTTTTATTTCCATTACTCTAGGAGGTGGGTCAGAAAGGATCTTGCTGTGATTTATGTCATAGAGTGTTCTGCCTATGTTTTCCTCTAAGAGTTTGATAGTCTCTGGCCTTACATTTAGGTCTTTAATCCATTTTGAGCTTATTTTTGTGTGTGGTGTTAGGGAGTGATCTAATCTCATACTTTTACATGTACCTGTCCAGTTTTCCCAGCACCATTTATTGAAGAGGCTGTCCTTTCTCCACTGTACATTCCTGTCACCTTTATCAAAGATAAGGTGTCCATATGTGCGTGGGTTTATCTCTGGGCTTTCTATCCTGTTCCATTGATCTATCTTTCTGTTTTTGTGCCAGTACCATACTGTCTTGATTACTGTAGCTTTGTAGTATAGTCTGAAGTCAGGGAGCCTGATTCCTCCAGCTCCTTTTTTCGTTCTCAAGATTGCTTTGGCTATTCGGGGTCTTTTGTGTTTCCATACAAATTGTGAAATTTTTTGTTCTAGTTCTGTGAAAAATGCCAGTGGTAGTTTGATAGGGATTGCATTGAATCTGTAGATTGCTTTGGGTAGTAGAGTCATTTTCACAATGTTGATTCTTCCCATCCAAGAACAGGGTATATCTCTCCATCTATTTGTATCATCTTTAATTTCTTTCATCAGTGTCTTATAATTTTCTGCATACAGGTCTTTCGTCTCCTTAGGTAGGTTTATTCCTAGATATTTTATTATTTTTGTTGCAATGGTAAATGGGAGTGTTTTCTTGATTTCACTTTCAGATTTTTCATCATTAGTATATAGGAATGCCAGAGATTTCTGTGCATTAACTTTGTATCCTGCTACTTTACCAAATTCATTGATTAGCTCTAGTAGTTTTCTGGTAGCATCTTTAGGATTCTCTATGTATAGTATCATGTCATCTGCAAACAGTGACAGCTTTACTTCTTCTTTTCCGATTTGGATTCCTTTTATTTCCTTTTCTTCTCTGATTGCTGTGGCTAAAACTTCCAAAACTATGTTGAATAAGAGTGGTGAGAGTGGGCAACCTTGTCTTGTTCCTGATCTTAGTGGAAATGCTTTCAGTTTTTCACCATTGAGGATGATGTTTGCTGTGGGCTTGTCATATATGGCCTTTATTATGTTGAGGAAAGTTCCCTCTATGCCTACTTTCTGCAGGGTTTTTATCATAAATGGGTGTTGAATTTTGTCGAAAGCTTTCTCTGCATCTATTGAGATGATCATATGGTTTTTCTCCTTCAATTTGTTAATATGGTTTATCACATTGATAGATTTGCGTATATTGAAGAATCCTTGCATTCCTGGAATAAACCCCACTTGATCATGGTGTATGATCCTTTTAATGTGCTGTTGGATTCTGTTTGCTAGTATTTTGTTGAGGATTTTTGCATCTGTGTTCATCAGTGATATTGGCCTGTAGTTTTCTTTCTTTGTGACATCCTTGTCTGGTTTTGGTATCAAGGTGATGGTGGCCTCGTAGAAGGAATTTGGGAGTGTTCCTCCCTCTGCTATATTTTGGAAGAGTTTGAGAGGGACAGGTGTTAGCTCTTCTCTAAACGTTTGATAGAATTCACCTGTGAAGCCATCTGGTCCTGGGCGTTTGTTTGTTGGAAGATTTTTAATCACAGTTTCCATTTCAGTGCTTGTGATTGGTCTGTTCATATTTTCTATTTCTTCCTGATTCAGTCTTGGCAGGTTGTGCATTTCTAAGAATTTGTCCATTTCTTCCAGATTGTCCATTTTATTGGCATAGAGTTGCTTGTAGTAATCTCTCATGATTTTTTTTATTTCTGCAGTGTCAGTTGTTACTTCTCCTTTTTCATTTCTAATTCTATTGATTTGAGTCTTCTCCCTTTTTTTCTTGATGAGTCTGGCTAGTGGTTTATCAATTTTGTTTATCTTCTCAAAGAACCAGCTTTTAGTTTTATTGATCTTTGCTATCGTTTCCTTCATTTCTTTTTCATTTATTTCTGATCTGATTTTTATGATTTGTTTCCTTCTGCTAGCTTTGGGGTTATTTTTTTGTTCTTTCTCTAACTGCTTGAGGTGCAAGGTTAGGTTGTTTATTCGAGATGTTTCCTGCTTCTTAACGTGGGCTTGTATTGCTATAAACTTCCCTCTTAGAGCTGCTTTTGCTGCATCCCATAGGTTTTGGGTCGTTGTGTCTCCACTGTCATTCGTTTCTAGGTATTTTTTTATTTCCTCTTTGATTTCTTCAGTGATCACTTCATTCTTAAGTAGTGTATTGTTTAGCCTCCATGTGTTTGTATTTTTTACAGATTTTTTTCCTGTAATTGATATTTTGTCTCATGGCATTGTGGTCAGAAAAGATACTTGATACAATTTCAATTTTCTTAAATTTTCCAAGGCTTGATTTGTGACCCAAGATATGATCTATCCTGGAGAATGTTCCATGAGCACTTGAGAAAAATGTGTATTCTGTTGTTTTTGGATGGAGTGTCCTATAAATATCAATTAAGTCCATCTTGTTTAATGTATCATTTAAAGCTTGTGTTTCCTTATTTATTTTCATTTTGGATGATCTGTCCATGGGTGAAAGTGAGGTGTTAAAGTCCCCTACTATGAATGTGTTACTGTCGATCTCCCCTTTTATGGCTGTTAGTATTTGCCTTATGTATTGAGGTGCTCCTATGCTGGGTGCATAAATATTTACAATTGTTATATCTTCTTCTTGGATCGATCCCTTGATCATTATGTAGTGTCCTTCTTTGTCTCTTTTAATAGTCCTTATTTTAAAGTCTATTTTGTCTGATATGAGAATTGCTATTCCAGCTTCCTTTTGGTTTCCATTTGCATGGAATATCTTTTTCCATCTCCTTACTTTCAGTCTGTATGTGTCTCTAGGTCTGAAGTGGGTCTCTTGTAGACAGCATATATAAGGGTCTTGTTTTTGTATCCATTCAGCCAATCTGTGTCTTTTGGTGGGAGCATTTAGTCCATTTACATTTAAGGTAATTATCGATATGTATGTTCCTATTCCTATTTTCTAAATTGTTTTGGGTTCGTTATTATAGGTCTTTTCCTTCTCTTGTGTTTCTTGTCTAGAGAAGTTCCTTTAGCATTTGTTGTAAAGCTGGTTTGGTGGTGCTGAACTCTCTCAGCTTTTGCTTGTCTGTAAAGGTTTTAATTTCTCCATCAAATCTGAATGAGATCCTTGCTGGGTAGAGTAGTCTTGGTTGCAGGTTTTTCTCCTTCATCACTTTCAGTATGTCCTGCCACTCCCTTCTGGCTTGTAGGGTTTCTGCTGAGAGATCAGCTGTTAACCTTATGGGGATTCCCTTGTGTGTTATTTGTTGTTTTTCCCTTGCTGCTTTTAATATGCTTTCTTTGTATTTAATTTTTGACAGTTTGATTAATATGTGTCTTGGCGTATTTCTCCTTGTATTTATCCTGTATGGGACTCTCTGTGCTTTCTGGACTTGATTAACTATTTCCTTTCCCATATTAGGGAAGTTTTCAACTATAATCTCTTCAAATATTTTCTCAGTCCCTTTCTTTTTCTCTTCTTCTTCTGGAACCCCTATAATTCGAATGTTGGTGCGTTTAATGTTGTCCCAGAGGTCTCTGAGACTGTCCTCAGTTCTTTTCATTCTTTTTTCTTTATTCTGCTCTGCAGTAGTTATTTCCACTATTTTATCTTCCAGGTCACTTATCCGTTCTTCTGCCTCAGTTATTCTGCTATTGATCCCTTCTAGAGTATTTTTTTTTTAGAGTATTTTTAATTTCATTTATTGCGTTGTTCATCGTTGCTTGTTTCATCTTTATTTCTTCTAGGTCCTTGTTAACTGTTTCTTGCATTTTGTCCATTCTATTTCCAAGATTTCGGATCATCCTTACTATCATTATTCTGAATTCTTTTTCAGGTAGACTGCCTATTTCCTCTTCATTTGTTAAGTCTGGTGCATTTTTATCTTGCTCCTTCATCTGCTGTGTGTTTTTCTGTCTTCTCATTTTGCTTATCTTACTGTGTTTGGTGTCTCCTTTTTGCAGGCTGCAGTTCGTAGTTCCCGTTGTTTTTGATGTCTGTCTCCAGTGGCTAAGGTTGTTTTAGTGGGTTGTGTAGGCTTCCTGGTGGAGGGGACTAGTGCCTGTGTTGTGGTGGATGAGGCTGGATCTTGTCTCTCTAGTGGGCAGGTTCACGTCTGGTGGTGTGTTTTGGGGTGTTTGTGGCCTTATTATGATTTTAGGCCGCCTCTCTGCTAATGGGTGGGGTTGTGTTCCTGTTTTGCTAGTTGTTTGGCATAGGTTGTCCAGTACTGTGGCTTGCTGGTCGTTGAGTGAAGCTGGGTGCTGGTGTTAAGATGGAGGTCTCTGGGAGATTTCTGCCGTTTAATATTATGTGGAGCTGGGAGGTCTCTTGTTGACCAGTGACCTGAAGTTGGCTCTCCTACCTGAGGCAGAGCCCTGACTCCTGGCTGGAGCACCAAGAGCCTTTCATCCACACGGCTCAGAGTAAAAGGGAGAAAAAGTAGAGAGAATTAGTAGAAGTATGAGAAAAGAAAGAAGGAAAGGAGGAAAGGAAGGAAGGAAGAAAGAAGCAAAGAAGAAAGGAGGGAGGGAGGGAGGGAGGAAGGAAGGAAGGAGGGAAAGAAGGATAAAAGACAGAAAGAAAGAAGATACAGTAAAAATAAAATAAAGTATAATATTGTTATTGAATTAAAAAATATTTAAAATAAAAAAGACGGATAGAACCTTAGGACGAATGTTGGAAGCAAAGCTATACAGAGAAAATCTTACACAGAAGCATACACATACACCCTCACAAAAAGAGGTAAAGGGGGAAAAATCATAAATCTTACTCTCAGAGGCCACCTCCTCAATTTGGGGTGATTCGTTGTCTGAAGGAGGGAAGGAAGGAAGGAAAGAAAGAAAGAAAGAACGAAGGTAAAGTATAATAAAGTTATTACAATTACAATTAATTATTAAGAAAAAAATTTTTTTAAAAAAACCATGGACGGATAGAGCCCTAGGACAAATAGTGGAAGCAAGACTATACAGACAAGATCTCACACAGAAGCATACACGTACACATTCACAAAAAGAGGAAAAGGGAAAAAAATCATAGATCTCGCTCCTAAAGTCCACCTCTTCAATTTGGGATTCCTTGTCTATTCAGGTATTCCACAGATGCAGGGTATATCAAGTTGATTGTGGAGCTTTAATCCGCCGCTTCTGAGGCTGCTGGGAGAAATTTCCCCCTCTCCTCCCTGTTCTCACAGCTCACAGGAGCTCAGCTTTGGATTTGGCCCTGCCTCTGCGTGTAGGTCGCTGGAGGGCGTCTGCCCTTTGCTCAGACAGGACGGGGTTAAAGGAGCCGCTGATTTGGGGGCTCCGGCTCACTCAGGCCGGGGGGGGTGGTGGTGGTGGAGGGAGGGGCACTGCGTGCGGCGCGAGCCTGCGGCGTCAGAGGCGGCGTGACGTTGCTCCAGTCTGAGGCCCGCCGTGCGTTCTCCCGGGGAAGTTGTCCCTGGATCCCGGGAACCTGGCAGTGGCGGGCTGCACAGGCTCCGCGGAAGAGGGGTGTGGAGAGTGACCTGTGCTCGCACACAGGCCCCTTGGTGGCGGCAGCAGCAGCCTTAGCGTCTCCCGCCCGTCTCTGGGGTTCGCGCTTTTAGCCGCGGCTCGCGCCGGTCTCTGGAGTTCCTTTAAGCAGCGCTCTTAAACCCCTCTCCTCGCGCACCAGGAAACAAAGAGGGAAGAAAAAGTCTCTTGCCTCTTCGGCAGGTGCAGACTTTTCCCCGGACTCTCTCCCGGCTAGCCGTGGTGCACTAATCCCTTCAGGCTATGTTCACGCCGCCAACCCCAGTCCTCTCCCTGCGCTCCGTCCAAAACCGAAACCCGAGTCTCAGCTCGCAGCCCCGCCCGCCCCGGCGGGTGAGCAGACAAGCCTCCCGGGCTGGTGAGTGCCGGTCGGCACCGATCCTCTGTGCGGGAATCTCCCCGCTTTGCCCTCCGCACCTGTCGCTGTGCACTACTCCGCGGTGCCGAAGCTCCCCCCTCCGCCTCCCGCAGTCTCCGCCCGCGAAGGGGCTTCCTAGTGTGTGGAAACTTTTCCTCCTTCACAGCTCCCTCCCACTGGTGCAGGTGCCGTCCTTATTCTTTTGTCTCTTTTTTTTCTTTTGCCCTACCCAGGTACGTGGGGAGTTTCTTGCCTTTTGGGAGGTCTGAGATCTTCTGCTAGCCTTCAGTAGGTGTTCTGTAGGAGTTGTTCCACGTGTAGATGTATTTCTGGTGTATCCGTGGGGAGGAAGGCGATCTCCGCGTCTTACTCTTCCGCCATCTTCAAGCCGTCTGATTGCCAGATGTTAAACCAACCTCATATTCCTGGGATAAATTTCATGTGGCCATGGTGTGGTGTGTAATCTTATTTATATGTTACTAGATTTGGTTTGCTAGTATTTATTGAGAGTTTTTGCATCAATATTCATAAGCAATATAGATCTTTAGTTTCTTTTCTTGTGCTATCTTTGATTTGGTATCAGGGTAATACTGGCCTCATAGAATGTGTTGGGAGGTGTCTGCTCCTCTTCTGTTTTTCAGAACAATTTGTGAAGAATTTATATCATTTCTTTTCTGGATGTTTGGTAAAATTCACTAGTGAAGCCATCTGGGCCTCAGCTTTTCTTTGTGGAAATTTAAAAATTACTAATTTTATATCTTATAGGCCAAGTCATATTTTCCATTTCTTCTTATATCAGTTTCAGTATTTTGTGTATTCCTGGGAATTTGTGCATTTTATTTATCTATTTTGTTAGTATAGTCCATAGTATTCGCTTATAATCCTTTTCATATCTGTAAGTTTCGTGTCTCCTCTTTTGTTCCTGTTTTAGGTAATTTGAGTCTTTTCTCTTTTTTCCCTTGGCCGGTCTAAAGGCTTGTCAATTTTGTTGATATTTTCAAAGAAAAAACTTTTGGTTTATTGATTTTTTTTCTGTTGTTTTCCTATCTGCTGAAAACCAATAATAAAGAGAAAAACCTTATAAAGCAGCCGGAGGAAGACAAGACACATTGCTTATAGAGGAAGAGGAAGCCCTCCATACAGAAGATAGGGACACTACACTTAAAATGGATGCATTGAATTTCTTGTAAAAATTTGGTTTAAAAAAAAAACACGTTTCCTTTGAGTCTGAATACTGTCAGTTTGATCTCTGCATGAGACAGTATGCTTTACAGGGAAGAACCCTTTCCCTGTCCCCGAATTCCCAGACAATACCGTGTCCCAGAGTTCTTCATGGTGGAGGTGATGGTTTTTCCTTCCAGTACAAAAGGAAAAAACAACAACAACAAAAAAAGCAGGCCCTGCTGAGTGTAGGCAGGAGTCTGCACTGATTATGATGCTTTTAGGGAATTTTTTTTCTTCCTTCTTTTAGCCCTAATCCAGTCATTATCAGCCTCAGCTGCACTTTAGAATCAGCTGGGGAGCTTTAAAAAACTACTGAAGCCCATCTCCATCCTAGACCAACTTAAATTTAGAATCAGATGGTGGAGCCAGCCATCTGAGGTGTGTGTGTGTCTGTGTGTGTATAAATATAAAATATATGTATGTGTATATATAAATATAAAATATATGTATATTTTATATGTATGTTGTGGTTTTTCCACTTACGTGAAAAGTTTTAAATATATACTG
Source organism: Monodon monoceros (assembly GCF_005190385.1). Classification (NCBI taxonomy): domain Eukaryota; kingdom Metazoa; phylum Chordata; class Mammalia; order Artiodactyla; family Monodontidae; genus Monodon; species Monodon monoceros. The sequence continues at coordinate 113,128,425 of NW_021703767.1, read as the reverse complement.
AAATGGTGAGAATAGTGATCTTTAAACTGGGGATATGAGGACACCCAGGGGTGAAGGATTCCCCAGGGGATCAGCTTTAGCTGAATATCCAGGGTAGAATTGACACCCCAAATATGCTTTGTCCAGTTTCCCCACCATATGAGGTGCAAAATGGAGATGGTTCTTGGTCACGAAACAGATACTACTACACATAAACGCACAAACACTGTTGGGAGGAAGAATTTTCTTTTGTCATCTTAGGTCCTAGTGGTTGGGGCCTGTGTATTAATTGACAGCCGCCAGTTTGAAGATCACTGTCAAGGGGTTTGCAATTCTTTGCTTTAAATCAAATTTTAAAAGGGTGAGTCATAAATTTCCACTAAAATTTTACTTTCAATTAAAATTTGTCATGTTGTTTTGATCAATTATGTGCTACCAGTAATGGTAATGTTAACTCAATCAAAATAATTTTTTTGAACACTTACAGCCTTAAGATCATAAGAAGTGAAGTTTAAAATTTTTTAAAATAAAATAAAATACTTTTGTAGTCAAGAAGTATGAGCAGATGATCAGTAGTAGATCTTCAAGCATAAAAATATATCACAGTCCAATAAACTTCTTTGAAGGAAGTAGGGTGAAAGTGTAAGTTCAAAAAGAAAAAAAAAAGAATGATGTTAAGAAGAGTTAGTTCAGGGACTTCCCTGGTGGCGCAGTGGTTAAGAATTCGCCTGCCAATGCAGGGGACACGGGTTTGAGCCCTGGTCCAGGAAGATTCCACGTGCTGCGGAGCAACTAAGCCCGAGCGCCACAACTACTGAGCCTGCCCTCTAGAGCCCCCCGAGCCACAACTACCGAGCCCACGTGCCACAACTACTGAAGCCCACACGCCTAGAGCCTGTGCTGTGCAACAAGAGAGGCCACCTCAATGAGAATCCCGTGCATCGCAACGAAGAGTAGCCTCTGCTTGCCGCAACTAGAGAAAGCCTGCACGCCGCAACGAAGACCCAATGCAGCCAAAAATAAATAAATAAAAATTTTTAAAAATCATATATTTTTAATGGATAATGACGGGTATCATATTGCTATGGTATTTAGATTCCACTGGATTCATTTCAGAAAGTAATGTTTTATTTCAAAATGTTAAGATTTATAATACATTGGAAATTAGATTCTTTGCAATTGCTTAAACTTGTGATGAATCATTATAGATGTCAACTGAAAAATGTACAAGGGAGAACATGCATTAAAAAATTTTTTTTAAGGGCTTGAGAAGGGAAAAGTGATCACTGCTCTAGATGGATTGCTTCGTTTCCTTCTGGAGGGCCAAGGACCATTCACTAGAAGGTAATTTATTTTAAACCTTTTCTTTGTAGTTTAATGAAGCAGAAGTTGATTCATACTTCACAACTTCATCTGTATTAGGACTGATGACTAATAAACTCTGCAAAAAAAAAGTGTGCTCATGGAAATTACGTGGATGTGTTTTGTATGTGCACGGCATTTTCTATCCATTCTCTGTCCGTGAGAGACAAATATGTCTGTATAGTACAAAGATACTTTTGCTGTTGTCAGTACTTATCAATATAGCTTATGTCATAGCAATAATTAAATCATTCACTCTGATATCAGCCTCCAGTTCCTGTTAATTTTTAGTCTATGTGACCTATGTCTATAATCTATTTTTTTAAATTAATTTTATTTATTATCAGACCTCTAGGCAGTGAAAGCGTGGAGTTGCAACCATTGGACCTCCAGGGAATTCCCTGGTATGACTTTTATTAGCAGGAATAGCTACCAATGAAACTCACTTTGGTGTATATTGCTCACACACTATTAGAACTGTGCAGAGGCCCATACACTGGATGTGCTCTTACGTCTCAGTTCTCCAAGGCTTTGCTGACATGCTTTGCTGCCAGCTTTACCTGAAGCAGAAAGTTTTCATTTCTTATCAGTTACATTGAAGTGCATATATGTATCTTCTCAAAGATGATCATTTTATCTGTTCAAAATGGTACACATAAAATGTAAAATATGCATGAACAAAATAAAAAAGTGAAAATCCTGAGATCAGGAATAAATGGAGACAAGGATTTGTAGTCCTACTTTAAGCTTTAAGTATATCAATAATTCTTTTGAAATTTACATCTGGAAAAACCTACACATTTAGAGTGTTTTCTTCTCCCTCAATTTATGCAATATTACTATATGACAACTTTATGGCTAGAAGAGTTTAATTTTTTTTCTTTTATTGAAATATAGTTGATTTACAATATTGTGTTAATTGCAGGTGTATTGTGTTAGTTTTCAGGTGTATGGCTAGAAGAGTTTAATTTTTCTTTCATTGAAGTATAGTTGATTTACAATATTGTGTTAAGTTTCAGGTACAAAGTGATTCGGTTATACATATCTATATATTTAAGTGTATACTTTTTAAAAATTCTTTTCCATTATAGGTTATTACAAGATACTGAATATAGTTCCTTGTGCTATACAGTAAATCCTTGTTTATTTTTTTATATGGTAGTGTGTTTCTGTTAATCCCTCCATCCCCTTTCCCTTTGGTAATCATAAGTTTATTTTCTATGTCTGTGAGTTTGTTTCTGTTTTGTAAATAAGTTCATTTGTACTATTTTTTAGATCCCACATATAAGTGATACCATATGATATTTGTCTTTCTCTGTCTGACTTACTTTACTTAGTATGATAATCTCTAGGTCCATACACATTGCTGCAAATGGCATTATTTCATTCTTTTTTATGGACGAGTAATATTCTGTTGTATATATGTACCACATCCTCTTTATCCATTCACCTGTTGATGGACACTTAGGTTGCTTCCATGTCTTGGGCTATTGTAAATAGTGCTGCTGTGAACACTGAGGTGCATTTATCTTTTCAAGTCAGAGTTTTCGTCTTTTGCAGATACATGCCCAGGAGTGGGATTGTTGGATCATATGGTAACTCTATTTTTCGTTTTTTAAAGAACCTCCATACTGTCCTCCATAGTGGCTGCACCAATTTGCATTCCCACCAACAGTGTAAGAGGGTTCCCTTTTCGCCACACCCTCTTCAGCAGCATTTATTATTTGTGGACTTACTATTTGTGACCCGTGTGAGGTGACACCTCGTTGTAGTTTTGATTTGCATTTCGCTAATGATTAATGATGTTGAGCATCCTTTCATGTGTCTGTTGGCAATCTGTATATCTTCTTTGGAGAAATGTCTGTTTAGGTCTTCTGCCCATTTTTGGATTGGGTTGTTTGTTTTTTTGATATTGAACTGCATGAGCTGTTTGTATATTTTGGAAATTAAGCACTTGTTAGGCACATCATTTGCAAATATTTTCTCCCAGTCAGTAGGTTGTCTTTTTGTTTTGTTTATGGTTTCCTAGACGAGATTAATTTTTTGAAGAGGTTTTTATTGTGAAAAATGAGAAAAAAAAAAAAAACACCCCATGAATTAACAGAATAGATTATTCAAAACCAAGATTACCTGAAACAGAGAAGTGGAAAAATGGACAATGATAAATAAAATCTGTGGCATATCCCAATGCACTTTTGGTATACATAGATACTCAAAATAAAATTTATCATTATTGTTATTTTTAACAACTCAGTCCCTTCAGTAAATACAGTTGCCTTGAAATATGACCGTAAAAGATAGCTAGAAGTAGATATAAACATTTTCATTTTTAATACATTTTAAAGAAGCAGCATAAATTGCTTTATTACACATAAATTATTTTAAATAATTAAATAACATTTTATTATTAAACATGAAGCAAAATTGTTGAAAGATGTTGTCTCATTATCCTGCCAATCTCCAGTTAATCAAGGCCTTATTCAGTATCCACTAGGGCTCAGCACACCCAAAAATAGTGTTTAATGATGTACAAAAACAGATCCAGTTAAGGCTTTGTTGTGATTGTTACATGTTATACTGTTATATGCTATTTTTCAGAGCTATATTGAAACATATTAGCTCAATATTTCTGTCTCACTTTATAGAAAATAAAATTTCACTTATCAGTGAAAAGGAAAAGGCAAAAATAAGAAAGAGAAAGAGACATTTAGCATTGATCAAGACGTAAGCCTCGGAACCTCTTTTTCAGAAAGCAGCGGAGATTAGCAAGAATGGAAATGAAAAAATAAGAAAATTGAATTCTCAGTGTTGACACAGTTCCTAAAATGTAAGATAATTAAAAGCAGCTTTTTTTAAAAAAAATTATTTTATTTTTGGCTGCACTGGGTCTTCATTGCGTGCACGGGCTTTCTCTGGTTGGGGCGAGCGTGGGCCACTCTTCACCGTGGTGCATGGGCCTCTCATGGCGGTGGCCTCTCCTGTTGCGGAGCACGGGCTCCAGGCGCACAGGCTTCAATAGTTGTGGCACGCGGGCTTAGTTGCTCCGCGGCATGTGGGATCCTCCCGGACCAGGGCTCCAACCCGTGTCCCCTGCATTGGCAGGCGGACTCCCAACCACTGCACCACCAGGGAAGCCCAAAGGCAGCTTTAAAAAATTTTTTTTTCTATTTTAATTTTTAAATTTTGGTTGCGCCTGGTCTTAGTTGCAGCAGGTGGGCTCCTTAGTTGTGGCTCTCTGGCTCCTTTAGTTGGTGGCACGTGCTCCTTAGTTGCGGCCTGTGGGTCCCTTAGTTGTGGCATGCATGTGGAATCTAGTTCCTGACCAGGGATCGAACCCGTGTCCCCTGCATTGGAAGGCAGATTCTTAACCCTGTGACACCAGACAAGTCCCCTAAAGGCAGCTTTAAAAAAATTTTTATTTTAAATTGAAGTATAGTTGATTCACAATGTTGTGTTAGTTTCTGGTGTATAGCAAAGTGATTCGGTTATACATACATATTTTCTTTTTCATATTTTCCATTATAGTTTATTACAGGATATTGAATATAGTTCCCTGTGCTATACAGTGGGGCCCTGTTGTTTATCTGTTTTGTACATAGTAGTTTGTATCTACTAATTCCAAACTCCTAATTCATCCCTCCCCCACCCGCTTCCCCCTTTGGTAACCGTAAATTTGTTAAAGGCAGCTTTAAACAAAAAGGTGGTGAATGGATTAATACCAAGACCAGCCCCTAGTCTCCCAGTAGCTCACCTGCTTCGTGCTGCCCAGCACTCAGCCCTCCCTGGGACACAGCATCCTTCCACTCTTCCTGTCCCTTCCTTCTCCTCCCCATGCTTCCTCAGCGGGCTTTTAGTAGGAAAACAGTATGATTTAGTACCTCACGCTAACTGATCAATCACCGGTGGATAGGCTTAATCTCTCTTGCTACACCTTAGCACCAAATGCGTTATTCACTATAAGGAATGGCCCCTCCAACTACATTCCTCCCTCTCCCAAAGAATAGGGAACTGAGAAGTCACAGAAGTTCAGGAGAGGGCAGGGTTGGGCGGTCCAGTCTTTAGGGTTCTCCACATCCGACTCTAAACTCTGCTTTCTGCTCTGAAGCATCTTCATCACTGAGCAGAGGATGCTGTGCTGGGCCATCATTGCAGATCCAGCAACATCTCTCCTCCCTCCCCTCAGAAGGGGAGATACATACTGTTCCATAACCCTTTGCCGGTGGGAACCATTATGTTTCCCCAGGGGGAGGCAGCTGCCTGAGGTGTGGGAGGCGGGAGAGAAGCAGCAGCCATCCTTCACCTCTGGCAGGAGGGTGGACTTGGGGAGGGGGGTAGCTGTTTGTCTTGCACCGGCGGGGATGTGAGGCTGCAGCTCTTCCTTGGTGCTGTTGGCTTCTTGGCTTCCTGAGATTACCTCATTTCCCCAGAGACCTAAGGGCAGTTCCTTGACCTTCACTTTCCCAGCCTTTAGGAAGGGGAAGGTTGTGGAAGCACCTGCTCCCTCCCTGATTTCGGTTTTCCTGATGGAACTCTGGCTGATAGGGGCACTTTGGCAGACTTGCTTGTTCTCTGCTGTCCTCAGAGTGAGTTGTTAGTTTTCCCACCAAGAATGCAAACCAGTGATGACTCTGGATGTGCTCTAAATTTGTAATAAAGCACATTCCTTGGTATTTCCTAGTCGTTTTATACACTTCTTGAAATCTCCGACACCCCCTCCCGGAGAAACTCAAGAAAACAAAGGAAAGCACCATCACTGTCGTTAAATCTTTTCATTTATCAAAGCTGCTATTGTTGTTATTGTATCTTGCTTCATACCAGAATTGTGACAAAGGGCAATTAGTTTTAGAGAAAGTGAAGAAAGGTAGGAAGGTTGCTTTAATTTTTCCCAAACCTGGCTGGAGGGGAAATTCACACATCCTTCCAGTTTATGAAACAGGCGTCGGATCTTTATTAAACTGGCCAGCAGAAGAAGGTCGTCCCCGTTCAGGTGTCGGAGTGCTGGAATCTCTTTAGGGTTTGGTAGCTTTTCAGGAAAGAGAGAAGGGAAGCTCAGAGTCCAGGGTGGAAATGGTGACTGCTGAAGCAGGAGGTGGGAGGAGGCGAGAGGCGACACTAATCTGGGGCTGGATTCCCTCTTGAGTCTAATTATCTATAAATAGGGGCAGTGGTGTTAATTCTAGTCCGAACAGGAATGAGTTGAGGTGCTCTGGAGATATGAGAGACTACAGCAGGCCAGACCACATAGAAATGGGATACTTTCTTTCAAATGCTTACAATGTATTCAAGTCATTTACCGGCATCTGCTGGGGGAAGCACAGAGATGCTGCAGGCACCCCGTCCCTGGGACACGCCCAGTGCGGAGAGCGTGGTGGGTGCGGGCCTAGAGGCTGGGAAAGCCCTGAGCTGGGCTTTCCAGAAGGAGCCGGGATGACTAAGGCACCTTTCCTTCTAAAGCGCGCCCCAATCTCCAGGAGGCCCTTCCACACGACCCTCCTTGCCCTCCACCCTCCCCACTTCCTTACGGCCTTGAGTGATTCAGGCTGATGCTGTCTCCTCGCAGCTGCGGGAAGGTCAAGTGTCTGTTAGGGCGGCCTCGCCTGAGGTGTTTCCCGGCTGCGGCTTCTGAGGCAGCGCAGGAGGGCTGCATAGCCTCGGCGTGGCGGGGCGGGGCGGGGCTTAATGCAAGCCCACCTACTACCTCCTGCAAAGCTGAGTGACCTCTTACCTGCCAGAGACGTGAGAACTGGCAGCATCTTCCTGCATTTTTATCCCTCCCCCCTTTGGAAGGGAGGAAGGAGGAAGGGAAGAAGGAGGGAGGGAGGGGGGAAGGAGGATGAGATGCCTGAGTAATGAGGATGGATCTCCATTTTTAGTTTTCCTTCGATCCCAATTCCCATAAAATGGCAGAAAACATTTTCAGAGAGTAAATCAATAGGAAATAGGAAAATTTTTTTTATCAGCAGGAATAATCTTAAGGAATTCCTGAAAATCAAGAAGCAGCTGGGACCACATCCGTAGAGAGATAAATGACCAGATGGAACCACTAATCCCAAACACACACGTTCTGAGGTCAAAGTCAACAGCAATGGGAGGAGGAGAGGCCTTGAGGTAAATATTGCCATGGTCCCCTGGCCTCCCCTTTGTGTTGAGCCGCGGTGCCCACAGGCTGAGGCTGGAAGCCTGGCGCTGGAGCTCGCCTTCCACCCCTCAGCAGCACATGCCACTCCTCCACAGTTAGCAGAAGGACACTTCGGTAAGGAGAACATGCAGGAAAACAGGGCTTCTCAATGAGAGACACCAGATTTACCTGTCAGAGATGCTAATATTCGGGGAAACAGACCTTAGAATATATATATACATATATATGTGTGTGTGTGTGTGTGTGTGTGTATGTGTGTGTATATAGTTAATATTTTCTGAGGGATTTGGGAGAATTGTCAAGGAAAATAACTAGAGGATTTGGAACTTAGTTCTATGCATATAGAAAAAAAGATACGTTAATTTTAGAATAACCATTAAAATATAACGTATTAAAAGATCAAGTCTGTTAGGTTGAGGAAAGCAACAAAAGTTAGATGTGTTTGCAGGGACACATCTAACTCAAAACTACATAAAAAGGTTGCAAATCAAAGGATGAAAAAAAGATGTATGAAGCTGGTGCAAACTAAAAGAAAGCAGGTGTAGCGATTTAACATCATATGAAGTAGCATTTAAGGCAAAGACCATTAAGAGGGAAACTGGGAATAATACATATTGATGACATTAAAATTTTTTGTCAAAATAGAAACAAAAACCCTCAGTGATATGCTGAGTCATGTAATGGGTACAGATGAAAGGCAAATAAGTGAGGTGGCCCAGGGGTGAAAAGTATAACTCACCATGAAGACTGTCAACACCTTTAATTTCCTAACCATAGAGCTTCAAGACAGATAAAGCAAAACCTGATAGAAATTGTAGGAAAAATGTACTAATTCAGTCATATTGGGAGACATTCATACATCTCTCAGAAATAAATGAACCATAATAAAAAGAAAAGGATATAGAGAGAAGTGTAAATAGAACATTTAGACATACACAGTTTTGTGCTAGTAAACCTTTTGGGGGGGTCAAATATACATGGAACAGTCCTAAGTTATGTCATCAACCACCAAGAAAATATCAGTACATTTTAAACAACAGGGAAAAAATGCAAGCCATATTCCTTGACCATTTAGAAGTTAATAAGAAAAAGATAGCAAATTTAAGAACTCTATTTGAAAATTCAATAACTACTGAGTTGAGGAAATCAGAATACAAATCATAAACCCTTTAGAGGTGAAAGAAAATGGGAGCCCTACATATTAGAACCTGTGGCATATATATATGCCCAAAGGGGCACTCAGAGGGCCAGGGTAGGGGTGGGGGTCGTGCGAGTTTACACGGGGTGGTCAGGAAAGGACTCCGAGAGCAGAAACCTGAGGGAAGTGCAGCAGCTATGTGCTAAATGGGGGAGGAATATTTTAAGTTGAGTGAATAGCGAGTGCAAAAGCCCTGTGGCAGCGACATGCCTGGTATTGTCTAGCAATAGCAAAAAGGCCAGGGTGGCTGAAACAGAGTGGGTAGGAAAAGAGGACTACAGAGGGAATGTTAATAGAAGGAAGTCCAGATCACATACAGTATTGCAGTTATAGGATCTTGGCTTTTACTCTGAGTAAGGTTAGAGGTCTCCAGTTTTGACCAGACTTTTGTTTTCAAAATATCACCTCCACTATTGTCTAGCAACAGCAAAAAGGCCAGGGTGGCTGAAACAGAGTGGGTAGGAAAAGAGGACTACAGAGGGAATGTTAATAGAAGGAAGTCCAGATCACATACAGTATTGCAGTTATAGGATCTTGGCTTTTACTCTGAGTAAGGTTAGAAGTCTCCAGTTTTGACCAGACTTTTTGTTTTCAAAATATCACCTCCACTATCATGGCAGAATTGACTTTGGGAAGACCGGAAGCAGGGAGACTTAGGAGGAGGCTACTGTAATAATTTAAACAAGAGATGGATTAGGTACATGAGGCAGATGAGGGTGGTGGTCTTGAAGGATGCCAGGAGTGTTAGAGTCTGGAGATGTGTTGGCGGTAGAGTTTATAGGACTTGCAGATGAAAGATGTGGGGTTGTGAAACAGAGAGGAGGGTAGCAACCCCGAAGTTTTGGGTCTGAGCAACTGAAAGAAAGCAGTTGCCATTTCCTAAGATGGAGAAGACCCAAGGTAGAGCACGCTTTCAAATGTCATTTTGCTCTGTGAAGTTTCTAATGCCCTTTAGACACCAGATGGAGATGGAGGGTTGGAATCAGATCTGCAAGTTTAGAGTTCCTGGGAGATCCACGTGGAGATAAATGGAGGGGTCATCAGCAAGCAGATGGTATTTCAGGACAGAAAACTGATGGGATCACCTAGGGAGTGAGTATAGCTAGAGAAAAGATGAGCCCAACGACAAGCCCTGGAGCCCCTCAATATTTAGAAAAAGGCGGGGGTGAAGAAAATAGGCAAAAATGAGGAGTAGCCCTTGAGGTAGAAGTAAAGTCAAGGGAGAGTAGGTCCTGGAAGCAAGGGAGGAAATTCTTCTAGGAGGAGGAAGTGAGCAACTGTGCCCAATGCCACTGAGAAGACATTAGATTCAACATAATTTAACTATAGTACATATGAAATATTACGTAGCAACAGAATAGACAAATATGCTTGGATATGTAGACATGAAAGGATCTGTAACACATGTTAAATGGAAAACAAAAACAAATAGAGCAAGCCTAATAATACAATCAGTGTAGTCTGATCCAATTTTTATTTTAAAAAGATGTATGTGAATAATTTATAAGTACGTAGGAAAGAGAAGTACACACCAAATTTTCAGTGGTGATTACCTTTGGGAAGAGAATTAGAATAGAAGAAAGGATGAAGGGGGGTATCTCATTTTTTTACTCTCTATATTTCTATATTATTTGAATCTTCAAATATGAGAATGTATCCACATATCACTTTTGGAATTTTAAAAAAATGAAAGGGTGTTCATGAGGATGATGAGAAAAGCAGTCATTTTTAACATCAAATTCTTTCTTTTGCACCAACTCTCTTTTCTGATTAAAATTCATTTCGAAGGAGGGAGGTGAGGAGAAAGAGAGCATTTTTGACATTTTTGGTAAAAATGCATATTTACCATGAATGTAATGAACCAAAAAAAGACTGTCTTGTAAATTTCTAACCAAGGAAGAGGCTTGTTTGCAGCCTGACAGCTGACTGCAGTAGCTAGACTGACTGGAAGTAGCTCAAATAGTGCTTAGCACATTGTAGACCCTTGCTCCATGTTGGCTGAATCTGAAGTCTCCTTTTTGTTTGGTGTTTATGAAATATCCCTGCCTGTGTGGAATCCTGTAGTCATATTTCCACTCGGTTAAACGTATAGACTTTTTAGAAGATGAAGATATCTTTGAAGTTTGGAACAATCTCTTCCTTGAATAATTGATGAAACAAGGTCCTCAGAGTTTAGGGGACTTATTCAAAGTCACATACTATATATGCTCTATATGTGACATAGATCTCTATTTATATCTTTCTCTACATGCCTATATATATTTCAGCTTTACTGAGGTATAACTGACAAACTCTACATCTCTACTGAGCTATCATTTGCTAAGTACTTAGTTCCAAGCACCATGCTAAGTACTTTGCATTCTCATTGAATCTTCACAGCAATCTGTAAGAGAGGAATCATTATCCCCATTTTGTAGAGGAGGGAACTGAAATTCAAGTTCAGCCACTTAGCTAAGTGGCAGAGCTGAGGTTTGAAACTACGTCTCTGTAACCCGAAGTCTGTGTTCTTAACCGTTGTGCAGCATTTCTGGTCACTGAGAGTGTACTCTGGGCCATGCCCCGGGCAGGATAAAGGAATCAGTAAGACAGATTCTGTCCTGCAGGAGCTCACCATCCAGTAGGAAAGACAGCCATGAAGGCAAGTAAGGCACATGGTTCAGCAAGTGCAGGGACAGAGGTGAGTACACGGACAACCCAGAGAAGGACATTTTCGACCCTGATTGGACAAAGGGCTAGGAGATCTGGGAAGTGTTTCCAAGGAGATGGGGCTCGTGCTGGGTCTTGAACATGGTCAGAACCCAGGTCTCCTGACTCAGCCAGGTGCTTTCTGCTAGAGCACAGAGAAAAGCAAACCCAATACAAAGTCCCAAAACCAAACCCCCAAAGCTGCACTACCTCAGTCAGAGAGTAAACACTCAGTAAATGTTATTTGGAATCAAGTCTGAACTAAAAGGAATTTCTGAGGAAGAAAAAAACAGTAAGGTTGTCTCAATTCCATACAAAACTTTCACTATATGTTTTTTCATTGAACTCCAAAATTCACAGTAGTGCACAGTGGATTACACACAACTATAATCTATCAGTAATAACACTAACAAACATTGCTTTACTCTTATTATTCTAAATGCTTTCAACTGTTTATAAAAATGTACCTACCTTCACTTTGGTTCCGACACTGATTCTTGCCTGTTGGCCCATTGCTAGAAAAGTGATTGAAATCTTGTCTTGTTCTAAGATGCGGATTCCAACATAACGGTTCAAAGCCAGAAAGACAGGTTTAAATGAAACGAAGGGTGAGGAAGTGACGGAACTTGACCAATTCCAAGCCCTTACTCTGTTGCCAGCTTGATCTGAACATTGACCGCCCAAGATATTGATGTATACCCTGGGCAGAAAGGAAATTAAAAATAAACAGTTACATTATAATTCAACCTTGAATTAGCCTGCTCACTTGCTAACCAAAGGGAATAGCAGTTTATACTAGCCAATAGCATATGAATAGTGGAAAACCTCAGGTAATCTTAGGAGCAATAATACTGTGACCGAATTCTATACTAGTTTGAAGTACTGGGTATGGTTTAAGATGTAGTAATAAACCAAAATGGGTCCAAAGGCTGGAACCGGGATGGTAAAGGGATCTGGAAAATGATGTGCTGGGGAGGATGAAGAGGGAGCACAGAAGGTTAGTTTGGATAAGAAGAAATACAGGAGAGCAGGCTCTACATGGAAGAGGGGAGAAGACTCGTACTTAGATTTTCCCTGTGTCAAAATGAAGATCAGTGAGTGTAAGTTCTGGGAAAGGCCAAATTGGCCTCAGTACAGAGACCTGTTTCCTAACAGTGCCCAGCAACTGGGGCCAGGAGTCCTTCTAGGAGGCCTCTCATCAGGGCCAGTGTGGGCAGGAGAGGCTCAGGGATCATCTCTGAGATCACTGTGGTTTAGAAGAGTTTGGTAATGGAGCAGAAGGGGGAACTGAGGCCAGCAGGGCCTCCCCAATCTCTTAGAGTTGTTAATGCCACATTTTACCACATTACCTACAGATGTAGCCCTGCACAATCTGAGATCTAGTGGCACTAGTGACTGCCGTCCTACTCTATGAGCTCCTTTGCATACCCTCTCACTTTCTTCCATCTGGGGTCACCATCTCTTTCTCCAGGAGAGAGGATAGGTAGAGTTCTGGGTACTTAGCTGGCTTAATTTGATAATAAATTATTTTTTTTAAACCAGATGAATTGGCCAGGAGGGCTCCCTAGAGTAAGATAACTCACATTGTATTTTCCCAGCTTTGATGAGTGGCAGTAATCTGATAACAAAAGTACAACTGAGAAATTGAGGTGATTATCTTTGTATCTGGGAGGAGGGAGATTTAGTTTTATCTTGGTACGTGGGTGAAAATAACATTTGGCTAAAATTATCTAGATAAATTGTTTATTTAATAAACTTTCTTTGAGTCTATGCCATGTACAGATAAATGTTATGTAGTGGCAAAGGTGCAGGGTGTGCCTTCAAGGGACTTCAGTCCCGCAGGGGAGGTGGGCTTGCTACACAAGAAGCAGCGAGAGGGGCTATGAGAGTGTCAAGGAGTCATGTCAGTGGGCCCAGGAGTTCAGTCGGTGGCTGGGAGGTCTTTACTGGTAAAGGGAGAAATCCTAGAAGCCAGTGAATATCTGGTGACAGTTGATATAGTGCCCCACCAGATGTGATGCAGAGCTGCTACTGAACCCCGAAGGATAAGCAGAAAGTCTTCAATAGACCTGGAGGTACTGGATTGACTACTGCTTTGAACTAAAAGTACAAATATCTCCCTGTGTCCTAACTTTCTCAAGTACTGGCAGAGTGTTCAAATTTCTGTCAATTATTGGCAGAGTGTCTCAAGATAAGATTGTTATACCTGTAAATAAGTTAAAGGGAGAGAATATCTCTTTCTGAAAAGCTTCAAAAGATTAAATTGTATTTGAAGTTAGAACCCAAATTTCACTTTCTCAGACTAAATGAAATAATATGAAATCACAGAGTGTGTAAGTTAGTAGATCGAAGGCATTAGGACCTTCATTTCTCTAGAGATTTTGTTTGTATATTATTGTTGGTTGTGGCTATGGGAAGCCTACTTGTTAGGGATATATCTCAAACAGTAACAACACAGTATGGCAGCTGTCCATTGCGAATTATTTCCATAGATGAAGCCAGGATAACATTATCAGGGCATAGCATCTAGAGAGACTGCCTGGGTTCATATCTCAGATCCCTAGGATGGCCATACAATTTATTTAGAGATGTTTTTCTAATATTAAAATTGTATAGTTTATATTTTCTTTCTGTTTATAGAAAAAAATATGATGAGCTTTGTTTTATGTAGTTGCCTGGGATTTTTCCACTAAGCAGCATATGGAATGACATAAATCAAAAATTTATCTGAGTTGAACATTACTATCTAAAGACCACTAATATAAATAAATCTTCTTAAAGCTATTTTTGTCCTTCTAGTTATAAGATGAATAAGATCTGGGGATCTAATGTATAGCATAGTGATCATAGTTAACACTGTATTATAAACTTGAAAGTTGCTAAGAGAGTATATCTTAAATGTTCTCAACACAAAAAAGAAATGGTAATTATGTGACATGTTGCCTGTGTTAGCTAATGCTATAGAGGTAATCATTTTGCACCATATAAGTGTATCAAATCGACACGCAGTACACTTTTAACTTACACAGTATATGTCAATTATATCTCAATAAAGTTGAAAAAATAAAAGGAAAAATAAAATTTCACAAAACCTGAGAAACAAAATGACAGCAGGAGGAACATAGAAGCCTACCAGACATTTCCGTTGGGATGATAGCAGGAACTTCGACCCGAAGAATCTAGCACTGCCAGGATTGCAGGGTTAGTGGGCATGTCTTCTTGGACTATGCAAGTGAAGCCATTTATCTTATTGGGCACTCGGATGATGGCTAGGTTTCCAGATGGGTAGCTGAGATCAGATAAGGTCATTTGAGTTATGCTAATGGTCTTCATACTGGGAATAAATTCAATTTATAAGAGAGCCCTTTGAAACTATAAAGCATTCTGAAAATGGGAGGGTTATTACAAGATAATTTCATGCTTTTTATGTGGATCAAAATATATTTATGAGACACAAAAATCCTCAACAAAAAATACCAGCAAATGGAATCTAGCAACATATTAAAAGGATTATGTACCACGACAAAGTGGAGTTTATCCCAGGAATGCAAGGTTGGTTTACCATCTAAAAATAAATTAATGAAACATACTATATTGATAGAATAAAGAGCAAAAAACAGATGATCATCTCAATAGATGAAGAAAAAGCATCTGACAAAATCCAGTACCTTTCATGGTAAATGATTCAATGAACTAGGAATAGAAGGGAGCCTCCTCAACCTGACAAAGAATATCTAACAAAACCCCAGAGCTAACATCATACTTAATGATTAAAGACTAGGTGTTTTCCCCCTAAGATCAGGAACTAAACAAAAATGTTCACTCTTTCCACTGCTGTTCAACCTCACGCTGGAGGTTCCAGTCAGGAAAATTTTGTGAAAGAAAAAGAAATGAAGACATTCAGATTGGAAATGGAAGAAGTAAAACTATCTCTATTTGCAGATAACATGTTCTTGTATATAGAAAATCCTAAGGAATCCACAAAATAATGTTACAACTAACAAAAGAGTTCAGTAGGGTTGTAGGCTAAAAGATCAATATATAAAAATAAGTTGTATTTCTATACACTAGCAGTGAACATTTTGAAAATGAAATTAAAATAATTCCACTTACAATAGCATCAAAAAGTATAAAATATACTGAGGATAATTCACTAACTGTTAATATTCAGTCCTATCTCAGCTGATCGGAAGTCCAGAGGTGAATTAAACACAAAATTGATTCTGAATCATTTTGAAAATCAGCCATAGCCTTCAAAGGAGTGAAAACGAATTAAAGCCAGGGCAGGAAATGATAACGAATGATACAAGCTGGGGAAGTTATTTAAAATTTTTTGATATAATTAAAACAAAAAACCTACACTCTTTCTCAAAGGGCCTAGGGAACTAAAACTTCATCACACTTCCTATGCCATGAAAGCCATTTTTCTGGTTTCTTAGTGGGGTTTGACTAAACATTTAGGCAACTATGACTAAAAATGACTTTCTCCTACAAAATGAGGCCCTTAGTTCACCAAAAGGTCCTTCTCATTTCATAGTTTCGTTTTACTTTCCTTGAGATATTAAATGGCCTTTGCGTCAAAATAGCAAATGGTCTGATCATCAGGCAGAATTCAAGTGATCAATAACTTGAACACTCAATAACTGAGTGTTCCATAAAATGGATATTGAATTTTTGTATTAAAAAATAACATGCTGCTCATGGATGTGTAAACTGGTACACATTTTCTGGGGGGCAAAATCTATTAAACCTTTAAAATGTCCATAATTTCTTACCCAGAATTTCTATCCCTAGGTATTTAATTCAAGGAAGTAAGTGATAAGTGTGCAGCGAGGTATGCACAAAGCTGTTCATGTAGCTGTTGTATAAAACAGCCAAAAATTGTAAAAACACCTTTGATTAGTGATAGGGGATAGATGAAAGGAATTACAGTACATCACTGTGATTCAATGCCATGTGCTTATAAAGATGGTGTTGTATCTCTATATTTATTGCATATTATATACTCATAACATTTATGAGTATTTATTGTATAATATTTATTGTATAATATTATGTAAAGGGTGCAAGTTACAAAATATAAATAGTTGAAGAATTAATTTTTAAAGAATTATATAATTACTCATAGGAAAAAAGTAAGGCAAGATGTATAAAAAGATGTTAACAGCTTTGCTCTGGATGGTAGAATTTGGTAATAACTATTTTTTCTTCATATTTTTCAATCTATTTTTTCTTTTTCTTTTTGTGAAGAAATAAAGCTAACGAAAATAAGTTGTTGAAAGAAAGGATACAATATTTGTGTTGTCCCGTCTGGAAATGAAGTCAGAAACTTGCTCCCATGTTTGTAGTGCTTTTCAAAGAGCTCATTTGTCATGATCTATACACCGTAGAAAACAAAAGCACAGTTACATGATGACAACAGACATCCTTTGCTTGCTAGACACTCACACAAACCATTTCTTAACTTAAATTTTTGATCCTGAATCAGCAACAGGGAACAATCCTTAGGAATCATTAAAGATTGTCCCTAACCCCTGCACATAACCTGATTAAACCTTTCTGGCAGGAATCTGACATTACTTATCTGAAGAGTGTTTTCTGTTTTTTTGTCTTTTTTAAAAAATTAAAAACAATTTTTATTCAATAGAACAA
This sequence comes from Monodon monoceros, assembly GCF_005190385.1. Classification (NCBI taxonomy): domain Eukaryota; kingdom Metazoa; phylum Chordata; class Mammalia; order Artiodactyla; family Monodontidae; genus Monodon; species Monodon monoceros. The sequence continues at coordinate 113,111,410 of NW_021703767.1, read as the reverse complement.
GATAGAAGAGAGTGCTCAGGCTTCAGTCAGAATGATATTTTAAGTAATCGTCATCATCATAACAGCAAACACTTTAAAAGAACTTATATGGTAGGTATTTTTTTAATTGAAGTATAGTTGATGTGCAATGTTATGTAAGTTTCAGGCGAACAACATAGTGAGTCACAATTTTTAAAGGTTATACTTCATTTATAGTTATTATAAAATATTGGCTATATTCTCTGTGCTGTACAATATATCCTTGTAGCTTATCTATCTTATACATAGCAGTTTGTACCTCTTAAACCCCTACCCCTATCTTGCCCCTCCCCACTTCCCTCTCCCCACTAGAAAATAGTAGTTTGTTCTCCATGTCTGTGGGTCTGTTTTCTTTTTTGTTATATTCATTAGTTTGTTTTCTTTTAGATTCTACATATAAATGATATAATGCAGTATTTGTCTTTCTCCGACTTATTTCACTTAGCCAAATACCCTCCATCCATGTTGTTGCAAATGGCAAAATTTCATTCTTTTTTATGGCTGAGTAGTATTCC
>NW_021703767.1:112959901-113110477 GCF_005190385.1 Monodon monoceros | reverse complement strand
TATCTGTTGATGGACACTTAGGTTGCTTCCATATCTTGGCTACTGTAAAAAATGCTGCTATGAACATTGGAGTGCGTGTATCTTTTCGAATTAGTGTTTTCATTTTTTTTCAGTTATACACCCAAGAGTGGAATTGCTGGGTCAAACAGTAGTTCTATTTTTAGTTTTTTAGGAACCTCCATACTGTTTTCTACAGTGGCTACACCAATGTACATTCCCACTAACGGTGCACAAGGGTTCCCTTTTCTCCACATCCTTGTCAACATTTGTTATTTGTGTTCTTTTGGATGACAGCCATTCTGACAGGTGTGAGGTGATATCTCATTGTGGTTTTAATTTGCATTTCCCTGATGATTAATGATGTTGGCCATCTGTATGTCTTCTTTAAAAGAATGCCTATTCAGGTCTTATGCCAATTTTTCAATCAGGTTTATTTTTTATTTATCTACTTTTACTTTATATGCATATTGTTATAAAAACAAAAGAAGATTAAAAAAAAAAAAACCCAGCCCTAGCACAGTGGAGATATTCTGTGTCCTGGTTGTAGCGGTGATTACATAACTGTCAAAATTAATGGAGCTGTACATATAAGAAGGTGAGTTTTACAATAAATTATACTTCAATAAACTGACTTTACACTCCAGTGTAAGCTGCAGCATCTGGTGTCTTTTCAAGGTTGCTCTTGAAGTTCATTTGAGAAAAACACTAGTGGAATATGGGAAGATGAAGAAAGAAATACAAAGAGATATTCCTTGTTGTACCTCTAAGCTTAACTATTTTACTTTCTATGTAATACTCAATAGGGGAATGAATTTGTAGCCAACAATGTTTTATTTTTTTATTTTTTATAGACATGTCTTTTTTAAAAAATTAACTTATTTTGGCTGCATTGGGTCTTCATTGCTGCGGGCGGGCTTTCTCTAGCTGCGGCGAGCGGGGGTTACTCTTCGTTGCAGTGCGCGTGCTTCTCATTGCAGTGGCTTCTCTTGTTGCGGAGCACGGGCTCTAGGCACGTGGGCTTCAGTAGTTGTGGCTCGCGGACCCTAGAGCGCAGGTTTAGTAGTTGTGGCGCACAGGCTTAGTTGCTACGTGGCATGTGGGATCTTCCCGAACCAGGGCTCGAACCCGTGTCCCCTGCATTGGCAGGCGGATTCTTAACCAGTGTGCCACCAGGGAAACCCCCAACAATGTTTTAAAATGAACTAAAGCTTGCGTTGAATTCTGTTTCTTCCTAATCTTGAATTGTAATAAAATGCATACAAGAATTCCTAGGGCTAAACAATGAAACAATCTAAATTTTCATGTAAATGTTGCCATTTATTTTGAAAGATAATACACTTTTCACTTTTATGAAATATAAAATACATTCAGATAAGCACTAAAATATGCTATTTTGTTAATGAGTAATTATAATGTGAACACCCATGTTATCACCATCTGGGTCAAGATATAGAACAATGCCGATACTCTGGAAGTTCCCTCTGTGCTACCCCAAAGTCAGTGTTCTGTAATCTCTAAACAATATAGTTTAATTTTTCCCATTTTGAATTTTACATAAATGGAATCGAACATTATGAATTTTTAATACTTTGTTTCTTTTAGTCAACATTATGTTTGTAAGATTCATACACGTCCCAGTGTGTAATTGTAGGCCAATTACTTCCATTTGTGTGTAGGATTGTATTGTATGACTTCATCATTATTTACTTATCCATTCTATTGTTAATGGATATCTCGGTTGTTCCCAGTTTTTGGCTCATAAACAATGATACTCTGAACCGTCTTTTGCATGTATGCTGGTACCCAGTTACTCTCAGATCTTATACCCAGAGGTAGAATTGCTGAACCCCAAGATATGCCTGTCTCCCACTTTACAAGGTACTGACAGAATGATTTTCAAGTTGTACCAATTTGCATTCACACTAGAGGCAAATAATAGGGACTGTTACTCTATATCCTTTCCAACACTCAGTAGTATCAGACTTCACAAATTTTTTTTTTGGCCAATATTATACGTATGTACTGATCTCTAATTGTGGTTTCAATTTTCCTCTCCCAGGTTACTAATGAGGTTGAACACCTTTTCATATGTTTGTTGATTATTTGAATTTTCTCCTTGGAGAAGTGGTCAAGTTTTTTAAGTTCATTCTTCTATTAGGTAGACTTTTTTTTCATGTGGATTTATAGAAGTTCTTTATACATTTAGGATAAAAGCCCTTTGTATATCATATGTGCTGCAAAATATCTCCCTTCTTGGCTTGTCTTCCAAATTTTAATTTTTTAAAGTATTTTATTTATTTATTTGGTTGCACCAGGTCTTGGTTGCAGCCGGTGGGCTCCTTAGTTCTGGCTCACCTGCTCCTTAGTTGCAGCTCACTGGCTCCTTAGTTGTGGCATGCAAGCTCTTAGTTGTGGTGTGCATGTGGGATCTAGTTCCCTGACCTGGGATCGAATCCGGGCCCCGTGCATTGGGAGCGCAGAGTCTTAACCACTGCGCCACCAGGGAAGTCCCCCAAATTTTAAGTTTAATTTATCAACTACTTTATGGATACTGCTTTTTTTAAAATTGGTTAGTAAATCTTTCCCTAACCTTAAGTAATAAAGCTAGTCTCCTATTAAAAAAAAAATCATTGTAGTTTTGCATTTCACATTTAGGTCTTTAATCCACTGGAACTGATTTTTATATGATGTGAGGTAGGATTCCAATTTCATAAAAAAATATGGATATCCAATTGTCCCAGCAGTATGTATTGAAAAGATTTTCCTTTCTCCATTACTGTGCAGTGCCACTGCTGGCATAGATCAGAAGTCTGTGTGTGCATAAATCCGATTCTGAACTATTCTGTATCATAGATTTATTTGTTTATCCTGCCCCAACACTACACTGTCTTAATTACTATATTTTGTAATAGATCTCGGTATCTGATAGAGCGTGTTCCCCTCCCTCCCAGGCTTCTTCTTCAAGAAAGTCTTGGCTCTTCTAGGTTCTTTATATTTCCATGTAAATCTTAGCATCAACTTGTCAAGACCTTCCTTCCCCCTGCACATGCAAATATACAACCTTGTTAGAATTTGAATTACAGTTGCATTGGATCTATAGATCAATTTGGGAAGAATGTCATATTTTAAATACTCTTCCAATCCATGAATATTAGGTCAAATTTGTTAAATGGGTTGTTCAAATATTCTATCTTATTACTGCTTTTTTTTTTTTGGTCTAATAGTCCTCTCAATTATTGAGAGAAGCAGGCTAAAGTATCCCATTATGATTATGGATTAAAATTTTTTCCCTTTTACTTCCGTGAAATTTTGCTTTATATTTTTTGAGGCTATGTTAATAGGGGAAACATATTTTGTAACATTATACCTTCCTGGTGGATTAAAACTTCTGTCACTGTGAAGTGGTCCTCTATCTCACTGATGTTCTTTAATATTTTCATGATACATCATTTTTGTTTGTTTATATTTAATCTTTTTGTATCCTTTTATTTTATTTATTTTACTTTTGGCTGTGTTGGGTCTTTGTTGCTGCTCACAGGCTTTCTCTAGTTGCAGCGAGCAGGGGCTACTCTTCGTTGCGGTGCGTGGGCTTCTCATTGCGGCGGCTTCTCTTGTGGAGCACGGGCTTTAGGCGCACAGGCTTCAGTAGTTGCAGCACACGGGCTCAGTAGTTGTGCCTCGTGGGCTCTAGAGCGCAGGCTCAGTAATTGTGGTGCATGGGCTTAGTTGCTCCACGTCATGTGGGATCTTCCCAGACCAGGGATCAAACCCATGTTCCCTGTGCTGGCAGGTGGATTCTCAACCACTGTGCCACCAGGGAAGCCCCTATCCTTATATTTTAGATATAGTCTCTTGTAATCAGTATATGGTTGGAATTTTTCCTTTAAAAAGCTGTCAGACACTCTTTGTTTATTAACTGAAGCATTTACTCTATTTACATATAACCACTGACATTCCTTGACGTGTTCTATTTGTCCTCTGTTATGTGTTTTTCTTTTCCCTTATCCTTTCTTATCTTTTGGGGGGCACTTAAAGTGAATTATTCTAATTTTTTTGCTCTGCCTCTGATAGCTTGGAAGTTATACTCTCTACTTGTTATTTTTCTGGCTACCCCAGAAATTTCAGCAAGCAAACTTAATTTATCAAAGTCTGAGTTTAAACTATGTTTGCCCTTCTCCCAAACCAAGGACTTTTATAACACTATAATTGCATTTAGCTTTCTTGCCAAATCATGTACTATTTTTTCAAGTATTTTTACTCTATACTGTTTCTTGAAAGTCCTTGAGCCATTATTATTATTATTGTTTTATCAGTCAACTTTTAGTTTTATACATATATCCCATGAACGCTTTTCTTTGCTCTTCATCTTTCTTGAATCTCATACTATCCAACTACACAAAGAACATTCTTTAGAATTCCTTTTAGTCAGAGGCTACTAGTGACAAACTCTGTTTTGCCAGACCATGTCTTTTGGGGGCATATTTTAATGAAAGATATTTCAACTGGGTATAGGCTTCTAGACTGACTGTTATTTTCTTTCAGCACACAGAAGACATTATACTGGCTTCCATTGTTGCTGTTGGGAGTTTATCTGATTTCTAACTGTTCTCTTTTAAATGTAAACAGACTTCTTTTTCTCTGCTAATCTTTAGATTTTCTTTTTGTCTTTGTGCAGTTTCACTATACTGTGTCTAGGATTTATTTTTATTTTACTTTATTTTATTTTTTTAATTCATCCTGCTTGGGATTCTTAAATCTGTGAATAGGTCTCTTTTATCAGTTTTGGAAAATTATCCATTCTCTCTTCAGATACTGCCTCTGCCTGATTATCTTTTTCCTCTCCTTCTGGGATTCTGAACAAATACATTTTAGACCCTTCATTCTATTTTCATATTATACACACTTTTCTGTATTCCTTACCTTTTTTTGCCCCCATGTAAATTTTGGGGTAAATTTTGATAGTTTTCTTTTAACCTTTCTTTCAGGTCATTAGTTCTTTCTTTAGTTGGGTCTAACCTGCATTTAACTCTCATCTTTTAAGTTTTTAATTTCAGTTTTTGTATTTTTCATTTCTAAAGTTCATTTTTTTCTTTTCAATTGTATAGTTTTCTGTTCCCTCCATATATCTTCAAGCTGATCTTTTGTTTTCATAAACATAGTTAGATTACTTCAGTTTTCGAAGTCTTTGTAGATCTTCTCTTATTGATACTAATCCTCTGAGTTTTCAATTGTGGTGTTGAGTTTTCTTGTGTTCTTAATTATTTTTCACTGTGTGCTGGTAATTGAACTTGAAAGATAATTTGTAGGAGTGATTTCAGGGCTAGATAAGCGACCTTCCTTCAGACAGGATTTGGATTTGATTCTGTCAGAACCTCAGTTCACTGCCATGCCTTAAATTCTATGTCACCCAGGAGAAACAAAACTGGTCTCAGGAGTTTAATTTCTAGGGATCTATTCTGGGGAACTATATTTAGTATAGTGTAAATTTATACACAAAGATATTGAAAGCAATGGTTAAACTATATGAAAAGGCACATAGATATTAAAATGATGTTAATGTAAGCTACGTAATATCATGGAAAAATTGTTGATAATTAAGTTAAAAGGATAAAAATTACATGTGTAATATAATTACAAGTGTTTTAACAGAAACTTATGCTTAAAAACTCTAGAACAGTGCTGTCTAATAGAACTTGTAGTGACCATAAAAATTTTCTATATCTGCCCTGCAATATGGTTGCCTTTAGTCACACACAGCTATTTAACACTTGAAATGTGGCTAGCATGACTGAAGAATTACATTTTATTTACTTATTTAAATTATTTTAAATAAGTTATTTAATTTTAATTATTTTAAATTTGGATATCCATGTGGAGTATTTGTTACCGTATTGGGCAGTGCAGATCTAGATAATATTGAAATATTAATAATGGTTTGGGGGATGTGCGTGAGACTTCTGATGATTTTCTCCCATTCTTTTTAGTTTTCTAAAGGGTTCCAAATGTTCCTTACTATACACTGATCACATTTTAAAGTAAAAAGGCTTTAACCAAAATACCCCCTCATAAAACATATGTAAAGCATTGTTATAAAGTCTAGTATAAGTTAAAAGGCCAAGTCCATACCAATTCTTTTTGACAAATAGTTAAATGTGTCATGTAGACACGCTGCCATATTCATCATGACAGCTTTTATAATTTTAGGTAAAACTGATTTTTAAAGAGTAGCAAATAAAAAAAATTACAAGCTAATTACCTTTCCACATGCTATCCTAGAATCACAACAAACAATGGATATATTTCTTTTGTCTAGTTGATAATCAGTTAGTTCTTCCTTAGCTGACTCTACTTCTGGAATATCCATGGAAAGTTGATAAGAAATTGTTTTAAATTGCTTTGCATCTAATGGGAAAAGAATCACATGAAATACATATATGATGTTTAAAACTTTCCAAAACCTCTCTTCTAAAATGAAATTGCAAACTCTGTTACGGATGCATTGATTCATTGGACATTTTTTTAATGGAAGAAAAATGAGGACCTCCTTCTTTTGTTTAAAAAAATGAGAAATTCTCATTTGGTTGAAAGAAAAATAATGATGATTTTCATTACGTGGAATTTTCTGGCCTTAGGTTTAGTAGAAAACAGTTGAATACCAAGGAATTTTATACTAGGGGTTTCGTTGAAAAAAAAAATCTTCTCTAAGTATCTTTTCAATGGCTCTGAGTCATAGAGGAGGAGCCTGATGCTCAGAAATATTAAATAATTTATCCCCAATTGGGCAGCCTATGAGGAGAAAAGCAAGGACATAAATCCAGAACTTCGGATTCTAAAATCGGTGCCCCTTCAGTCGTACTAGTACTACAGCTATACTGGCCAGCTGACCGATGGGGCCTGCCTATAAGAAAGGAATCTGATTTATTTTTGACAGATTTTCCATATCCTAGCTTGAAACAAAATGGAATGTATGTTTGATAAAATGAGAGACAATGAACTCAAAAGCTCTTCCTAGCTATCTGTAAAGTGCTCTATAGATGTTGCTAATTTATTTCAATCAATAACAACAGTGAGCTGAAGACTAAAAACTTCAAAAGCCAGATGACGGAAAAGCGGGATTTTCTGAGCCATTTTGACTGATGTATTGACCAAAATGGAAAATTTAAATGTTATTTTTAGAATACGTCAATTTTTGCTCTTGGTCAAACATATGAGCTTTCTGATCTATAACATCAGTGTTAAGGAACTTACCTTCTTCAGAGAAAGTAGTCTGTTCTTTTGTTAATATTGCATAGTGTTTGGCCATTCGTCGCTCCTGTTTTCTACAAAATCAAAAAATATGATGCATAAGTCTGAAATATGTTGGAAGTTTAAAACAGTATACTATAAATTTTTACTGTTTAAACGCTATTCCTTGTTATTTTTATCTGTTATTACTTGTGAATCAAGTCATTTAATCAGTGTGCGTGTGTTTCTACTATATTTAGTGGACAGATTTCTCCAATATAGGAATTCTGAATTGCCCTGAGAATTTGGGATTGGCAAATTTCTACTCTAAGTCAGTGAGTTCACTGAGTTTCTGAAATCTTCTGACCCTTACAGTGTCCACCAGGAATTGCAATAGGTTTGCTTTGGCCAATTTTTGTTTCTTCACTGGGAATGCATCTTCAAAATTATCTATTTTGAGAAAATGAGGTTCATTTTACAAAAATCTCTCTAACTAAGTGGGCCTATCTGAGTTTCAATATCAAAGGCTCACTGTTACCTCCGCAAAGCTTTTTCCTTTGCTTTGAGTCTGTCGACTTCACTGCCGTGGGCGGCATGAGGGTCAATACAGATTAATTCAGCTTTAGAGCTCTGGATTTTTTGTTTTCCCTCATAGATGTAGTCAATCAGGTTTTGGAAATAACTACAACAGGAGGTCTGAAAAACAGAGTTCATGTTCATCTCATCAGTCCTAGATGATAATTACAGGAGGGAAAAAACCCAAAAAAATGGTAATGGGGTTTTGGATAACAATCTATCATAACATTTTTTTGGTAACAGTTTTATTGAGATATAATTCACATATCGTACAATTCACCCATTTAAAGTGTACAAGTCAATGGTTTTTAGTGTTGGGTTGGCCAAAACATTCGCTCAGGTTTTTCCATAACATTGTAGGAAAAACCCGAATGAACTTTTTGGCCAACCCAATATAGTCACAGAATTTTGCAACCATCACAACAATCAATTTTAGAAACTGAAACCTGTACCCATTCATATAAATGGAATCATACAACATGTGGTACTTTGTGACTTGCTTCTTTCACTTAGCATAATATTTTCATTTATGTTGTAGCATGTATAAGTACTTCATTTCTTGTTATGGCTGCATAATATTTCATTGTATGGATACCCCACATTTATTTACCCTTTCATCAGTTGATAAATGTCTGGGTTATTTTCACTTTTTGGCTGTTATGAATCATGCTGCTGTGAACATTTGTATACACGTTTCTGGGTGGACGTATGTTGTTAATTTTCTTGGGTATATACTTAGGAATGGAATTGTTTGTCGGGTTATATGGTATCTGTATGTTTAACTTTTTGAGGGATTGCCCGACTGTTTTCCAAAGCAGCTGCATCGTTTTCTATTCCCCTTCAGCAGTGTATGAGGGTTCCAGTGTCTCTACATCCTTGTTATTATCTGTCTTTTGGGTTATAGCCATCCTAGTGGGTGTGAAATTGTATCCCATTGTGGTTATGATTTGCATTGCCCTGACGGCTAACACATCACTCTCTTAAGAATGGCAATGCAGGGAATCCTCTGGCAGTGCAGTGGTTAGGATTCTGGGCTTTCACTGCCAGGGTCCCAGGTTCGATCCCTGGTGAGCGAACTACGATCCCACAAGCCACGCAGTGCAGCCAAAAAAAAGAAAAAAAGAAAAAGAAAGGCAATGCATTGGAAAGATGCAGGAGAAAATACTACTTATGCTTAAATTAGTTTCTATAAGTAACACTATTTCCTCCGTGAACCTGCTTTAGAACTTACATGTTCTACTAGTTCAGAGCTATTGTAGTCACAGGAAAGATCCACATTGGAGAGAAATGTTCTTAGATCGCTCCCACAGAATTCACACGTGGGCGATACCTCCTCCTCTTCTCTCTTCAGAGAGGAGAAAAAAAAAATGAAGACATGCCCACAAGGAGGCCCAGAGCCTCTGAGAGCAGGTGGAGCCAGAGCCCTGGACAGGGCCAGTGAATGTCCAGTCAGACAACAGGGTTGATGAGGGATGTACAAACCTGCTTGAGAACTCCTGTCAGACAACATGAGGGCTCCCAGTGATGGTTAGTAGGGAACTTTCAGGGGTCTGAGATCCTATATCAGAAGGCACCAAGCCAGCAGGATCTGTATATTCCAGAAATGAGACATCATTTCTATTCAAGGGCCCTTAAGGGCTGGGGAGGCTGAAGTGGTGTTTTGGAGGCCTCTGTCTGGTGCAGTTCGTTGGGGTGCAGCTGAGCCCATCAGGAGCTCTGTGGGTCCTTGGGATGCCTCCTCAGTGTAAGAAGAAAGTTGCAGAAATGATTTTACTGTTGACATCAGTGTCCCTTGTCGAGCAGGGGGATGTACAGTGTGTGACTAGATGTGGGACACAAAGGATAACACATATTTGATTTTGTGTAAATGGTCTAAGGTGTTTAAATACCATAAACTCTTTCAAGAAGTGTCAGCTAAGGGCTTCCCTGGTGGCGCAGTGGTTGAGAGTCCGCCTGCCGATGCAGGGGACACGGGTTCGTGCCCCAGTCCGGGAAGATCCCACATGCCGCGGAGCGGCTGGGCCCGTGAGCCATGGCCGCTGAGCCTGCGCGTCCGGAGCCTGTGCTCCGCAATGGGAGAGGCCACAGCAGTGAGAGGCCCGCGTACCGCAAAGATAAATAAATAAATAAAAATTTAAAAAGAAGTGTCAGCTAAGAAAAAGTCTTGACATTACTGTGTAGGCCACTGTTTACAATGCCCAACTTTCTAAAATAAATTAGAGTCCTTTCTGAAGGGAAGCCCCAGTTGGGGCACCACATTCTCCTGTCTGTGCTGTGAAGGTAATCCAGGAGGGGAGGGGAGGCTAGGGAACACAAGAGGAGGCTGGGAGTTACGGGCGCAGGTGACTCAGTGAGGGGTGGATGCACTATGGCCCTCTTAGTGATCTGAGGTCATGGCTGTGACTACAGAGGCTCCTGGCATGTGAGCAGCCAAGCCTCGGCACAGGCCTCCAGGAAAAGACCCAGATCATGACTTGCATGTCATGAAACCACCAGGGCACCTGTAGTTGCCATGGAAACCATTCTCCGAGCCTGGCAAAATGACCGCCATGGGGCCAAAGGGTGACTGAGATGGCCGGTGCAGCCAGGGACCCTAGAGTACAGTCCAGTATAATTAGGCCATGGAAAGCACCCGATAATAAGTACTGCACATCGCTGAAAGCAGAACACTCAGGGAGGAAAGCCTTGTAAGAGAGAGATGGTGATGACGAATCCAGGACAGCTACCAAATGATGGAATGGGCAGGAAGAGCTTGGCAACGCCAGGCCAGCTACAGACTGTGCCACCAGCATCTCGGTAGTGAACTCCTCTGCCCATGGCCCCTTCACCCCTTCACCCCTTCACCTGGGGGCGAAGTAAGTAAAGATGCTTCAAAAGACATGAGTGGGGTTGGAATTTCCACCTCAAGAGGGTGTGGCTGAAGAGGAGAGCTGGCCAACCAGCTGCTGCTGCCCCTGAACTAGACCAGTGTCCAGGCCCATCTCAGAAGACCTGAAAGGTTGGCCCAGGGATGCAGGGGGAGCCAGCCCTGTCCAGGGGCCGGTGTAGGGACAGCTCTGTGGAAGGAAGTCCCCAAGGCCTTCCTCATGTTCAGGCGCATCTCTGGGTGTCAGGGGAAGAGAGCTCAAGGAACTTCCTGGATACAAGCCTTTATGCTTCAGAAAAAGGAAGGTGCTACGTTTGAAGAAAGAATTTCAGCCTGGAGAGTCTATAAGGTGACCATAAAATTTAGAAACCTGGGCAAATATAAACAGTAAATGTTGACTCATATTACGTTACGTGACGTATTTAATGTATTACCAGGCATTAGAATCGCATAGTTCAACGTGCTGCATAAAATGACAATGAACACCAACCACATTGGTGCATCCACACGGCATTCCCGTCGAGTCCTGCACACACATCTGTGCCGTCCTGCCTCACATGATTGGTATCTCTTATTTCAGTGAATAAGCCTGTACCTTTAGTGTACCCCAAAAGAAGTAATCAAGGAGGTTCCAGTCTGGGGAGTGTGCAGCTCTCTCCACATGGCCATGCCATGCAAGTTTGGAAATAATCATACCACCGGTCAGTCCCTTACCTCTGTGGCAAAGCAGGGTGGTTTGTATCCTGTTGGAATTACTAAGGTGACCTCTCCCTTGCCCATTGAATGCAGACATTAATTGGTCACTTAATGTGATCAAATACAGCTAAACGTTCACCTGTACTGCCAGGCCTTATGACCACTGTTATAGGTTGAGTTGTGCTCCCCCAAAGGCTCTGTTGAATTTCTAACCCCTGGTACGTGTGAATGTGGCCTGACTTAGAAACGGGGTCTCTGCAGATGTAATCAAGTTAAGATGAGGTCATTAGGGTGGGCGCTAATCCAATATGACTGGTGTCCTTGGAGAAGAGGGACATTTGGACAGAGACACACAGAGCGTGCTGGAACAACCAAGGCAGAGATTGGAGTGATGCAGCCGCAAGCCAAGGAATGCCAAGGAATGACGGCCACCACCAGAAGCTCAGAAGAGGCAAGGAGGGACTCTCCCCTCCAGGTTAGACTTGCTGACACCTTGATTTTGGACTTCCAGCCTTCAGAACTGTGAAACAATACTTTTCTGTCGCTGTAAGCCACCTAGTTTCTGGTATTTTGTTCCAGCAGCCCTAGGAAACGAATACAGCCACCCTAAGTGCTATTCCAAGTAAATGAGCTCCTTGCCTTTTTTTTGTAGACGTATGTTCACTGTCTTTTGTGCAGATCATCATGTGGCTTTTTATACCACTTATTACAGTAAAAGCAAAAAGAAATATAAATGAAAATTACCTTGAACTTAATGCCTAAATTGGAACTCTCTTGTTTGAATGTGAGGATAGATGGTGGCCCGATGCTGGGTAGTGTTCTCAGAGAGGGCTCAAAAAGTGTTATGAAGTCTTCCTCAAACTAAATTTTAAAAAGAGGGAGAAAGAAAAAAATTGAAGATTGAATAAGTGATTTTTACCATGAGTTCAGTGTACTAGTTGGACTGATAAACATTTCTTACCTCCAGCTCACATAAAATATTTAGTTTTGGCTCTTCTGGATTAATTACCCATTTTGCTGAAGACAAAAAGACAGATTTAGAAGGAATGTTTGAAAACTTTGTGCAGTGTATTCCATTTTCTCTAGTTTGAAGATCCTAGCCCATGACACACACTCACTCACATACACACACACGCACACACATGCTGTCTAAATGCCCTGAAACCCTACCTTCACCACCTTCTTGCATATACTCTTAGGGGAGGTCTTTTGTAAAGGGGTTGGACACCATCCAAGTTAAGGCTGGTTCCCTAAGGGCAGTTTGCCTTTGCCAGCAGAGGGGATGACGCCAAACATCCAGTTACCTCTTAATTTAGAAGCTAGATTTTCAGGTTCATCTTCCTTCTTTACAGAGGGCACTTCCTTCTCTGTAAAAAGAGTGTACATTTGTCATCAATCCTGACAAAGGATGAAAGAAGTCTAATAGAAAAGAACATATGCCTCTTGGAAAAATAAGTGCCCTTTTGTGTTTTATTTTTAATTTTTTTCCCAAATAACATTTTGTCAACAGTAAGTAACAAACAGAGAAGACTCACCACTAATGAATCACATTAAAAAATGCTTCCTTGCTTCTTTTTAGTCTTAGAATGTTACACGAATGCATATTTTATTTGATTATAATCATGGTTTGCAGACCCTTTTGTGTTCTGCCTTTTAAAATTACTATTCTGTCTAATTTATGACTGTTATTCTGCAAAAGATTTTTCAGGGAGAAGAGTGCTGGCGTGGGGTGAGAGGGCGGTTCCGAGTTCAAGACAGTGAACTAAACCACCAGAATAATTCCCTCTGCAGATTCCAGGGCAATACTGGAAATGGGGAAGACAGCCATCTATCAACACACGAGCCTCTTGGAGTAAATATCTGGAAAGGTAAGCAGACAGGACTGGGATGATGAAAAACCAATCAGAACAACCTACAATGAGACAGAGGTGAAGGGAGAGGGCAGACCCATTTTCCCTGTATAGCCGGGACTGGTGCTGGAGAAAGAGATGGGCTTCAGAAAATGACATACTTCATATATTGAGTACCTGAACAATTTAAGAATATGTTTTGGGCATTTTGCCCAACAGGAATACCAGCACAGGTATTAAAAAACAAACAAACGAATGAACAAGACTTTCATTAAGGCATTATTTGTCATAGGGAAGAGGTCAAAACACAAAACCAAACCAAACCAAACAACCCTGCAACATCTAACAATCAGATGTATTACATAAGTCACGTAACTGTAGGTATATAAGGCAATACTACATAGTCATTTCAAGGAATTAGATCAATATTTCCTGACATGGAAAGATGTCCCTGATACACTGCTAAGTAAAAAAAGTTAGAGATAAAACTGCTGTTATTCACAGGAAATGTAATTGTCTAGTGGACTTTTAACGGATAAAATATTAGAATAAGAAAGTTCAGCAAGGGAATCAGATACAAGATTAATGCATTGAAATCAATAGATTTCCTATACATTGACAATAACCAATTAGAAAATATAATAGGAAAAAAAAGATTCCAATTATTACATCAATAAAAGACAACTGTAAAACACCTAGGAATAAACTAATAAGAGGTGCATATCAGTTCTCTATTAAAAAAACCTACAAAAAAATATGAAAAAATTGAAAAGGTACATTAGGTTCCTGCTGTTAAAGTAATCAAACAAGGAAGCCATTAGATGAGGGGTCTCTAATGCCTTGGTAGCCAATCGTAAGCAAAGTGAAACCTAAGCCAGAGTCAATTCCTCAAGGTTAATGCCTCAAGGTTAAGAACAGCTCATAGCAAACAGCCAACCGGGCTTTTCCAAATACAGTTAAGTCCTCTACACACGAACCTTCAAACTGCGAACTTTCAAAGATATGAACGTGCGTTCCCACGTCCAATCACATAAATTAGCTCACGTGTCTGGCGTACATTGTCACGTGCATGCATCCTCTACAAGTGGTTGTGCTTTTGTGTACTTTACTGTACAGTACTGTTGGCTGTGCAACACGGGGAGCTGACTAATGAAGACCTGATGGAATTGGAGGCCCAGAGAAAGGACGAAGAGAGACAAGAGGAAGGAGAAGTAACTGAAGAACCGAAGAGATTCACGACGCAGGAGATGGCAAGGGGATTTTCTTTATTTGAGGAGGCGCTGTTAGCTTTTGAGGCATAGGATGGTACACGAAGGTTGCAGCAGCCGTTCAGAATGCAATCCAGTGCTACCATGTCATCTATGACAAGAAAGAAAGAGCTACTACCCAGACATCGCTGGATCCTTTTTTCAAGAGGGTAGATAGAACTGAATCTGGCAAGGAACCAGAACCTGTGCCATCCATGTCTGGCATGAGTGAAATTGTAGCTTGCTTTCCGTCTCCTATCGCTGACGATCCTTCAGCTCTACCATCTCCCACCTCGTCTCCCTCCTCCAGTCAGTAACTCTTCTTGCCTGTTCACTCGATGCCAGCCCCTGGATGCCAGCCGTTGTACTGCACTACCGTACTTTTCAAGGTACTGTGCTGTGAGATTAAAAATGTTTTCTTTATTTTTTTGTTTGTTTTTCATGTATTATTTGTGTGAAAAGTATTATAAACCCATTACAGTACAGTACTATATAGCTGATTGTGCTAGTTGGGTACCTAGGCTAACTTCGTTGGACTTCGAACAAATTGGACTTACGAACATGCTGTCGGAATGGAACTCGTTCGTATGTAGGTGACCTACTGTAATGCAACCTTGAGCAATAGCTAGTCAAATGATTTCCTTGCTTTGCTCCCACGACTTCTCTATAAAAACCTCTCCTTAGCTCTTGTCTGTGGACATAACCACTTCTGCTTTGGCGCTGCCTGTTTCCAATCCACATCTGCTCAAATAAACTCTTAAAAATTGGAAAATGCCTCAACTTATCTTTGAACGCTGCAGAGCAAGACCAAAGAATCAACTTGTCAAACTCCACTGAAAAACTTCATCACAATTACATTGAATATATAGATTAATTTGGGAATAATTAACGTGTTTTTAATATTAGGTTTAATATTATATTAATATTTAATATTAATTATACATCTAATTTTTAATTTTTAAAATTATTTATTTATTTATTTATTTTTGGCTGTGTTGGGTCATCGTTTCTGTGTGAGGGCTTTCTCTAGTTGCGGCGAGCGGGGGCCACTCTTCATCGCGGTACGCGGGCCTCTCACTGTCGCCACCTCTCTTGTTGCGGAGCACAGGCTCCAGACGCGCAGGCTCAGTAGTTGTGGCTCACGGGCCTAGTTGCTCCGTGGCATGTGGGATCTTCCCAGACCAGGGCTCGAACCCGTGTCCCCTAGGTTGGCAGGCAGATTCTCAACCACTGTGCCACCAGGGAAGCCCAAATTTTTAATTTTTATGTTAGATTGTGTCACTCCTCTGTGCAGACCCTCCAGTGACTTCCCACTTCATTCTCATTGAGTAAGATTTGGTCCTCATTGTCTCTCTGATTTTATCCCGTAGGGCTCACCTCCTTACTTACCCCACTGCAGCCAAGCTGGCTGCCTCCTTGTTCTAGAAGGAAGCACTTGTTCTTCCCTGTGCCTGGAACACTCTTCCCCCAGAGATCATTATCACTCTCTCTCCTCCTTGAGGTCTTAACTCAAATATTTCAGCTTCTCAGTGACGAGAAGCATCCTGGGTAAGCTTGTACCCATCTACCCAACATTTCCCATCCCTCTCCCTGCTTTATTTTCCTCCTTAGCACTTACATTATGTAAGATATTGTGTATTTACTTACTTTGTGTATCATTTATCTCATTATTACTTCCACCTCCCACACTTTCATAGAAGACCATTGAGACAGGGGGTTTGTCTGCTTTATTCATTGCTGTTACCTTAGAACAGGAAACTGACCTATGACAGGTGCTTGGTGTGTGCTCAATAAACATCTCATGAATAAGTGATATAACATAAAACAATAAAATTGAAAGGAAAGGCTATTCATAACGATCACTTCTGAGGAATATACTGGGATAAGTTAAAAACTTAATGTTTACATTATATTTTTCTTAATGGTTTGATGTTTTAAAAACGGCACGCATGTTACTTCTATAATAAAAAATAAAGATGTGTTTCAAAGTATGATGGCAGATTATTTCTTGATGTGAACACAGGTGCTACCATTTATTAAAGGCTCAGTGCCAAGGAGTTTAAATGTTGAGTTTCATTTTGATCTTCATAACAGTCCTGTTACAGAAGGATTATTAAGGCCAACAGAGAAAGAAACAGAGTCAATGAGGTTAAGTGACTTGCCCAGTTGTCATGGTGTTAGTTTGTTTTGGGGCCGGGATTCAATCCTAGCTCTCCTGGCCATCTACACCAGTGCCCTTTCCAGTGTACAATCCCATCTCCCAGCAAAAGCTAAAAAACCAAACTACTCACTCGGCTGCTGCATGCCTGACAATTCTTGAAGCCAACTTTCTTCTGTTTGTACTGATGTTGAAATTCTTGCATACAGGTTGTGATAGACAGCCCTGAAATTTAGACAAAAAGTTAGTTTTCAGTATACCTGTAGAGTTGTTAGCAGTTCTTCTAAATCTAGTACATTTAACAATCAAATAACAGATGTTCTTAGAAGATCCTGATTTCTTTTTCCTTTGAAATATTTTCTTCCGTTCTTATGTCTTCAGTAAAGTCAGGCACAGTGTGCTTGCATCATATCTGTTCTTTGCAAAGCACTCCTCTCTCAATCCCGGAGGCTCCCAATACCGTATTATTTCTCTCACGGAGTAAATTACTACCCCTCTATCTGTGCTGTGTGTTGGTGGTGGTGGCGGCGATGATGGTATGTGTGTTTAAACATTTACTTGAATTTAAATTAGAACGTGTTGTTCATTTAAAAATAGCCTTAAAATAATCCAAGCTCTTTTTAAAGGGCTGAAGTTAAATGCATTGTAATTAAGCAATCTGTATTCTTTCCACAAGCAGTTTAACCAGTTAGTTAGTTACATGATAGGAAGCAGGAATTTATTGACTTTTACTAGCTAAAATGACTGTTACTGGTAACAAGTAAACAATACCTATTGCTTTTCAAGTTCCTTTGCCTCTTTGAATTTCAATTTTTTTTTGCCATAATTTGCTGGCTCTTCTAAAATTATCAAACAAAATTTCCCAAATAATTTAGTCAACTTTAGGATTGTCACTTTTTCACCTTTCTCAGTTCTCTTATGTCTCCACCTTCCTTTTTTGGTGCTTTGTTCCTTGAAACATTGTGTGTTGAGAACTCCTCTGCAGAAGCCACCTGAACAAGTGTCTGGGGGAGTCCTGATTGTCTAAGTTCCCATGGAAAAAAGTTATGGGACCAAGAGTAAAGGAACATTGACGAGCAATCCCTAGACAACATTTTACATTTCAGTGTTTTCCCAATACAGTAGTTAACAAAATCAATACATAACTCATCTAGGTCTCTGCCTCCCTTGAACCAACATGAAAGATTGTTTCTGAAATTCTGTGTAAAGATGGCAGACATTGGAGGATAAGAACAAAATTAACATTTCCTGAGAACTTACTGTGTTGTAGTAGATACATAGTAGTTGCTTTACTTACATTACTTCATTTATCTTTACAAAAACCAATCAAGGTAGGAATTGGTATACCCTGTCCTTTTTTAAAAAAATTTTTATTGGAGTATAGTTGATCTACAATGTTGTGTTAGTTTCAGGTGTACAACAAAGTCAATCAGTTATATATATACATATTTCCACTTTTTTTTTTTTTTTTTTAGATTCTTTCCCCATATAGGCCATTACAGAGTATTGAGTAGAGTCCCCTGTGCTATACAGCAGGTAGTATTCCTTTTCTATAGGCAAGGAAATCGAGGCTCCGTGGGGCCCTCTCAAAATCAAACATGGCCGAGGCAGATGGGGCCCAGACCTATTTGGCTCCAAAACCTGTGTTTCTCCAGATTCATCTGCCTCCTAAAGT
Source organism: Monodon monoceros (assembly GCF_005190385.1). NCBI lineage: Eukaryota > Metazoa > Chordata > Mammalia > Artiodactyla > Monodontidae > Monodon > Monodon monoceros. Next base: position 113,092,185 of record NW_021703767.1, on the reverse strand, counting down.
TTGCCCCAGAATAGTAATAGGGCAATTAAAAGTAGAAATTGAGCCAATATTGGTTGCATTTCTGTTTCTTTTAAGGACAGATTTCCTTAAAAACACAATCTCACCAAATTCACCAGAGAATGCTTTGAAGTACAGAAGAAGCATCTTCTTAGGAAGATTTATGAGGAGAAATTAAGAATTTGATTTAGGAAAGATAAGTTCCCATATGATAGAAAGTCCAGGTCAAGATGGCACCTGAACACGCAATTCTCCCCTTCCTTCCAAGATCTTATTGAACTAACAAACACTTCAAACCCACAAACAAGCAATAGCCCTGGAAAACAAGCAAGAGCGGTATCATCAGTAGCCAAGTAATATTGAAGAAGTCCTTGAAAGGAAGAAAATAAATGGCCTCAGGTCGATGGAAAACTAGAGCAGAGACTGCCACAGCTCAAGATAAGAGACCTAAGTAAAGTTCTTCCAAAGGGAACTCCTGAGAAGCTCCTAGCCCAGACTCGACCAAATGCACAGGGGAGGGGGCTGGAGATGGCCATCAGGGTAGTTCAAGGAGTGAACATGGAACAGCTGGCCAGTCAGACCCCTTCCTCTCCTCTTACACAGGGCAGTTGGCAGCAGTTGTGTTCATTTCCAGATGAAGCCCAAAGAACTGGTTTCTAAAAAGCCTGCCTGGGGAAGTTTTAGGTCTGAAAGAGAAGCAGAGTGCAAGATGAGTTACTCAGGACCTACCCAACAGGCTTGGGTGAAAGAGGAGGAAGGGAGAGTCCCATGAAAGAAATGCATGAGGAACTCCAGCCACACAGTAAAGTGTCCTTATCATAACTAGTAATAGTGGGCTTACCCACCTTGCCTGCTCCCTGCCGACACCCCACAGGAAGCTGGCTGTGACTGCCCTACCCACCCACGCAGGACTCACAGTCAACCTTCCCCTGCCAGCCCAGTCAGGAAACAGAACTACTTGGCTGCAGGACTCCTATCCTAGTTTCAGCTACCTATCAGTCATTCATTGATAAATACAATTGGATAACCAAGGATTACCAGTCACTTAAGGACAATCCATAGCATGGAATAGAAGGACCAAGAAAAACAAACAGAACAAGTGATCTTGAAAGAAAAAAGAAGAAATACAAAGAACAAAGGAGAACTTTAGTATTTTATAACAGTACCCTCAAAGAGATTTAAACACACACACACACACACACACACACACACACACCTCTTCAGAGAGTAAGAATCGGTTCTTGGAAATTATATGAATCCCCCAATAAAAAATTCTGTACAAAGGCTACATTGTAGCATGTAAACACCAAGAATCTTGAAGATATCCAAGAAGTCCAACAGCCAGCTAATAGCAGTTCCAAAGGAAAGAATAGAGAAAATGAAGGGGAGGAAATAAATATTAGAAGGTTTGAAAATCAGACTGATCAGCAATACTGGATACTAGAAGGCAATGAAGCAATGTCTTCGGAGCTCTGAGGGGAAATGGTTTTAAACCTATTCTTTTATTCCAGGTTATATTATTAATAAAGTATGAGGACAAAAGGAAGAAATTTCAAGACAGGCGAGAACTCAGAAATTTGACTATGCATGAGATCAATATGAAATAATTACCTGGGGAGTTTCTCCAGCAAAAAGAAAAGGAATAAAAGAAAGAAAACAATATGGAAAACAAGAAAGTATGGCCGTTGAGCCCAACTCAGAAAAATTGAAGACAACTAAAAACAACTGAGAGTTGAGAAGTTCTTCTTTTAGGAGCCAAGTTTTACAGACATAGGATTTCATTTTCTTGTGCATGAATGCAGTCACATCATTGGGTTCTTAGCAGGAAATTGTGAGTATTGGTTATTGGTCTTCAATTTTTAGAATCAACTTGTACCCAAAGCACTAAGAGCTAATTATAATTACAAAATATGCAAACACTATAAAACTTGGTAAAGTAATATGACTTTATAGGACTATATATTATATATTTTAATAAAGTCTGTTACATAATTTGTTAATTGGGAGAGGAAAGGGTGAGAGGAGAGAGAGAAGGAAGTAGAAGTGCATTAAGGTATTAATTTTTCAAAATAGAGTTAATAGTTACTAAAATTGATAAATCAAGAAGTAGAGGTTTAAATACTTTAAAGTCCTAAAGGTTAGAAAATATAAAAATAATCTAACTACTGAAAATGGAGAGGAGGGAAGTAGTGTGTTACGTTCCTCAGCTTTCATGGTGGGAAGTCAGTAGCTATGTCAAAAATTAATAAATCAAGGAATGAAAATATGCTATTTAAATTATACTGGAAACAAAACAAACTGTTAACAATATGTTAACTCCGGTGAGTGGAAGTGGGAGCAGAGAAGGGTACAGAAATTTAAAATTTTATAGCTTTGTCTACTTTAATGTTTTAACCATGTACATATATTATCTTTTATTAAAATGTTGACTTGGATAAATAAAAACATATTAATGGGGCAGAACAATTCTCTTTCTGCTTAAAAATGGAAATTTGCTTATAAAAGCAAAACTTAGGTGAACAATAATGTGAGACTGTGAACCCATGTTTGGTGTGAGGTTTCAGGGAAGACTGATAAAGATGTTCCAAATGTGTTTCTCTGGTGTCTTCCTATTATAGTTAGAAGTGCTTGGAGGCTAATAGCAATAACAACAAGAAAAAGAAACCGTACTTTCCACTCTCCACCACAGGTGTCCCTGATCACTCCTAAATTTAGCCAATAGAGACTTATGTCCTAAAGCCTCATAGCACTTACTGTTGTGCACATGACATTTATGATTTCATGCTATATTAGTAAGTAGACATGTCATCTCTACAGGTAGATAATAAGCCGGTGATGGGCAGGGACCCTATCTATCTCCTCCAAAGTGTCTAACAGTGTAGATTAAAAAACACCTTTTTGAATAAATTGGTTGTAAATGCCCTGGATTTTACTCTACTTCCTGACATGTTTATTCCAAAAGTAAACAAAATCAGCTTCAAAAAATAATAATATAGAACACTGAAAACAATTTCTTACCTATCTAAATTCGTTTCAGACACGTCTTTTTTAAATGTCTGAAGTATTTTAGGAAAACCTGTTGAATGAAACATTAAACAATTTAGCCATTCCCTTTAAATCAGTGGCTCTCAAAAGGACAATTTTGCCCCCCAGGAAACATTTAGCAACGTTTAAAGACATTTTTGATTGTCACAAAGCCCGGTAGGGGCTAACTGGCATGGTCAGAAGTGGAGGCCAGGGATGCTGCTAAACATCCTGTAATGTGTAGTCCATCCAACTGCCCTCAACCCACGCGGCCCCAACAAAGAATGATCCTGACCAAAATGTCAATGCTGGGAGATGGACAAATCTACTGTAAGTAACTGCCGTGCCTCTCTTTTTAAGGAAGTGGCTGGAGTGGTTTCAGTCCAGGAAGTTAAGCACAAAAGTGAATTAGTTTTGGCTGGGCTGTTTCAGTAAAAGAGCGCCCTTAAAGCACTACTTCTTCTTCAGGAGTGGGGCGCGCGCGCGCGTGTGTATGTGTGTGTGTGTGTGTGTGTGTGTGTGTGTGTGTGTGTGCGCTCGCGCGCGCTCGTGTTTGAGGGGGGCGGCGGGGGGAGAGAATGAATGTAAGAGGACGCGGTCACTGAATGCACGAAGTGTTATATAATGAGCACTCCGTACAGCACTGCCTGTTTCCAGTTTGACGAGGCTCAACTGTGGACCATCACAACCGCTCAGTCAAGATTTCAGTGTCTTGAGGGACTGAGATAAGGGTGTGTGTGAAGTCTTGTGCGTATTTGGAAACAGACTGCCGGGTAGACGGAGGCTCTAGAGGAATTGGACCTGCTCTCCCCTAGGGACAGGGAAGCCTTCGAGGAACGGGTTGGGCGGGCCGGGGAGCGGTACTTTTTGGGGAGGAGGTGCTGGAGGGTGCACTCTCGCTGGCCACCGGCGTCTGGCTCCACTTCAGGCTCGGCGTTCGGCTGAGCGTCGGCGTCGGGCTCAGGCTGGGGCTGACTACGCTGGCTAAGCGGGGACGAAAGGCTTTCCATTCTTCCTCATTGCCATCTCCGAAGGCCAAAAGCTTCCATAAGTACTCCTCGCTGAGCCCCCCATCCTGGTCCGCCGCCGCCGCGTCCTCCTCGTACTCCTCCTCGGGCTTTCTGAAGCTGTGATGCGAGTGCATGTTGGCCGCGGCGGGCGGGAAGCGGGATCGCGGCCAGCGCAGGGAACACCGGCGGGTCCAGGCCTGGGGCGCGCGAGGCCTCCTGTGCGTCCGTCTCCCTGGGCAACGGCCGGCCGCGCGGACCCCGAGTCTGGAGATTAAAGTCGCAGGACCCTTCAGCCCGGACGACTGGCGCTGCGGGGGGAGGGGCGGAGAGGCACGGAGCGACCATGGGGAACTAGGAACCACTGAAAGCTCCTTTCGCACCTGCTCTCCGGAGTCTCGGAGAACCCTAGCGGCCTGCCGTGAACTGATCTTCCTTTCCAATCTCTCTCAGCTCCTTTGGAGCCATTCTTTCAAATTTTTTTTTTTTTTTTTTTTTTGCGGTACGCGGGTCTCTCACTGATGTGACCTCTCCCGTTGCGGAGCACAGGCTCCGGACACGCAGGCTCAGCGGTCATGGCTTATGGGCCCAGCCGCTCCACGGCATGTGGGATCCTCCCGGACCCGGGCACGAACCCTCGTCCCCTGCATCGGCAGGACTCCCAACCGCTGCGCCACCAGGGAAGCCCTTTCAAAATTTTTTAAAATTTAAAAAATGGAGGTATGGTCGACTTACAATACTATAGTAGTTTCTAGTGTACAACATAATGATTTCAATATTTTTGTAGACCATACTCCATTTAATTTTATTATAAAATATTGGGGAGCCAGTCTTTTTTTTTTTGGACTGGGGGAGGGGGCGTGGCTACTAGCTATGGGCACCCGTAAGGCCTCTTGGTAGTGCTGATGCCGGCGTTTGGATGCTTGCTGGAGCTTACGATGAAACTTTATTTACAAAAGCTGGCACTGGTCCTTGGTCGTAGTTTGTTGGCTTGGCTTTTTAAAACACTGCCTTAAGTATTGTTTATCTTGATTAGTGAGATTTTTGATGCCACTTACATTTTGCGACCGAGGTGAGTGCCTTGCTCTAGTCCAGGGCCTGATTGATGCTTGTTTCATCCATCCATCCAGGAGGTGGAAAAAGCTTGAGGCATCTGGCCACCAAGGCATCTCCTGCGTCTTTCTGGGGCTTTGTTTTCAGCTCATTGTACTTGTTACCCCCGGAGCCAGAAACCAGCTCGGGTTTGGCTGCTCATTGCTCAAAAGTCAATGGTCAAGAAGCAAGGGTAGGTGGAAAAAGAAAGGGGCTTTGTTCAGGAAGCTGGCAACCTGGGGAGGTGGCGAACTAGTGTCCCCTAAACCATCCCCCAATGGCCAGATCAGAGTGCAAGAGCCTTTAAAGGAAAGCTCCAAGGATGTGCAGGCGGGGGCTATGTACAGAGCAGCACAGTCAGCTCTGACCATCACCTTGAAGCTGGTCATGCGGTGGTCTGGTCAGCGTCATCTTGATTGTTTTAGGCACAGTAAATCTTCAGCTCCAGGATCGGTGTGTTGCCATTTTCTTGAGGCCAGTCCCTGGAATGGTGCTAGCCATAGGTTCAGTACTGCTCAGAACGGAGCAGCTTATATTATGACTACAGTCTGGTCATCATGCAGTTAGCTTTTTCCCTCTTTTGGTGGTTATAGTATATGCAAAACAACTCAGGAATGTGTCTCAGATATTGTTATCTGTGTCCTTCAGGGAGAACTAAAGATTCTGTGACTGCTCTTTGGCTGAGTTCCTGTTTATTTATTTATTTATTTTTGGCTGCGCTGGGTCTTTGTTGCTGCGCGCGGGCTTTCTCTAGTTGTGGCGAGCGGGGGCTACTCTTCGTTGCGGTGCGCGGGCTTCTCATTGTGGTGGCTTCTCTTGTTGAGGAGCACAGGCTCTAGGCATGTGGGCTTCAGTAGTTGCAGCATGCGGGCTCAGTAGCTGTGGCACTCAGGCCCTAGAGCGCCGGCTCAGTAGTTGTGGCGCACGGGCTTAGTTGCTCCATGGCTTGTGGGATCTTCCCAGACCAGGGATCAAATCTGTGTCCCCTGCATTGACAGGCAGATTCTTAACCACTGCACCACCAGGGAAGTCCCGATTTCCTGTTTAAATTGTCACTAGTTCTCTAGGTCTAATTCCTATTTTTGTCACTACATGTCTATATCCTTTCAATCATTAATTCTTGAACCAGGCTTTTGTGACTCAGGGGAGGCTCCTAGGAGACTAAAGCCTTCTTCTACAAACAAGAAACAGGGGACACGGAAGAACTTTTGTACCTGGGAGGGTCCCGCAGCATCCTGCTTGGCTTCATACTTGCTAAAATTTGTGTAAGATATTTGTATACACACACAAAAAATATACAGAATAATATAATGGACATCTGTTTACCTACTACTCAGACTGGAAGCTATGACTTCACCGTCCAGTTCAGCTTCTTTTGAAAAGCCTGTTAAGACTGAGAAGGGTTCCTGGTGGGAGGGATTCTGTTCTTGCTGTTTGACTTCAGCTCTAAGTAAAGGATGCCAACTGAGATTCTGTGTGGCTGAGGACATCCGGATGTTGTGAAAAGGGTCTGGATTGGTCCTTACATTAAGTGACCAGGGTTAGGCCTAGAAGTCCCCTTGTATAATCTCTGCTAAATAACCCTTCATTGTCCAGCCTCAGTTTCCCTGGGAGTAAATTGGGAATAATAATACTTACCCCTAAGATGTATGTGGAGACGATTACAGGGCTTTCAAAGAAGCAGAAAATGAAAAGTTAAGTGTCGAGAATCACTAAGCAATATTTTATGATTATCAGATCAAACTGATATTTATTGAGTACTATGAGCCAGCTCTCTGCTGAGTGCTGGGCCATGAGTGAGTAGGAGAAGTGTGTCCTGCCCTCACTACCTGCCAGCAGTACCTGAGCATGGGGCAAGGGTCCGGCAAGCTCTCAGGCACTGGGACAGAACACGGCAGGTGAGAGGCACAAAATTGCCGTGCACTTCAGGGAGTCAGAGAGAAAACACACAGAATATTGTTGGAAGAAGAGCTCTTGCAGGCTATTGGAGCAGTCAACACAGATGAGAGGACATTTGAGCTGCTTTGGAAGGAAGGGGAAAATGTGGGTGTTTGGAGAGGAGAGTGAAACCCATTCAAAAGTATTCCAGCTCTCCCAGGGTAGGAAAGGGGGCCAGCGCAGGGAAGTATGGGTGGAGATGTCAAGATACAATTAAGATAAATGGATTGAAAAATTACCCAACCCTTTTCTGGGCAGTAAAAGCATTTTGATGCTGGAAGGGGTCCTAAAAGTCATGCAACTCAGCTGGCCACTTCTACTTAAGGGAAGTGGCTTGTTTGAGGAGAGGCAAGTTTGTTTGTTTCCAGAGTCCTCAGCAGAATGGGAATCAGGATGTGGGCTGGGAGAAAGCAAGGGTACAAGTGTTTATTTTCATGGCGGCCACAACCTGCTCAAAGCCACCTTCCTCCTTGCAGTCTCTGATTCCTCTCCTGGAACTCAACTGTGGTCTTCCCAGAGGACTCTGTCACTGCATCCAAGCACCTAGCAGGTGGTGTTATTGAGAAGGACAACAGTGACATGATTAAGGACATGGATTGGAGGAGCAAGACGACATGGGTTTAAATCCTGGCCTCCAAACTGACCAGCTGCACTACCTGGCTAAGATACCTGACTTCTCAATGCCTCAGTCTCCACATCTGCAAAATGAAAATAATATTTTAATCTTCCTGACAAGCACATGAAGTGGGCACTAATATTCTTTGAAACTGGTTTATAGGCTGCTCACGAGGGTTCAATGAGTTGATATACATAATAAGTTAGAACAGCTCCTGGCACACTGTACATATTGCATTATCTATTCACATTTTAGGGTGTTCATTGTCTGGCAATGAGAATGAAATTAAAGTTTGTGGCCAGAGGCAGCCATGTGGAGGCCCCTTTCAAAGCTTGTCATGGATCCAAAAAATAAGTGAGAAGGTTAAGAAGAGAGAGATTTAAATAGGCATAGATGATAAATACCCAAGTGTATTTATAGGCTGAGAAGGAAGCGGCAGATTGATTGGAAATTCCTTGCCAAATCGGATTCTCCTCCACTCGTTAGCTCCCTACTGTCTGGAATTTTTTAGCAGATGAGTAACTGAATAAATGATGGCTGACCCTATAGGAATGTTACATGTGGGAAGAGCATAGAGGTGCAACATCTGTGAGCAGGGAGATATGCACAGGTTTGCTCTTTACTCTATTTTCTGGATTATAGTTTTTATTTTCATCCTTACATTCCAGTAAGTGCTGACAATCCACCAGGCCTTGGACATCCGAGAGTAGCTGGCCATGGGGTTAAAAATCTTGCTTTATTTCCTAGTGCAGCTTTAATGAGGAGGGTAAGGTGTACAGCCTGTTGGTTCAGGAGAGGCCCTCTGAGGGTGTCTCAGGAGTCTCGGTCGTGTTTCTATGTTCACCTTGTCCCATCAATGATGGTATCAGTGAACAGGGCAGCCAGGGTTTGGTTGGGGGCTGATTTAATAAGCTGTGGCCCTATTTCTCCAGTGATGTCTCATTAAACTCTTACCCACTCCTGTGTTCAGGTCCTACTGATGTCTTTGCAGTCCTTGAATCCACAGTGTGCCTCTCCCCTCAGGGCTTGCAGCATGTGTTCCTACTCCTGTGTGCTCTTCCCCTTGCCTCACCTGGCTAACACCTACTCGTCTTTCAGGGTTTCCAGGAGGTGCCCCCCTCCCCCATCACCCCTGATGCTACTCCCTTCAGAGATTGCACAGATCACAGGCATTTCTGCTTGTGTATTTGTCTCTTTGCACTTACTAGTTTCTAAGTCCCACCAGGGCAGGAAATGTATCTATTTTGTCCTCCACTGTGTTCAGAGGGCCTAGTAGATACTTAATAAAAGTAGATGGATCACATAAAAGTAAATGGGTTTTAGGTATAATTTAAAATAACCCCTAACCTCACAGGTGAACAACTCTGACTCAAAGATACTTGATGGTTTATCTTAGCCCAAAACTAGTTAGTGGCTGCATGGGAACTAAAACTCAAGTCACCTGGTTCCCAGGGCAATGCTATTTTCACAAAACCAGAAAAACTTCATGTCCTTGGCACTTTTATGATCAACCTGGGGCAATTTTTAAAAATGCAAACTTTTAGTTAAAATACACATGCAGTCTACAGTCGTAGAGAGCAAACGTATGGATACCAAGGGGGAAAGGGGGGAGGTGGGACGAATTGGGATATTGGGATTGACATATAAACACTATTGATACTATGTATAAAATAGATAACTAATGAGAACCTACTGTATAGCACAGGGATCTCTGCGCAGTGTTCTGGGTTGACCTAAATGGGAAGGAAATCCAAAAAAGAGGGGATATATGTATACGTATAGCTGTTTCACTTTGCTGTACTGTAGAAACTAACAAAACCTTGTAAAGCAACTGTACTCCAATAAAAATGTAAAAAAAAATAAAATTATTGAAAGAAAAAATAAAATACACATGCAGAAAAGTGTATAAATTATAAGTGTACAGCTTGACAAATTTCATGAAGTAAACACATTAGGACAAGTTTTAGTGACTAAACATTAACGAAAATATGTATAATTAATATAAGCCTCTCCATAAACTCGGTGTGAAAGTGACCACACTCACTGTCTTTTCCAAGTTAATCACTTAAGCCCTTACCTGCCTGGCTGGCACAATCTCAACCGCGCAGGCTGCTGCCCTGAGTTTTCCAGAGAGGATAAGCCACATCCTGGTTGCTGAGTGCCCCTCGCTTGGGTTCACAAACTTACAGCTCTTATCGCATTCGGTTCCCATCATAGCTGCCCCAGACCAGGCCCCAGTACCCACCCCTCTCAGACCCAGAACCACTGTCTGCCTTCTCTCCCAGGTTCTGCCCTTGAGGGAGGAGTTTTCCCTTAAACACTCAGAGCACGAAGAATCTGAAAAGGAGGTGTGCCTTTCCCCTAGACACTGAACTTCTTGCCCTTCTGACCAGGTGAAATAGCATCTCAGAGAGACATCCCTAGGAATTCCCAGCTGCCCTACATATGCCCTTAGGGAGTCTGGTCTTGAATAGGTGGCTACAAATTCCTTCCCTCCCCTCCTCTGTAATGTAGCTGTAACTTTGCGGCTTCTCCCCTCAACAGGTGGAGTCCATTTCTCCACTCTTTGAAGTTGGTTCTGGTCATGTGATTTGCTGTGGCCAATGGAGCATTAGCACACGTGACTGTAAGCAGAAGTACAAAAGCACTCCTGCCTTGGGAGGCTTGCCTGTTTCTGTTGCTGGGAACCCGGAAGTCTCCATATGCTGAAGCCTGGGCTAGGCTGCTGGGGCCCGGCCCAGCTGTTGCAGCTGTGGGCCCTGCCTCCACCAGTCAGCCGGCCAGCCAGCTGCCTGTGAATGGGCATTCCAGCCTACCCACCAGCTGACCACAGGGAAGAACCAGCTGGCCTAGGTCAGGACCGCACAGCTGAACTCCAGAACTGTAAACGAAGTAAAATGGTGAGTGTCCTGGTTTGTTTTTAAAGTCGTTACGTTTGGGGATGGTTTGTTATATGGCGATAGATGACGGAGTTAAAAGTGATTTTCTCTTCTAGCCTAGAGAGTTCAGTAGCTGAAACTTCTCTAAAGAAAGGAACAAACACACGTGTGATGCCCCTCAGGTACGGCAGGCAGCACCCTAGATACAGATGGAGATAAACACACACGCATACACATACATACAGGAGAGGGCTGGCTTTTTGTTTTAATGTTAAAAACAAATTCCTCTAAGAAGCAGGAATGAATGGGGTGGGGTGGGAGAGTGAAGAAGTCCTTTAACTTCAGCTCTATGTATACCTGTATATAGATATTTTGCAACACATGTGTATTTACAGTATTACCCGAGTTATTCTGAAAAGTAAGTACATACCCATGATCATGCTGAGGAGCTTTCATCATGTCCCCAACTTGTGGCCTGGAGGACTAAAGTCCCCTTCCCTCTCAGCCATAGCCCTGTGGGGTTGCCTTTCCCTCAGGAGGTGAGAGGAAACATGCCCAAACATGGCTCAGTATGGGAGGCCTCGCAGCAGCTGGGAAGCTCTCTGCTCCCCTTTCACCTGCTGTGGGCACTGGTGGAAGCCGGGGTGAGCGGTGGGTGTGGGCAGCAGAGAGAAGTTGGGGAGAAGGGGATGGAGGAGGAAGTAGAAATGTGTTCTGCTGTTTCCAGATGCAAAGAAATAATCTCAGGTCTTTGAGGGCAGTGCCTAGGGCCTTGTTCTGGTCTGTCCCGTCATCGCATTTGCTGACCCAGAAGCTCCTTCCAAATCTCACTGGATGGCGCAGTAGAAAAGTTGTGGGACCTTAGGTTTCGAATGCAGAACAGAAAAGTTGCAAACAGTGTCTGGGCTTCCGGAGACAAAAGAAAAAGCAGGGGTTTGTATAGGAAAAGAACATGGCTTGAGCAGAGAGGAAAATCTGATAGCTGAAGTTTTATACTAGGGATGAGTTTGATATGGAAACATTATGAAATTTCACGTTTCCCTTGGTTTAATTTCACGATCTGTCTGCTCTCCATCTGGTACTTGTGGTTATAAAGCCTTCTGGTGGACAGTGAGATTTCTTCTCTCTACTCCTTCCTTGTGGAGAACCCATTTCATGGGATTTCCGTGAGGAGGGTCTCTCAAAACCTCTCGCCATAATCGGGGGTTGGCACATGGTTTCCTAATTCTAGAATTTCGACTGGGAAATTATATGGAATATAGAATATACATTAAAAAATCTTCTCTGTCCTTCATATTTTAATATTTTTGAATTGAAATCTTCAGACTTGTCTTTTGTCTCTTTGCGGTACACGGGCCTCTCACTGTTGCAGCCTCTTCCTTCGCGGAGCACAGGCTCCGGATGCGCAGGCTCAGCGGCCATGGCTCACGGGCCCAGCCGCTCCGCGGCATGTGGGATCTTCCCGGACCGGGACACGAACCCACGTCCCCTGCATCGGCAGGCGGACTCTCAACCACTGCGCCACCAGGGAAGCCCGTCTTTTGTCTCCTTTAACATTGTAGGCATAGTTATGTTTGCGCCTATGTCTGAGAGCTCCCATATCCAGAATCCTACATTTGCTGTAGGAAGGAACCTAGAGGAGCTCGTAATGCAGGATCACCTTAATCCAATTTCAGTGATTGCCACGCTTTAATGCTAGATTGCATCCCTACAAGGGTTAATCTATTTCCACTTCAACCTGTGCTTAGAATACAGCCTTCAGTGTCCCAGTCTCAAGTGTGGGGTTACCTGCACTCTCTCCCAGACTTGGTGGGCTTAGACTCTTTTTTTTTTTTTTTTTTTTTTTAATTCCCTTAGCCCATTTAAGGCTGTCAAAAATCTTGCTTGGCCTCTCAGTTGCCTCATCTAGAATTGGCAAGTACCCAGGAAAGTAGCAAGTCCAAATGCATCTCTGGATTTCCCCCTTCTCCATTTTCTTAGTTTATTTTACCTGCCTTGCTAGCTCTTCAATGCCTGTAAGTAGATTTTTAAAATTAATTGCACCTGGCTTTCGTAGAGGTCCTCAGTGGGCAAGTTGGTCCAAAGTACCTAGCCCATCAGTAGTGGAAGTAGAAGTCCTTTATGTAAAGTGGCAACTTGTTTTGGATGGGAACATATATAAAAGGTGGGTTTATGGGGACAAATGCATGAAATCTCAGCCTTAGGAAAGGAAATAGGATTATAACTCTAGGAAGGAAGCTCTGCCCTCTAAAGAAAGTACAGGCTAGGTTATGACAAAGAGAAATACAGTAGTTCAAACAGTGTCACATTGCATTTATTTCTCTCTCCCATAATACTTCAGAAGAAGGTAGGTTAGGTTCTTGAGGCAGCTCTGATCGAGGAGTATCTAAGGACCCAGGTTATGTCTGTCCTGTTGCTGCCCCAAAGCAATGTCGTCCTCATCATCGTAGCCAAATATCATATTAGCATTCCAGTTGGGGAGGAGGGGAAAAAGAAGAGGAAGGCAACCAGGTTTGCTTGTTTTTTAAAGATATAATCTGGAGGTCGCATGCATCACTTTCATTCATATACTCTTGGTCCAAACTAATTATTTGCAGAGCCATATCTAGAGTCAAGAGAGGGTTAGATATGTAGTTTCCCGCTTGTATTAGTAGGAGAGAGAAGAGTGGAATGGATCCTGAACAATTCATAGTCTCTGTCGTGGGTCCTGGATAAGAGAGGAAGAATGACATCTCATACCCAGGATGGGCTAATGGGACAAGGAGGAGAGACACCAGTATGACTTTACACAAAAATAAGGGCACCTGGGCTTCCCTGGTGGCGCAGTGGTTGAGGGTCCGCCTGCCGATGCAGGGGACACAGGTTCGTGCCCTGGTCCGGGAAGATCCCACGTGCCGCAGAGTGGCTGGGCCCGTGAGCCATGGCCACTGAGCCTGCGCGTCCGGAGCCTGTGCTCCGCAACGGGAGAGGCCATGACAGTGAGAGGCCCGCGTACCACAAAAAATTTAAAAAAGTAAAAAAAATTAAGGGCACTTGATGTCTCTGTGTGTTAGGGAGGATGAATTCGAGTGGCAGTTGTCAGATTTGAGCATGCGTCAGAATTGTCTAAAAGGCTTTTTAAAATATAGGTTGCTTGTTAGTGCCTCCCCAGAGTTTTGATTCTGTGAGTCTGGGGTAGATCTGCGAATTTTCATTTCTAACAATTATCTGATGTTGATGGTACTGGTCCAGGGATCAAACTTTGAGAACACCGCATCTTGGGCAGGACTAGCTTAGACCGGCTTTGTTTCTGAGAGTTGACAAAAAGGGGTGTGTATAACAGTAATAATATAATTGAGCACTACGTTTTCAGTTGTAAAGTTCTGGAATCCTTCACCATGGTATTATGGACGGGATTATTCAGTCTAGACTAGGTAAACTCCTTAACATAGACGAGCATAACCATTTTACTTTTGACTTCCTAATTCCCAGTCTCTCTCCCTGCTAATTCCAATAGAATATCCTGGAAAGCCACTTAGAGCTCTTCACTTGAACCATCTCTGATAAGCAGATTTCACTGTGTGTTAACTTCACTAAGATACGTGCAGCATATTATTTTTGCAGCTTTTTATTTATATTTCAATGAGAATTTTATGAATATAGGTCTTGGTTCTTCAGGACAAAATGAAACATGATATATTTATTTTTTATTGGAATAAAGTTGGTTTACAATGTTGTGTTAGCTTCTGCTGTATAATGAAGTCAATCAGCTATATGTATACCTGTATCCCCTCCCTCTTGGACCTCCCTCCCATCCCCCCCTCCATCCCACCCACCTAGGTCGTCACAGAGTGATTTATTTAGTTGCTTCCTCCTCTTTAAAAAAAATTAGGAAAGATTCTATTTACTAACGGAGGGACCTGAGTTTCTGTATACTATTTATAGAATGGAATTGAGGGAATTCCCTGGCAGTCCAGTGGTTAGGACTCAGCGCTTTCACTGCCGGGCCTGGCAGCGTGGCCAAAAAAAAAAAAAAAAATGGAATTGAAAACAAGGACAGATCAATTTGAAAATAATTGTTTCCTGAGGAAATTACCAAAGACTGGATGGAACGGATGGAATCTATTTACCAGCTTCATTTTTTATTATTGATTTCCACCACTTGGCTGAGCTTTGGGTGGTTTTATTTCAAATTCCAAATGGCATTTAGCACGCAGGTGGGGAAAAGAGAGAAGGGTGATCTTTAACCCTGCAGTATGACAGTTGACCCTGAGCGGGACATTAGGGGGCACAACTGGGAAAATGGGAAGGATCCCAAGTATGAAGAGAATAAGAAGTGTGGGAAGCAAGGCCAGGGAGGAGGCCACCATTCAGGTCAAATCCCAAGCAGCACGCGGCTCACCCAGGGCAGTTCTCACTTTCGCAAATCTAATATGGTGGAAACAAGCTGGAGGTACAGTTTGAAAGAAAATTTGGTAAAGATCCTTATGTTAGTTTCAGAGCTAGATTACTGCAGTCATTCTGTCAGAAATCCAGGCAAAAACCCGGAATGGAGAGAAAAAGTCAAGAGACCTATGCAGGAGGTCAGGTAGGACTATGGCCACCACCCAACAGTGTATCTGAAACATTCAGGCATTTAGATATCATGCGGAGAAGTAACTGTCAACCCACTAGTTTTCTGGGCGAGCACATTGTAGAGAAGGTCAGAACAGTTTCTTGGCCGTTAGATGCTGTTTCAAACACTGCCTGGGCTGACCAAGTGACTCTCCCTGGGGCTGAGGTTTTTTGGATACCCAGGCTGAATCAGGAAGGTGCTTTCTTTAAAGCTACCTATTCAAATGTCTTAACTAAATGGAAGACCTCAAATCCTGAAAAGACTCAAGAGTCTTTTCCTCTGAAAAGCGGTGCCTCTTAAACACCTTTCTTAGAGTCTGGGGTTATTGCCTTTGTAGGAACAATGCAAAAACCTGTTGCTGCTTTGCATCTCAGAATGTATGTACTTACTTCACTAACCTGATAAAGGAACTTGAACTTGAAAGATGGCTGTGGGAAGTATTAAGAAGTATTTTTTCCAAATATATATGTCCTTTATAGAATGTTCTTTTAAAAATTATTATTAAAGTACATATTCGTGACCTCCCCAGGAAACGCCCCTTTTGTCCAGCCCTCCGCTACTTCCAGTCACTATTCACCCCCAAGGGGAATCCCTGTCTTGATATCTAACAGTATTGATTAGTTTTGTCCTTTATATAAGTAGAATCACATAACATATACTCTTTTGTATCTGGCTCCTTTCCTTTTTATCACTGTGTGTAGTTGTGGATTGTATATTCTCATTGCTGTAAGTATTCATTGTCTGCATATACCAGTTTGTTTACTGATTATTCTGTGGATGGATTTTGAGGTAGCTTCCAATTTGAGGCTATTATGAGTCACGCTGCTGTGAACTTTCTAGTTTATGACTTTTGGTAAGCACACGTTCACATTCTGTTGGTACTTTTTTTAAAATTAACTTTTATTGGAGTAGAGTTGATTTACAATGTTGTGTTAGTTTCTGCTGTACAGCAAAGTGATTCAGTTATACATATATCCACTCTTATTTATTTTTTAAATTTTAAAAAATAGTTATTATTTATTTATTTTGGCTGTGCTGGTTCTTAGTTGTGGCAGACTTCTTAGTTGTGGCATGTGGACTCTTAGTTGCGGCATGCATGCGGGATCTAGTTCCCCGACCAGGGGCCGAACCCGGGCCCCCTGCATTGGCAATGTGGAGTATTATCCACTGGACCACCAGGGAAGTCCACCACTCTTTTTATGATTCTATTCACATATAGGTCATTACAGAGTATTGAGTAGAGCTCCCTGTGCTATACAGCAGGTTTCTTATTAGTTATCTATTTTATATATAGTAATGTGTATATGTCAATCCCAATCTCCCAATTTATCCTTCCCCCTTCCCTTGGCATTTTATTTATTTATTTTTAAAAATATTTATTTATTTGGCTGCACCAGGTCTTAGTTGCGGCATGCAGGATCTTCATTGCCACGTGTGGGATCTTCGTTGCGGCAGGTGGGATCTAGTTCCCTGAGCAGGGATCGAACCCGGGCCCACTGCATTGGGAGAGCAGAGTCTTAGCCATTGGACCACCAGGGACGTCCCAGGCACTTTATTTTAATTGTAGAAATAGTTTACCATCGCCAACATCCTCTTTGAGTCAGGAATTACATGGTAGGTGCTGTGAAGAATTAAAAGGGAGCAAATGGGTGTCTCTAATGGCAAAGCTCAGGTGAGGGGTGAAAAGAGTCAATGTGGCTTTGGAATCCTGCATTGGCAAAGTAACTCAATCCAAACCTCAGCTCTTCCCGTATATGCTTTTATTTAACACTCCCAATGGAAGTTCCATTTTCTCTCCATTTTACAGATGAGAAAACTGAGGCATAAAGAGGCCAAATACCCTGATCCAAGCCACACAGGCAGCAAATGGAGAAGCCAGAATTGAACCCAATTGGTCTAGCTCTAGAAGCCAGACCACTTGGGCTGTCACTCAGCTTTGTTGCCTTTCTGTATCTTCATCTTCCCATCTCTACCAGTAGGATGGATTCTTCTCGTTCACATTTAAATATGCCTCATCTTACCATCTTAAATTCAACTCTCCCTTGACCTCACATCTCCTTCCAGCTACTCCCCCTCTTCTGCTCTTTACCTCCATAGTTCTTGAAGGATTTGCCTACTTGCATCATCTCTGTTTCCTCACCTCCCACACACCCCTCACCTCACTCCAGCCTGGCTTCAGCCCCTACTGCCCAGCCATGTTAGATCTTGCTGAGGTCAGCAATGACCTCTGTAGCTAAATTCAATGCATGTCATGTTATACACCTCGGTGGTTTCCAATATTGTTGATCACTATCTCCTTGAAACTGTCTTATCTCTTGACTTGAATAACTTTCCCATTTCTCATCCTACCGGTTTACTCTCTCCACAGCCTCCCTCTTCTGCTGGCAAATCCTCTTCCTGTATGACCTTTAAATATTGCAGTAATACATGGGCTCCCTCATCCCTGGGCTCCCTTCTCTTCTAATTCTATACCTTTACCCTTAAAAAGCTCATCTTGGGCTTCCCTGGTAGCATAGTGGTTAAGAATCTGCCTGCCAATGCAGGGGACATGGGTTCGAGCCCTGGTCTGGGAAGATCCCACAGGCCATGGAGCACCTAAGCCTGCAAGCCGCAACTACTGAGCCCGAGTGTCACAACTACTGAAGCTCGGACATCTAGATCCCGTGCTCCGCAACAAGAGAAGCCACCGCAATGAGAAGCCCGTGCACCGCAATGAAGAGTAGCCCTGCTCGTCGCAACTAGAGAAAGCCCGCGTGCAGCAAAGAAGACCCAATGCAGCCAATAAATAAATAAGTAAATAAATTTATAAAAAAAAAAAAAAGCTCATCTCCACTGAAGGCCACATTTACCATCAACACCCTGAGTATCCCACATGGGTACCTCTAGCTTGGCTCTTTCCTCTGAGTTCTAAACTTTATCATATCAGACTGCCTAATCACCTCTCCACCTGGTGTTTCCTGGGCACCTAACTTCAGCTTCTCAGCAATGAACTCATGATCTTTCTCATCCCCAACCTGCTCCCTCCCTGGGGTTTCCATGATCAAGTCTATGGCTCCATCTTCTATCCAACTGCAGAGTCATCCTTGACTGTTCCACTTCCTAGCCCCCCAATCTAATTATTCACCAAGTTTCTTTAACATTTCTCCTAATTATCTCTCACGTCTCTCTACTGTTTCCAGCCCTAGACTTAAGTTACCTTTCTCTCTGGCCTGGAATAGTCAAAATTGCTTCCTGAAAGGTCTGTTTACAGCCCCTCTTTGCATTCTTCAAATTTCAGCCAGAGCCATCATTGGAAATCCTATCCTATCCAGTTCTAGCACCTGCTCCCCAACTTAAAACCCTTTAAAAAAAAATGACTTCTTGGGCTTCCCTGGTGCCGCAGTGGTTGAGAGTCCACCTGCCGATGCAGGGGACACGGGTTCGTGCCCCGGTCCGCAAGGGTCCCACATGCCGCGGAGCGACTGGGCCCGTGAGCCATGGCCGCTGAGCCTGCGTGTCCGGAGCCTGTGCTCCGCAACGGGAGAGGCCACAGCAGTGAGAGGCCTGCGTACCGCAAAAAAACCAAACAAACAAAAAATGACTTCTTGTTGTTCTTGGGGGAAAGGTTGAAACCCTGAACACTAGTCGTAGTGCTTTGCGTGACATGGCTTGCTTTGCCAGCCTCTCCTCACCTCAGTGTCTGCACCCAGTCTTCACACTGAGACACACAGTAATCAAATTGGCAAAAATTAAAGACAAATTATTGAAAGCAGCGAGGGAAAAACAGCAAATAACATGCAAGGGAACTCCTGTAAGGTTAACAGCTGATTTCTCGGAGGACACTACAAGCCAGAAGGGAGTGGCATGACATATTTAAAGTGATGAAGGGGAAGAGCCCGACGAAGTCAGGACCCTCTGTTATATGTCTCACAGCCTCCGTTACCTCTCTTTCACAGAGATTTTCATGACTGTAATGATTTCATTATGTGAATAGTTGCTTAGTCGGTCTCCCCTGATAGACTATTAAACTCCAGGAGGACAGAAACTGCCCCTGTGTGGCTGTCCGCCCCATTCCCAGCACCCAGAGCAGTCTCTTCCCTCTAACAGGGACTCAAATAAAAGAATAAATGAATGACTTGCCATCTTCAGAATTTTCAACTCCATCTCCTCTGGTTATTCCTTACTCATATTTTATCTGGGGTGTTTAGACTGTTAATAAAAGTAAAACTAGATTAATTTGGCCTTTGTGGCTACTGTATTACTAGTATCAGAAAAAGTGATTTTATACACTCAACATCATTAGCCATCAGAGACACGCAAAACAAAACCACAGTGAGACACTACTTCATATTCACTAAGCTGACGATAGTAAAAAAAGACATGTGTTAGGCTTCCCTGGTGGCGCGGTGGTTGAGAGTCGGCCTGCCGATGCAGGGGATACGGCTTCGTGCCCCGGTCCGGGAAGATCCCACATGCCGCGGAGCGGCCGGGCCCGTGAGCCATGGCCGCTGAGCCTGCGCGTCCGGAGCCTGTGCTCCGCAACGGGGGAGGCCACAGCAGTGAGAGGCCCGCATACCGCTAAAAAAAAAAAAAAAAAAAAAAAAAAAGACATGTGTTGGGAAGAATACGCAGAAATCGAACTCTCAGATGCACTTACGGGAATGAAAAACGGTGCGGCCACTTTGGAAAGCAGTCTGGCAGTTCCTTGATATGTTAAACGCGGAGTCACCATATGACCCAGAAATTCCACTCCTAGGTATATGCCCAAGAGAAATGAAAACATATGTTCACATAAAAACTTGTACATGAATGTTCATATCAACATTATTCATAATATATTTTTGACTATTCATAATAGTCAAAAAGTGGAAACAACCTAAGTGTTCATAAACTGATAAATGGGTAACTAAAATGTGGCATATCTATACAATGGATTATTATTCAGCAATATAAAGAAATACAGTACTTACACATGCTACAACATGGATGAACCTTGAAAATATGCCCAGTGAAAGAAGCCAGTCACAGAGGACCATGTGTTGTGTGATTCCATCTTTATGAAATGTAGCATAGGCTAAATAGACAAATGTATAGAGATCGTTAGTAGATCAGTGGTCGTCTAGGATCAGTAGGGTTTGGGGAAATGGGGAGTGACTGCCTGTGCGTATGTGGTTTCTTTAAGGAGTGATGGAAATGATCTAAAATTAATTATGGTGTTGCACGTCTCTGTGAACTTACTAAAAGCTATTGAATTGTACCCTTTAAGTGGGAGAATTATATGGGATGTGAATTATATCTCAGTAAAGCTGCTAAAAGAAAAAAAGATGGTTTACTTTTGAGGGTAAACTGAAAGCACACCACCCAGACATTATTAACAATTAAACAACAGTATGGAGTGCTGACCACGCCTTCTGCATGTGGTTTTTCACTCCAGTGTCCTTGCTCTGTATATCATGTGCCCCTTCGCTTTGTTTTGACGGGACATCTTATGTCCGTCCCCTCCCTTGAATTCAAGACACTGCACGAGCTCAGAGTGACAACTTGTTCTCGCCCTTAGGATTATTATGAGGACTAAATGGGTTAATATATGCAATGCACTTAGCATTGTGCCTCGCACATGGGAAGTGTACAATAAATATTATTTGTTATTATTATCCCAACCAAAAACTAGCAAATTTTATGTGGTTACAGAAAATATAGAGCCATGGCTTATGTTTTGCAATTGAAGTGGCGGTTATTTGAGTGCTTTTGACGGTTCTATCCCACGTCCGATACACTTATTTTTTCCTTCTGGGAAGTTGAGGGACCCAGACCTACCTCCACCCTATCCTCACCGTTTCCTCACCGTTACAACAGGGTGCAATAATGTGGATGAACACTAGGGGGAGACATGCAATTGCAGTTAAAAATCACACTTGAAACTCAGACCATAAAAAGACCTAAGCTGTCTAGTGTCAAAGGAAAGTGAAATGTCTTCCTTTAATATAGTATCTTATGGTATTCTTCTATAGGAGGAAAAGGTTATTATTATTATATCAGAGGGGTGTTGCTTCCGGAAGGATGGCTGCAGCATTACTCAGATTCTACCTATGTGTGCCTGCATAAAGAGGGTGTGCAACCATTTCCTCACATGCTACACGCCCTGTGTATCAGTTCTCTTGAGGACAGTTAGCTTCTCTTGTGAGTTGGTCCCGCTTATGGGAAGTATTTGAGAGCCCACATTACTATAGTGCTGCCTTTCAAAGCACTTTAACATAATATCTGGTCTCCGGGAGGCCCAGTTGTGCTTCAAATCCTAGACTTCCTTGAGATTGCTGATGAGTTTCTGTTGAGGTGTATGTGTCCCCACTTGAGAGGAGTCCTGCAAGGGCAGGGACCATAGCCCCTCTTCATCTTTGTGTCCTCAGAAGTTTGCAGTGCTTGGCATATTCCACTGAAGCTGGGTAAGTGTCTACTGGACCAAACTGCTCCATGAGCTGAAGCTCGAAAAAGAGGGAAATTAGGACCACCTTATGCATGAGCAATGGGACTCCCTCCAGTGAAGTTTCTTTAATTATTTTTTCTATGCTATAAAAGCAGTTCATGCTCGGACTTCCCTGGATGTCCAGTGGTTAAGACTCTGAACTTCCAATGCAGGGGTTGTGGGTTTGATCCCTTGTCGAGGAACTAGGGTCCCACATGCCATGTGGTACGGCCACAAAACAAAACAAAACAAAACAAAAAGCAGTTCATGCTCGTAAGGAAACAGCAAGCGAAAAGAACACAAATTACTCATAATCGCATCTACCCAAACCCTGGGATACCACAGATTCCTTTTACCTTGCGTCAAAGCATAAAATATAAATATGTGTATGTGTATGTGTATACATATATATAGTGTTTATATTTATGGCAGCATGGAACATAGTATTCCATTACATGATGGTATTATCTTTGTTTAACTAATCCCTCCCCCCTTTGGGAATTCAGGTTATTTCTAAATTTTTGGTCTTTTAAAGAGCAGCCTAGTGAATAACCTTGTAGCAAAATCTTATCCCACATTTTTTGTTAGTTCCTTAGGATAAATTCCCAGAAGCAGAATTGCTGGGTGATGGGTAATTTACATTGTCACCAACAGTGACAGTGCCCTTGATCAGATGAAAAGTTTTAATTAAACATCACACAGAACTCTATAATCTTGTCTCAGTAGTGTCATCACCACTCAAAACATTTAGTGAACTCTGTGTTTGGTGATCCAGGCTATGACTCACACAAGAAAATAAATCTTAATCCCTCATCTTGCCTTTGATCTTGGACTACTCAGGAAAATCTAATTTACCACAAAAAGACAAAGAAAGCAACCCTGGAGGATATTCACATAAATGTGCCACCAGAGTCAGGAGGTAAGATAAAGAAATGCTTCCTACAGTGGAGCAGGGAACACATCAGAGCATGTGTTAGGGGGCCCCAGAGGGCAGCTTTCAGCGTATGTATCCTGATAAAATTATTTAAAAAGCCATGTCATCGCACCTCATGCACTCTCCAGGTGCAACTCTCTTGATGCTTTTCCAATTTGAAGGGTTTTTTTTTCACCTATCATTTTTGTAAGTTGCTTTTTTTTTTTTTGAAATTTGGATGGAATTGGCTGGTTCCCCATCATCTGAAGACCCCTTCTGGGTTGCAACAAGGAAGGCTCTCTTAACTGGTTTCTTCCTTAAAGGTTCCCAAGCTTCTCTTTCTTTAGATCTGAAAGATATGCCTAAATAAAGAACTGAACGTTTCAAAATGTATTTATAGGGATTTCTTCATGGACGGGTAGAGAGAGACGGCAGCACCCAACTGGGGCTTAGTGTTTCTATATGGAGGGGATTAGGTGTGGCTCTTGATTGATGGCAGTAGGGTAGAGGACCTGCACTGGTTTTTACTATGATTATATGTTTATTTGGTGAGGTCTTGGTGAAGAGCTGTTATTTTATGGAGGAAGGGGGCTGAAACTAACTCAAGCCACCCATTGGTGCGGCCATGTTATTGCCGTATCGCAAAGAAATCCTCAGTGGCTCTTGGTAGCCTACCAAATAAAGCTGTAATGCTTGGGCTGATGTTCAAGGCCGTCTACAACGTAACCTTCACCCTATTTCTCCAGCCTTAACATCCCCTACTCCTTGTACAGACCTGTGTGGATGCTCCACATCTTTTGGCCCAGCTCCTTTCTCTCGCTGCTGCTGTGGCAGCCAGCTTGTGGCCCGACAGCTCTCACCTGAGCTGCACAGAGACTCTTTCATTTTCTGCCTGACATCTCCCTGACTCTGCAGTGTGGACACTGCTGCTTACTGGTTGCCTTCTGGATGTGCGAGGGACTGACCCTGCTGTGGGGCAGCCTCCGATGACTGGGGGATGGGAACTGGAGGGTGAGGACCACCCCCCGCCTGCCCCATCTCTCAGCTGGGCGGTTCCGAGGTCCCTTCACACAGCTCCTCAGAAGTGCCCGTGGCACTGTGGCACTGTGCCCCAGATGCCCACAGTGGTGAGCAGCTGCTAGCCCACCCTCCACCCGCGTGCTGGCCTTCCCTTCTTGCTTGTTCCTCTCTCCCCGCACCTCACCCCTGTTCCCTGGGATCATTTCCCCAAACGCATGGCACTGAAGCCTCTTCTCGTGCTCTGCTTGCTGGGAGAGGGGGGCGGACAACAGTCCTCGTCCTTTTTTCTGATCATGTTCTTTGGTCTTGTCTCTTCATTTCTTTAATACTCACGCAGGGAACGTCTAGAATGTTCCTCATCTGGGGAAGGGCCCCAAATAGAAAAAGGAATCAGACCCAGGCCTTGCTCTTGAGGCAATAGGACATCTGATATAGTTTGGGGTATCTGGGGAGGTTTTCTCCAGAATGCCTTTTAAAGGATGAGTGGGAATGAGTTTGCTGGGACACAGTGGAGGAAGACTTTCTGGGCAGAGAGAATGGTTTGGGCAGAGATGGCAGGTGGTGAACACGGTGTGTTTGGGGAACTGGAAGCTGAGCGAGACTGGAGTGGGGGGCACCCAAGGAGTGTGCACCGAGGGATCTGCCATGCCCCACGAGGCTCCTTACCTGTCCCCGGCCTGGTTCTGTCCTTCTGTTCTAGGAGGTCCCACCCTGGCTGTGGCTGCTGACCAGGGGTGGGGCGCCTGCAGGGGTGGCCTTGGCATGGTCCTGAGCCTGAGCCTCTGCGGGGCTCCCTGGGAAGCTGAGTATCCCCTCACCCAGGCCATCCTGCCCCTGTGTCCTGCCCCGGGGAGAGGCTCTGGAATAGCTGGGAGGCTGGAGAGGGACCGTCCTTCACCCACAACAAGATCTCCTGCTTGTGTGTGGCTCTGTTTTCTTTGCCATGAAACAATCCTGCCCTGGGGCTGTGGAGGTCTTTCTCCTGAGCCCGTCCCGCTGTGGTAAACATGCAGCTCCTGACTCAGGGACGGGCTAGTGACTCAGGGCTCACTGGTGGCTTCCCCATCAATCAGACCTGTTTTTGGGGACTTTAAAGGACACACAGGGAAGGCAGCAGACAGAAGCAATGAGGACGAGAAAAGGTGAGCAGAGAGAAGCAGGGCTGCTGGTGGCAGGACGAGTGGAGAGATCGTGCCTGAGTCCCGATGATGTGGCCATATCAGGAGCTGTGAGGTAGTGAGGGATCCCCGGAGGGGCCTGGAGGGTCTTTTTGTTTTGGAACTACACCCCAGACTCCAGAAACTTTGTAGGGCTGGACCTGTGCTCCCTGGAGCAAAAATAGACACACCCACTTCCCTGGTCCCTTACACATCCTAACACAGAGTGGCGTCAGGCGCTGCCCTGCCTGGGTCTGAATGTTGCCCCATTGCTTACTGCTGTGTGAAGTTGGGCAAGTCATTGCCCTCTCTGTGCCTCAGTTTCCGCCTCTGTAAACAGGGCTAATACTGGTGTCTACCTCAGAGGGCTGTTGTGAGGACTGGGTGAGTGAATGCATATAATATGCAGAGAAGAGGCGGGCACGTGTGAAGCGCTCTGTAACCGGGTGGCAGCCCGGGTCTGGGGGGGACACTCAGCTGGGTAACTGAGGTGGGTGTAAGGGATCATTTACACAGGTGTGGTTCAGAGGCGGGGACGCTGACAGAATGGTACCTGCAGGAAGCCGGTTCCATTCCTGGGCCTGATGGGGCGAGGGGAAGGGGCAGTCACGAGCCAGCTGGTAGCCTCAGGCGAGGGTGGCAGGACAGCAACTGTGGGCTCTGGCCAGGAGTGCCGCTGGGCCAGCCCGCCCTGCAGGGCAGGAGTGGAGGGGATACATACCCCTGAGCCCCTCTCCTCACCCGCTCTGATCTCCTGCCCCTGCCCCGCAAAGGCCAATCCAACTGGGGGACAAAGGGCAAGGCATTTAGGAGGATGCAAAACCCAGAGGGCGGCCTGCCAGGGCCCAGGGCAGTTGCGGAAGGGTGGGGAGTGGAAGGGCAGCCCTTGGCGTCTGTCCAGCACCAGTGCCGGCTAGGGTGGCTGTGACTGTTGTGACAATGAATGCCTGTCACTTGAAGACTTGACAAATCTTCATTCCTTGCAAGGAGAGCCACAGAGCACACAGTGTGCTGCGCTATGACAGCTGGTCTCCTTCACTCGCTGGGCAACCGTTGGTGCAGGGAGGACAGAGGCCGCTCCTGCTTTCTATCCTGCGCCCGGGAGAAGCATCAGGCCTTTTTATTTACATCGCGAGCTGTTTGATGCACCCTGAAGCTGTACTTAGGGATGAAGACTCTCACAACCAATGCCACACTGTATTTATCTATTGAAGTTTATTTTACCAACTCAAAAACCTTTGAGACCGCCCCCCACCCCGGAAGTTTAAAAAAAGATAAAAGAGCAAAACTCATATATGAACTATGCTGGTGGGTTTTTCTTCCACCGCTCTCAGGGCAGCTGGCCTGCTACAG
This sequence comes from Monodon monoceros, assembly GCF_005190385.1. Classification (NCBI taxonomy): domain Eukaryota; kingdom Metazoa; phylum Chordata; class Mammalia; order Artiodactyla; family Monodontidae; genus Monodon; species Monodon monoceros. The sequence continues at coordinate 113,066,153 of NW_021703767.1, read as the reverse complement.
GAAGCAGCTGAAACTCCAGGGACAGGAGCAAAAAAGCAACTTTAGGCTCGGAATGCTGAGTCATGGAGAGCAGGTGCTGGCTGCTGTGGGGAGGTGATTACAGAAGGAAGAATGCTGCGTGTGTGTGAATGTTTACATTTGACACATATTGAGGGGGGGCGGGGGAGGGGTGGAGGAGGGCGGGGGTGAGTTGAAGGCGGTGCCTGCTTTGGATCAGGGAGGAGGCCAGGCCCGGACCAGGCTCCTCCCTGGAGCCCATCTTTACTCAGCCGGGTTGTGCCAGCCCCTGGGCTTCCCTGAGCTGACTGACTGTCACAACATCCCTGTGGAGTAGGTGTTGCCCCCGTTGGCCAGACGAGGGCAAAGCCATCGGTCACTAGGGATGTCTGTATTTGAGCCCAGGTGTACACCTCCAGAGGCTGGGTTCTCTGTCATTCAGGCCGAATTTTTGCCCTTTCTGTGTGTTACCTGTATTATCATTTACTTAATATTTTTTTGAAAATGACCTTTTTTTGGTATGGTAAGCAATTTTGTTTGAAAAGGAAGCTGGATCACTACCGTGAACGGAGAGCTAGACTCACCTACCTTAAATAAGGTGACCGGGCATCCCCAGTGGCGCAGTGGTTAAGAATCCACCTGCCAATGCAGGGGACGCGACTTCGAGCCCTGGTCCGGGAAGATCCCACATGCCGCGGAGCAACTGGGCCAGTGTGCCACAGCTACTGAGCCTGCGCTCTAGAGCCCGCACGCCACAACTGCTGAAGCCCGCGTGCCTAGAGCCCATGCTCCGCAGTAAGAGAAGCCACCGCGATGAGAAGCCCGCGCACTGCAACGAAGAGTAGCCCCCGCTCGCCACAATGAGAGAAAGCCCGCGCGCAGCAATGAAGACCCAACGCAGCCAAAAATAAATAAATAAAACAAATAAATTTATAAATAAAGAAATAAATAAAAATAAGGTGACCATCCATATAAACACAAAGGAATTCCTGGTTTCCAGCCTGGCTGACTCTGAATTCTAGAGCAGAATGATTTTGAATTAACTCCATCCCTTTCTGAGGGTTGGCTGAGCAGCCTCTCTCCCCTCTGGTCCCTAAGATCTGTAAAAACTGATTCGAAATTGGATAGTGTGGGACTTCCCTGGTGATGCAGTGGTTAAGACTCCACCTGCCAGTGCAGGGGACATGGGTTCGATTCCTGGTCCAGGAAGATCCCACATGCCGCAGAACAACTAAGCCCGTAGCCACAATTACTGGGCCTGCGCTCTAGAGCCCGCGAGCCACAACTACTGAAGCCCACGTACCTAGAGCCCGTGCTCCGCAACAAGAGAAGCCACCGTGTTGAGAAGCCCGTGCACCGCAGCGAAGAGTAGCCCCCGCTCGCCACAACTAGAGAAAGCCCATGCGCAGCAACGAAGACCCGACGCAGCCAAAAAAAAGAAATTGGATTGTGTGCTAGTAGCCAGTAAATGTTTAATAACCGACTTTCCAAAAATGAATGTATTATGCACACATAGTATAAACCTTACTGATGTCAAAGGCCTGTATAGCACACAATTTACAAATGAAAAAACCCCACAGAACTCTCTATTGTAAATTCTGTATGGCCATTTGATTCCTTCAGAATGCTTTCATTGCTTTTTGCTGAACTCTTCCATCTGTGGCCAACCTGTGGTTGAAATTGACAAATGAGTGTGTTAAGACATGGACGCTGGTTGATATCGTCAAGGTTAAAGTGAAGCAACAAAGACATTTGTCAGAATTTCACTTAGTCCATTCATTGTCATCAATGATATGAGTGACTTCTTTGCTGAAGTGGGTAAGAGTTTTTGAATCCTGGGAAAATATGTCCTCACTTTTTTTGTTCTATTTGCAATGTAATGGATTCCCAAATGTGACAAACTTTTAAGTGAAAGCTGCACTATTAACACCTTTTTCTTCACTTTCTTATGTCTAGATAATAAGACAATAAATCAAGCCCCAATTTGTAGCATTTGCCGATTTCCGTGGTGTAACTACTCCTACCATGGCCCGTTTCAAATTACCAATGTGACACCACTGAGCGTGATGCAGATTTGGGAATAGAAGGGCAGAGCTCACCTTTTATAGTGTTTCCACTGTACAGATACAAAAGACATAAATAACCGTAACAGCCTAGATAGTAGTTAGATGTAGCAAAATAATTTGGAAGTTGCCAGTATTTAATACTTTTGTTTTTAATATAATTTATTTAATTATAAATTTCTATAACTTAATTTTTAATAAGAGCTGTGTTTATCAACTGAATCTCCAGATTCCTCAAAAATTCTGTCACCACTGGTGTGTGTCAGCTCCAGTACACCAGTGATCGCAGCCTTATCTTGAAACTGGGCGTACTGTACGTGCATGAAGCTTGGAGCCAGGGGCCAGAATAATTTCTGCTGTTTTCAGGTGTACACACTCCACTATGCCCTACCTCAACAGAATAACGGAGTTTGTCTCTCCCCTTACTTCTCTAACTTCGAATCCTCTACTTTCCTTCTCACTGACGCTGCTCCCTAGATATTCCTCAGATGCACCAGGCATGTCCACCTCAGGGCCTCGGCACTTGCTATTTTCCCTGCCTAGAATGTTCTTCCTCCAGCTATCTGCGTGGTCCACTCCCTTCCCTCCTTCAGATCTTTGCTCAAATGTCACCTTCTCAGTGAGGTTCTCCCTGCCCACCTTGCTTATAACTGCGACCCCTCCTCTCTATTCCCCTGCTGACCATCCCTCTTCCTGGCTTTATTTTTCTCCCTAGCATCAATTACTTTCAATGTATTACACTGTATAAGATCCTCCTATTTTGTTTATGGCCCATCCACAAGAAAGTAAGCAACTCTTTTAATATGTTTTGTGGGATCCTCTGTGTATAGAACAGTGCCTAGCACAGGGTATGTGGTCAGTACATATTTGTTGAGTAAATAAATGATTGAATAGTAGAAGCCCAATAAATATGTATTGAATAAAGAGATAAATGAATGAATGAATGTTGCCTCAAGTTCTGGAGGCATCAGATTATCAGGAAGAGATTTTAAAACTATATATATACCAGCTTTATTGAGATACAATTCATATTCCATACAGTTCACCCACTTGATGTATACAGTTCAATGGTTTCTGATGTATTCAGAGTTTTGAGATCATCACTAATATCAATTTTAGAACATTTATATCACTCCAGAAAGAACCTCATGCCCATTAGCGGTCACTGTCCATTGCCTCTGAATCCCCCCAGCCCTAATCAAATGTTAATTTATTTCTGTGTCTGTAGATTTGCCTATTCTCTCTCTCTATATATCTATGGAATTGTATAATATGTGACCTTTTATATCTGGCTTCTTTCACTTAGCATAGTGTTTTCAAGGTTCATCTATGTTATGGCTTGTGTTAGTACTTTATTTCTTTACATTGATGAATAATAGCCCACTATGTGGATATACCAAATTTTATTTATTCATTCATCAGTTGATCTATGTTTAGGTTTGTTCCATTTCTTCACTCTAACGGCTAATGCTACTATGAACATTCATGTACAAGTTTTTGTGTGGATATATGTTTTCATTTCTCTTGGATATATACCTAGGAATAGAATTGCTGGGTCATATGATACTCTATGTTTATTTTGGAGAACTGCCCATCATCAGGGTATGAGATTTCCAACTTCTTCACATCCTCATCAATACTTGTTAGTATCTGTCATTTTTATTATAGCCATCTTAGGAGGTGTGAAATGATTTGTGAATTTGGTTTGCATTCCTTTCTTTTTTTAAATTGAAGTATAGTTGATTTACAATTTTGTGTTAGTTTCAGATGTACAGCAAAGTGATTCAGTTATATATATATATATATATACACATATATATTTCCAGATTCTTTTCTATTATAGTTTGTTACAAGATATTGAAAATAGTTCCCTGTGCTATACAGTAAATCCTTGCTGTTTATCTATTTTATATATAGTGGTGTATATCTTTAATCCTATACTCCTAATTTAACCCTTCCCCCATTCCCCCTTTGGTAACCGTAAGTTTGTTTCCTATGTCTGTGAGTCTGTTTCTGTTTTGTAAATAAATTCATTTGTATTATTTTTTAGACTCTACATATAAATGATATATAATATTTGTCTTTTTCTGTCTGACTTACTTCACTTAGTTTGATATTCTCTAGGTCCATCCATGTTGATGCATATGGCAATATTTCATTCTTTTTTACGCCTGAGTAATATTCCATTATATATATATACATATATATGTGTATATATATATGATGGACACTTAGGTTGTGTCTGTGTCTTGGCTGTTATAAATAGTGCTGGTTTACATTTCTTTGATGGGTAATGATGCTGAGCATCTTTTCACGTGCTTATAGGCTATTTGTCTATCTTCTTTGGAGAAATGACTGTCAATTTTTAAATTTGGGTTGTCTTTTTGAGTTGTAAGAATTCTTTATATATTTTGAATACTAGACGCTTATTAGATATATGATTTACAAAAACTTGTGGGCTGTCTTTCACTCTCTTCTTGATGGTGTTCTTTGAAGCACAAATGTTTTAACTTTAAAAAAATTTTTTTTAATTATTATTTTGGCTGTGTCAGGTCTTTGTTGTGGCATGCAGGATCTTTCATTGTTGTTGTTGCCTCATGTGGGCTCTTTGTTGAGGTGCGTGGGCTTCTCTCTAGTTGTGGCATGAGGTTTTCTCTCTCTAGTTGTGGCGCGTGGGCTTAGTTGCCCTGTGGCATGTGGGATCTTAGTTCCCTGACTAGGGGTCAAACCCGTGTCCCCTGCATTGGAAGGCGGACTGTTCACCACTGGACCACCAGGGAAGTCCCGCAAATGTTTTAAATTTTGATGGTGTCCAGTTTACCTCAGTTTTCTTTTGTGGCTTGTGCTTTTGCTGTCATAGCTAAGAAACAGTCACCTAACCCAAGGTTATAAGGATTTACACCTAGGTTTTCTTCTAAGAATTTTATAATTTTCACTCTTACATTTAGGTCTTTGATCCGTCTTAAGTTAACTTTAATGCATGGTGTGAGGTAGGGATCCAACTTAATTATTTTGCACATACATATCCAACGGTCCCAGCACCATTCGTTGAAAAAGCTATTTTCCCCCATTGAATTGTTTTGGCACCCCTGTCTAAAACAAGGGGAGATTTTAAATAAGATTTTTGTGATTAGATTTGCTTCTTTGTGATTTACTTTGGTGGAATCATTGAGAAGTCTAGTTAAAGTCTATTTAGGTATAAGGCAGGAAATCCTTTCAAACTGGTTCAAGAATAAAGGGAATGCTCCTAATGCCTAGACTGTGATTTTTTCAAAATGTTTTAGCTTTTTTTTGGGAAATTGAGGTATAATTACATATAACATTATATTAGTTTTAGGTATATAAAGTAATGTTTTGATATTGCAAAATGATCACTGCAATAATTCTATTTGACATTCGTCACCATAGTTATAAAAATTGTTTTTCTTTTGATGAGAAGTTTTAAGATTTACTCTCTTAGTAACTTTCAAATATGTAATACAGTATTATTAACTATAGTCACTGTGCTGTAGATTACTTCCCATGACTTATTTATTTTGTGACTTTTGACCCCCTTCACACATTTTGCCCATCCCCAACCCCTGCATCTGGGAACCACAAATCTGTTCTCTGTATCTTTGAGCTTAGTTTTTGTATTTTTGTTTTCTTTTTTAGATTCCACATCATAAGTGAGATCATATAGTATTTGTCTTTCTCTGTCTGACTTATTTTACTTAGCATAATGCCCTCTAGGTCTATCCACATTTTCACAAATGGCAAAATTTTACTCTTCTTCATGGCTGAATAATATTCCATTGTATATATATACCACATCTTCTTTATCCATTCTTCCATCGATGGACATTTAGGTTATTTCTATGTTTTGGCTATTGTAAATAATACTGCAGTAAACATTAGACTGTAATCTTGAATTATTATTTTCCACTAAAAGAAACCAAGTTTCCTTGGAGACATAGTTGATTCTAGGTTGAGGACAGGAAACTCCTGGAACATCAAAGACTACCATCTATGGTCATATCAAAAGGACCCAGAAACCAAGCTGCATAAGCATTCACTAGGCCAAGATAGAATGATATGATTATCAATAAGGATAATAACTACAATGGACTGAAATACATTAAAAAATGTTTAAATCCATGATTCATAATGATGTTTTAAAAAACTATTTCTTCACTGTTTACTTTTGGAGGATGCTAAGAAATCACCTCATTATTTTGTAAATTGATGAAGGAAAATAATCAAGCATTTATCTTTCCTTTCCCTTGTAAAGTGTACCTTAGGATAAACAAATAGTTGAAAAGAGGGAAGTTTCTTACTATAGAAGTTTTCCAGTCAATAAAGAAGGAATAATAGATTTGGATTATCATTCTGTAATTCCCTAATAAATGAATACGGGCCATCAATGACTGATAACATCACCTAAATAGAGAGAGAGAAATGGGGAGGGAGAGAGGGAGAGGGAGAGAGAAGGAGGAAGACAGGTTATTTTGTCCTTCCTGTTATGGAAGTACACAATACTTCCACCACCTATGAAGCAGGCTTGTTAAAAAATAGAAAAGAAATCAAATGTGAATCTCATCAAGCCTCTTGTCCTAACTAGTCATTGAAAGGAAATACAGGGGGCAGAGGAATATGTTAAATGATATTCTGGGGATGTAATGAAACTATAGGAAACTCTGTTGTAGGAAACCTGGGTTCTTTTATTTTTTATTTAACATCTTTATTGGAGTATAATTGCTTTACAATGTTGTGTTAGCTTCTGCTGTATAACAAGGTGAATCAGCTATATGCATACATATATCCCCATATCCCCTCCCTCTTGTGTCTCCCTCCCCACCTCCCTATCCCACCCCTCTAGGTGGTCACAAAGCACCAAGCTGATCTCCCTATGCTATGCGGCTGCTTCCCACTAGCTATCTATTTTACATTTGTGTAAAACACACAAATGTGTGTGTGTATATGTCAATGCTACTCTCTTACTTTATCCCATCTTACCCTTCCCCCTCCCCGTGTCCTCAAGTCCATTCTCTACATCTGCATCTTTACTCCTATCCTGCCCCTGGGTTCATCAGAACCATTTTTTTTTTTTAGATTCCATATATATGTGTAAGCATACAGTATTTGTTTTTCTCTTTCTGACTTACTTCACTCTGTATGACAGACTCTAGGTCCATCCACCTCACTACAAATAACTCAATTTCGTTTCTTTTCATGGCTGAGTAATATTCCATTGTATATATGTGCCACATCTTCTTTATCCATTCATCTGTCGATGGACACTTAGGTTGCTTCCATGTCCTGGCTATTGTAAATAGAGCTGCAGTGAACATTTTGGTACATGACTCTTTTTGAATTATGGTTTTCTCAGGGTATATGCCCAGTAGTGGGATTGCTGGGTCGTATGGTAGTTCTATTTTTAGTTTTCTAAGGAACATCCATATTGTTCTCCATAGTGGCTGTATCAATTTACATTCCTACCAACAGTGCAAGAGGGTTCCCTTTTCTCCACACCCTCTCCAGCATTTATTGTTTGTAGATTTTTTGATGATGGCCATTCTGACCAGTGTGAGGAGATACCTCATTGTAGTTTTGATTTGCATTTCTCTAATGATTAGTGATGTTGAGCATCCTTTCATGTGTTTGTTGGCCATCTGTATATCTTCTTTGGAGAAATGTGTATTTAGGTCTTCTGCCCATTTTTGGATTGGGTTGTTTGTTTCTTTGTTATTGAGCTGCATGAGCTGCTTGTATATTTTGGAGATTAATCCTTTGTCAGTTGTTTCATTTGCAAATATTTTCTCCCATTCTGAGGGTTGTCTTTTGTTTATGGACACCTGGGTTCTTGAATAAATAATTTCATGGAAAGAAGAGATGGAAGGAGAATCTATAGATTAAAAGAGATGTAACCTTTCATCAGTAGCAATGTAAGGATCTTACATGGATCCCAATTCAAACAAAGGATCCCAATTCAGAGTATACATCAATCAGAGAAATATAAACATTTATTGGGCATTTGATTATATTAGGGACTTATTACTACTTTTTATAGGTGTGATATCAGTATTGTCATATAGTTTAAAGCCATTGTCATATACTTTAAAGTCCTAATCCTTAGCTATTCTATACTGAAATATACATAGAGAGATGAAATGACATAATGCCTGGGATTTGATTTGAAAAATACACATGTGGATGTAGGTGAGGGTATAGATGAAGCAATATTGACCAAGAGTTGATAATTGTTGAAGTTGGTGATGGGTCATTATTCACCCTTCCTTCTTTTGAAAATTACATAATAAAAGGTTTTGAAAATAACCTGCCTCCCTCCACATCTCAGGGCCTCTTGCTCCCACATTTGTGCTTTCCTTGCTGGTGCCTGTTCCCTCAACCTGGTGGAGCCCTGACTGGGATCCCAGGACCATGTGGTTCCAGGGCCCACCACTGACTGCCTTCCATTCTATCAAGAGAATCTAGCTGATTGAGCTCAGCCAGTGAATGGCCTGCCTTGGATTGGGTCATGTCAGCTGTGGCCCCTTTTGTTAGTTTGTGTGTGTGTGAGTTACTGGGGATTCGAATGGAGATTTCCAGGAACTATGGGCCAGGAAATTCTCTAGAAGGAGTAGGTTTAACTGTGGGTTGGCCATGAAACTTAGCAAGTATGGGGATGTACTGGAGAAAGGAGAGACTAGAATTAGGAGACCAGACAGGATACTGTTGAATTCAACAAATATTCACTGGACACCTTCTACGTGTGTGGCCTTGGGTTAGGTGCTGGGGATGTAGGGAGAGATGAAATGTAAGAGATGGAAAACCGTGCAAAGGGGATGGTGAGGTGGGCAAGGCTGGATCCAGGCACTGAGTTGATTGGGCCTGGTCAGGGAGAGACTTCCCCTTTCTCCTTTCACATCCTCCCGATAGCCTCAGCCCTGCAAAGTCCTGTCCAATTCTCAAGGCCCATTGCACACACTACCTCCTCCCCAAGAAGCATTTTCTGATCCCCCTTTGAACTCCATAGCAATTCGTATGTCCTTACCTTAATTTGCATTGTAATGATATAGTTTATGTAGTTGTAGTTGCGTTTTTTTTTGTTTTTTTTTTTTTTTTTTTTTGCGGTACGCGGACCTCTCACTGTTGTGGCCTCTCCCGTTGCGGAGCACAGGCTCCGGACGCGCAGGCTCAGCGGCCATGGCTCACAGGTGTAGTTGCGTATTTTGTGTTATTGTAATTTGCCTCTTCGTCTTTCGCTTTCAGATTTCTGCTAGACTGCAGAGTCCGTATCTTAGCCTCATCTGCAGGCTGGCCAGGCTGTGGGAAGGGCTAGAGTCCTGGGTTTGAATCTCATTTTCACCACTTGCAAGCTTGTGACTTTGAGCAAGTTACTTAGCCTCTCTGAGCATCTCTTTATTTGTTAATGAGAATGATAATACTCACCTAAAAGTGTTTTGTGAGGATTAAATTCTATCAAGGATGTAAAAGCACAGGACCGAGCACAGAGCAATTTATGGATGTGTATTGAATGAGGAGAAATAAGTTAGGCCTCGAAGGGTGAGAGGCATTAGCATAGCTGGAAAGATGAGAAAGGTAAGGGAAAGAAAAGTGCATATCTAGTGGCTCGCCCTCCCTCCAGGCCCTCAGGGGACAGGTGAGAGGGTGGGTTAGCTAGGTGGAGGGACAGCCAGCTGCCACACTGTGGACGGGACAGCTCTTCCTGTTGTCAGCAGAAGCCATGCCCTTGTCTGGTGTAATGGAAACTCTGCCTTCTGAGCTGCATTGTGCTCCTTCCTTGATATCACTGTCCCAGGACCCGAGTCGCCAGTAACTAGTGCAGGACGTAGGGCTTGGCTCTCAGGGAGAGGCAGTCGCACAGTCTTCTCAGCAGCGTTCCACTGCCGACCCCTCTGTTTGACCTGAACCCAGTATTCTCCTGGGGGGTTTGTGACACCGCATTCTCTAGGATTTCCCCTCACTTTGACAGCCACTCCTAGAAGTCTCATTTCCGCGCTCTGGTTCCTCGCGTCACCTCTTATGAGGTTGGCAGTCCTGGGATAGGGGCCCGAGTCTGTCTCTCTTTTCCCTCCATATTATCCCCCAGGTCTTCTCACCCTGCCCTGCAGCTCAGATACCCTAGAGATGGGGATGGCCCCAAATGGTACCTCCAGCCTGGCCTCCCTCACAACTCCAGATTCGGATAAACTGTCTGCTTGCGGCCTTCAGCCATGCGCTTTTTCTGGATTTCTCCCCTGAACTGGCTCTTTCCTCCATCTCTTTCATCTCAATAAATGGAACTTCCCTAGCTACTCAGGGTAAAAACCTAGAAGTGACCACCTTGGCTTTTCCTGTTTTCTTATTCCTATAATCGCCTTCCCACCTCGTCTCTGCATCTGGTCCTTTAGCAACTCCTGTCAACTCTACCTTTAAAACATGGCCCCCCATGTGCCCACTTCTCTTTAGCTCTCCCATCCTTGTCCAAGCCAAAATCACGTTGCCCCTGGACTAATGCAGTAGCTTCCTAAATGCTTCCGTTCCCTCCCACTACACTCATGTTTCTTTGCTACGTAGCTAGAGCTAGTTTTAAAAATCTAAATCCTTCTTAAAATTCTCCAGTGGCTTCCTCTTGCACCTGGAAAGAAATCCAACCCCTAGCTTTGGCCTCATGGGGCAAGAATCTAGCTCCCCACTGACTTCCCCTAAAACCCCCTCCCCGCATCCACCTTGCTCGGCCTCGCTGGCTGGTTCTACCTCAGGCCGTCTGCACCTGCTGTTCTCTTCTTGCTGTGATGCTTCCCTCCAGGTGGTTTTGCATTCATTTGCATTCCTTGGCCATTTGATCTAAAGCAGCCATTTGGTCATGTTTAGCACATTACCCCATTCCTGTTCTCTGCCGAATGCTTCTCACATTTTCTTGTTTGGTTTCTCATCTGTTGTTCGTCTCCCCCCTCCCACCCCCCTGCCCCCTGTTTCACGTACGTTCCATGACAACAGGCGCCAGGCTGGTTTTGCGCACTGCTTTGACCTCAAGACCCAGCATGGGGCCCAGCACACCCTAGGTGCTGTCAGGTCTGGAATTTGATTCTAGCCCGCTTACAAGCTAGCAAGTTAGCCTTTTACTCTTCCATGGGTGCTGGTGGGAGACCTGAGACACCAAGGTCGGAAGCAAAGGACTTTATTCCTCCCAGGACAGCAAGCAGCATGTTTGCACCAGGTTTTCCTTGCCCTCTGTTCTCAAGGGGGAGACATGACCTGGGCCAGATGGAGAGGACATGCACAGTGAGCTGTGCTCTAGGTGAAGGACACGGAGCTTGGGAAATTCATGACTTTGATAGTCAGCAGTATGCAAGCCTGTTCTTTGTCCCAAGGGAAACATGACCTCATCTCTCAAGGTTTCTTGCTGACGACACAACCCTGAGAAATGGGCCAAGTAAAGAGCAGTCAGTCCTTGTATCCTTGGCACACACAGCTAGGTGTATAGGTGCGTGAGTTCCATGGAAGAATGTGGTAAACATTTGTTGAATGAATGAGTGAAAGAAACCTAGCCTAGTGACTAGGTACCAGGAGTTGATGCCTGCAGATGGGCTTACTCTGAAAAGTGAGAGGCAGGGATCCTTCTACCACTGCTCTTCTCAGCCCTCACCACGCCTCACTCCTACCCGCATTCACTGTGGCTGACTGTTTGCTGAGACTGGTAGCGTCTTCTGCTACTGCCTGAGCCAGATACAACCTTTTGCTTGCTGGATGGCGATTCCCCCTAGTGTCTGTGGCTGGCTGTCTCCCAAGGATCTCCCCATCCCACTGCCACATCGCAGTGCTGTGTTTTTTGTTTGTTTGGGGTTTTTTTGCGGTACACGGGCCTCTCACTGTTGTGGCCTCTCCCGTTGCGGAGCACAGGCTCCGGATGCGCAGGCTCAGCGGCCATGGCTCACGGGCCCAGCCGCTCCGCGGCATGTGGGATCTTCCCGGACCGGGGCACGAACCCGTGTCCCCTGCATCGGCAGGCGGACTCTCAACCACTGCGCCACCAGGGAAGCCCCGCACTGCTGTTAAATGTCGCAAGGTTGGCCCTATCCCAACACGTGGCACGAGGCATGTTAACAATGGTGCCGTCATGGCACTCTCTGGTACGTACTGGGCGTGTAAGAGCAGGGGTGGCTGCTGTAGCTCTCTTGCTTCTCACCCTAGAAAGTCCTCTGTGAAATGGCATTACATTGTCCTTTCCCATGATCCAGCATCCAGACTTACGGATTCAGAAATCTCGAATTTCTAAATTTTGGAACTTGGAATCCAGGCAGTTTCCTGACTTGACATAATTTAGTGATGCTGATTGACCAACAGAGCTCTCAGAGAATGAAGAAATATTTGAAAACCAATTAATTTAATTAGCAGAAAGCCTGTCAGATAGTTGGAATATTGACAGTAGTCTACCCAGAACGTTCTTACCCCGTAAGCAAACTACATGGGAAGTTAAATTCTATTCAGAGAGTGGTCTGGCAGGCACAGAATTAGACCCCAAGCTACAAGGAGCCGGCCAGGTGACAGGGAGGGTTAATGGCATCCTGCTCTGAAAGCCTGATGTATCTGTCTTCATATTAGAAACATTCCTGCCGGCCTGAGCCTTATCGTTCTTATTATGAGCCAATTGTTGCCTCTTGGACTCTCCTTTTTAAATATTTCTAGGGTTGACAATCCTCCCTTTTTCATCAACACATTCTTTTTCTTTCTCTGGATTTTACTTCCAATTATTTTCTGTTCTTTTACTATGTAACTAATATGTGAATCCATTTTGTTGTAAAAGATCCAAGCAACACATACACCTCTAGAGACAAAACACATGAAAGTTCTCTGTCATGTCCCTGTGCCACCCCACTCTCCTGTCCCACCTTAAATGGGACATCATGGAAGTAAATGACCTGGAATATGGAAAGAATCGGACAAGAAGACCTCAATATGCATCAGTGACTATTTCTGGGAGAGGAGTTTGTTAGTGATTTTTACTTTTTCTTTACATTTTTCTTTTTTCTTAAAATAATAACTCGTATATTACTTCTCTAAGAAGAAAACGGTTTTCTTAAGAAAAAGAGAAAAAGAGCATAACCTTTGGAATTCCACAGACATGGGTGTGAAGGCTGGCTGTAGTCCTTTCTCTCTCTCTGGCTGTGCACCCACTAGTTTACCTCCTTGAGCCTCAGTTTCCTCATTTCCTCATCTGTAAAGAACAGGTGTAAGACCCCCTCCCTCCCTTATGGGGTTGTTATGAATAAAGTATGTGAAAGCACCTGACACATGGTTGTCACTCACTAAATCAATTTCCTCCCAAGGAGAAGAAAATACGTGTTGCCCTGAAATCCCTTTGCAGATCATTTCTAATTTTACATGTGAAAGGTTTCAGAGCCACAAAATTATGCAGATACTGTGTATGCATGTGTGTAGGTGTGTGCAGGAAGAAAAGGAAGGAAGTATAAAACTGTTAAAGGATTCATAACTATGCGAGTGTACTTAATACCACTGAATTGTGCACTTCAAAATGGTTGGAATGGTAATTTTATGTTAACTAATTGTACCACACCAAAAAACGTTAAAAAAAAAAAAAACTGCTAAAAGAAGATTGAGAACACCTCTTTTCTTTCTCACACCCTTTGAGCCCTGGACTTTCTCAGGTGAAGATGCAAAGCCACATTTTGTGTTTTCTTGTAGAGTTTCAGTCAAAGGGGCTATTTCTTCCTGTGTTAATTCAACCGTTCCAGTAAATATAGATCAACATGCAGTATGAAAAATGTTTTTTTGTTTGTATATTTTAAAAAAAACCCTCAGTGATTATATATCTTTGACCACTGGTACAAGCTGGTTCTCCAGTCAGGGTAGCAAGCTGGGGCAGGAAGGGACAGAGTGGGACTAGATGCAGGGTCTGGGGTGGGGGATGGGGACAGTGGAGGCATGTGGAAAAGGAGACCGCCTTTGACTTCCTTTCCTGTGGACCTCACTTTCAACCACTTCTTCTGCATCTTTTCATCATCGCTTGCTTAATGAAAGTTTGGCTTCACACTTGGAGAATATGCCGGGGCAAGGAATTGCAATGTTTCAGCTCTTAACTCCTCAGACAGCTGTCTGCTGCTGCCTGGGTTGATCTGACTCGGGTGGTCAGAGTAGCTGCCTGTCATCAGGGTCTTACTACACACAAGCGCAAATGTTCCATCCTTTGCGCTGTGCCTGTATTTCTCACAGGGACCCTCTGAGGTGGGCATTATTATTTGCATTTTATAAATGTGGAAACTGAGATCCAGGGAGGCTAGTGTTTTGCCTGAAGCCTCACTGGTAATAAGTGGCAGAATCAGGATCCAAACCTTGCTCTGTTTAAGCTCTCAAGTCCACGCTCTTTTCATCACGCTTGGTAGGTCACTTCACTTGTTTTAATTGTAATGTAAAAACAAGGGGAAAAGAAAAGAAAAGAAGGCAGTGGAGTGGAGCTAGATTGGTGTTTCCCAACTCTGGCTGCCTATTGGACTCTTCTGGGAAGCGTGAAAAAGAGCTCAGAATCCCTGCCCTACTGCCAGGGATTCCAACTCAGGTCCTGGTATGCTTTAAATTCCCCGGGTGATTCTAAAGGGCAAGTAGGTTGAGAACTCCTGGTCTACACCAGTGATTCTCAAACTTGAACTGCATCCAGTCCACTTGGGTTTGCGTTAAAATGCAGATTCTGGGGCTTCCCTGGTGGCGCAGTGGTTGAGAGTCCGCCTGCTCGATGCAGGGGACACGGGTCCGAGAAGATCCCACATGCCGCAGAGCGGCTGGGCCTGTGAGCCATGGCCACTAAGCCTGCGCGTCCGGAGCCTGTGCTCCACAACGGGAGAGGCCACAGCAGTGAGAGGCCCGCGTACCGCAAAAAAACCAACCAAACAAACAAACAAAAAATGCAGATTCTGATCCAGCAGGCCTTGGTGTGGGCTGATATGCTACATTTCTAAGCAGCTCCCAGGTGATACTGATGCTGCTGGTACATGGACCACTCTTTGAATAGTGAGGGTATTAATGATCCTAGGTTTCTGTCCCCTTCTAATATGCTGTGACAGTGGAGAAAGCAGTTCTAAAGCACAGGTGTTCTGTATCCACCAAGCTTCCTGCACCTCTATATCCTGTCATCCTTACCTGTTACAAATGAGCAGTATTTCTCTTGGTGGTCAAAATGTGTGAAAGCCGAACACCAACACTGATGGACGATGGGACATAATGAAGGGGCGTGGAGACTATGCATGGGTTTATATCCCAGTTCTCTTGTTTACCAGCTGTGTGAGTTCAGGCAAGTTACTTAATCCCTCTGAGTCTTAATTTCCTCAACTCCAAATTCAGGATAATAAACCCTTATTGCATTGGGATATGGGGAGGATCAAATGGGTTAATATAGACAAAGCACTTTGTACCAATAGGTGCCCATCAAATGGCAATGCTGTTATCTTGGTGGACTTTCCAAGTTGATCTAATCTTGTGATAGAGCTCCCTGCAAGTCAGAGGAACCTTGATCTGTGTCCTCTGCACAAAGCAGAGTCTGCCTTTGATCTGAATGTCAGGTGACACGATGACATGACATCTCAAGGCACAGGACCTTCGGGCCAGCGTCCTTGCCTAGAAAATGACAGAGCAGAGAAACCTTTTGTTTCCTTCCTTCTCTGGACTGTTAGATTACTGTTCCCTGCCTACCTGTGGAAATTCCCTGGTGATTTTTGGTGTAAAAACAGAGAACGTTAGCTCTTAACGTATTGGTTCAATGCTGTGCTCAGACTAATCGTTAGTAGTAATTTATTCAATCAGTATTAATTGGTTGCCCAGGTGCCAGGGATACAAGGACAAACAAAAACCTCACAATCTCTTTCACCCTGGAGTTTGTCGAGGGGGTGCGGGCAGCTGTTGAACAAATAAAATGTACAGTTGCCATTGTGGAAAGTGCTATGAAAGGAAAGAACAAGGCTTCCTGAAAGAAAATACTGAAGAGCTTGTAGCGCCGTCAGTTTTCACTTAAAAAAAGCCTTGTGATTTCCTATGTGTAGACTGGGTTGAAGCAGGGCAAGAGGGAGGACAGGCAGTTAGGAGCTCTGACAGTAGTCCAAGCCCAGATGGTGGTGGCAATGGAGTGGAGAGAATTTGGTGGAATAAAGACTGGGGGCGAATTCCCTTCATTTGTCTTAATTATCATAAAATGTCAGCTTGTAGTTTGAATAGTTTTATAATTTTCCCCCTTTTAGTCAATACAGAAGACACCATGTCATCACCACAGGAAATTCTAACTAGTTGTGTGGTTTTTAGGCTAGTGGTTTCCCCTCTGTATGTCTCCATCCATCCATCCATCCATCCATCCATCCATCCATTCATTCTCTAAAATAGTGGTAGTGGTAGCAGGTGTTCATATCAACAGGGTCTAATGTTCTTTCTTGCCCTGTCATTTGGGGACTCCAAGACAAATTAATACTGAGTACGAGATTTCCTATTCTTTAAGAACTCTTGACTCCCTTTCTTCTGGGCCAGCACAGGTCAGTGAACTTATAATCATACTTCAAGCACAGGACGCATGAGTCAGGAAAGGTTAAGGCCGCAGTCCCCTCAAGCCAGAACTACAAAGCAAAATTGATTTCAATGCCCAGGCACCAACCCCGGCTCTAAACCGTGGGAATTGAGAGGCAGCTGGAGTGTGACTCACCTACTAACTCTGAATGACACACGCTGGGTCACAATTATCCCTGAACCACCTTGTTCAGAGCCCGCTAGAATAACTTACACACCTTAAATTTAAATAGCTCAGTTGTCTCACGAAATTAGTATTAGAGTAAAAACATTTAGAAAATAGAACTTCAAATGGTGCAGGTTAGGACATTCGGGACCAGAGAGGTCAACTCATGGACCTAAGGTCACACAGCTGGCTATCTGGCCAGCCCCAAGAGCCTGAAGTTAGGGACAAGGAGACCTTCTTGGGGATGGTTTTGTATGGGAGTTGCAGGATTCTGCTGCTAAAACAGAGATACTCAGCCATTTGTTTGAATCTGAGAGTGGAGTTTCAGATTCTACTCACGTGCATTCCACCATGGTTGATGCCTCCATGGCCTCTTCTCTGAAGTTTCCCATAATTTGCACTGGACGGTTTGCTGTAAGGACTCCATCCTCTTAATCCTCTAAATCCTAAGGATCTAGGGAAACCAAGGCCAGTTCCGCCTTGCAGAAAAGCTGGGAACCCCTGATCTCAAGGTTGGTTAGCTTAAAACAATTAAAAAAAAAAATAGAGAATAATGTAAATACTAATATAACATACACCGGGTTCCTGCAACCCAGAATTAATAACTATTAACATTTCCTTCAAGGTATTTTGAGAATCTTTTTTTCCTTTAGAATGGCTTAGACATGTAAGATATCGGCTGAATCTACCATCTTGCTTAATCAGCCAGATTTCTATCAAATTAGAATATAGAACTAAGACGGAAAAGAGAAAGACATTTTTTTTTAATATGGTGCATAAGTGTACCATGTGATGAGTTTTGACAAATGCCTATCACTGTGTTTTAAATTGCATTTTGCAATTGGAACTACAAAAAAAGAGATTTTAATTTACATAATCTTCTTTGCTGTTTTCACTTCCACTTAATACAGGGAATAACCTGGGGATTTTTGTTTGTTTTATGGCAGAAAATGCTTACGTTAAAAAAAAAAAGTCAGAGAGTAAAAGTTAAGTTTACAGATTTCCAGTGACAGATTAAAGAGAGCTAGAAAACTATGGAAAGTGAAAGTTCCGTTTTGTTGCCTACAACTGTATTTTCATTTGTTAAGTTCTAGAAACGTGTTTGAATGGGGAGTCAGGAAGTCTGAATTCTACAATCTGCGCTGCCACTAATGCGCTGTGTGACTGCTGGCCCCATCCCTTTACCTCTTGAGGCTGATAATCTAACATTTTATGCTTTTGGAATAGTTTGATTCCACTGTCTGCTCCATTACAGTCTTTGATTATAGTTTTACCCTTTGGTACCTCATTGACCAATTGGTCCTGATTTCCTCCATCACATATAACAAGAAGAGTGAGCTATGGACACCACAGGATGATGACAAGCTAGGCTAGTTTATGTACAAAACACATTGCCTGGGTGTCATACGTGCACTAGACTGCCATCTCTGGACCAGCTCTGCCCCCCGAGGGTCAAAGTCCACCTGCTCCTGGATTCTAGTTTCACCTCCAGGCATCCCTCTATGTACTGGCTTGAAATGTGACTTTCTTGGTGACAAGGATTGTGGTTTTCATTCATTTACTAAACATGTGATAAGCACGTTCTTTTATTCATGGCACTGGTTTTCACCTTTATATGAAGAATAGCCTTGGAGACAAGTTGCTTTAGCAATTCCTTAACTGCCAAAACTCTTTTCCTGGCTAAAAACTCAGTCTCATCTAAAAAACAAAACAACTCTAAAGCCATCATTCCCACCTGGTGCTTCTCTAATGCCATCGGGCCACCAAGGTAAGCAGTCAATCCTCACCAGGCATTCAGGGCTAATATTGTGAATTCCTCTGAGGGTTTAGGGTTGGGACGTAGGGACTGGGTCACCCTGGCTTCGAACCCAGTACTCTGGACGTCAGCTCTAGCCAAGCCTCTTCCTTCTGATCCTGTAAAGCAGGAGAAATACTCTCCTTCCACAGGCTCTGGCACTGTCAGACAGAAAGAACCGCTCCAAGGAGGAGACCTGCCGCACCAATGACACTCTGTGGTTCAGAGAAGTGCGTTTGGACCCCAGTGGTGCCACCAATCCGTGCCATGATCTTGGACGAATGACGGTTTCTTCACGTGGAAACAGTGAGAGCTCCAAGCCCAAGGCAGGGGTGAAGCTTCACGGCACCTGCACCTAGTAGGTACCCAATAAATATGCATTATTCCACTCAGAAGATGAAGCAGGATATTCATTTTTGAAAAATATTTATTAAAAAACTAAAGTGAACGTGGCAAAAACAAACAAACAAACCCAACACATTCCTTTAAACAGCAAGCAGATGACACTGGTTATAAAGCGTTTCCAACTCTACTCATCTAGTCTTTCCCACCGTCTAAGTCGAGGAGGGCCACTGAAGGAAGCCACATGTAAACAGGTCTTCTGTACTAGTGACGAGCAAAAACTACGTGAGAGCCATCAAAAGCCATCTGACTTGCTCTCCTAGGCAATCCACCCCAAACACGAGACAGTGACCAGATCTTAGGACTGTGTTCATGGGGGTCTGTAGTTCTAGTTTTAATTTTGGGGTGGGGGGTGTGTGGATGAAATAGTAGAAAGACAAACAGTATCAGCAGAGGGCAATCTTAAAGCACCTTTAAAATCTGGACCCTTTCCCACAATTTAACCCATTAATTCTCAAACTTTACTGTTGGAAAGAACCCCCTGATGAGATTGTTAAATTCGCAGGCTCCCCAGACTGCATGTTTCAGGTGAGCACTCCAGGTGATTCTATGCACGTTGGTTAGCCATCTGGTTTGAGAAACACTGTTTAAATTGCATTGAAACAATTCACACCCCCTTAAACACAAGATAAGAGTAAACTTAAGGAATCTGCTGACAGTCACTGTGCTTTTGTCAACTTGCAGGGACCAATGCAGGGAGGCAGGCAGGAAAGAGCCTCCGATTCCTAACATACGGGTTTAGAGGAGCCCGAACAACCTGTCAGGTGCTGTTCAGGAAGTAAATAAAATTGAATAATAAAGTTGATTTTAGGTCACAGAGCGGCCTCCAAATGACTAACAGGCCAACCTCCTCCGTCCCAGTTTAATGAACTTTGTTGAGCCAATGCCAGATGGGAAGCTGCCGTTCACACAGAACACGGGGTAACTGTGGGTCTTGACTTGTGAAGACACAGTGAATAAAACATCTATAAAAACCTTTATTAACCATAGAGCACTATATCCAAATCATTTCAGTACATCACGGACAACACGTAGAAATAGTCACATTGATTCCAAGGTTCCCATTATCTGCGAAAAGATGTGCTATGGCTGTGTCGAACACCAGGCAGTCGCTGTTCATGATGGCCGAGGACACGCCGTCGTGGATGGACCGGGGCGTGGCCTCCCAGGTCAGTCTCCTCCGGTTCCCGTTCAATTCCAGTCTGTAGGCGAAGTTCTCAGCCTGCTTGCGGGTGCCGATGAGCAGAACGATGGCGAAGAACTGCTGGTGGCCCTCGTACTTCTCTTGTTTCTCCAGCACCAGCATGAAGTGATGGCCGAAACACGACTGCATCATCACCCAGTCCACAGCCCCCGGCAGGTTAATGTCTGTGGCCAGGAAGACGATGTCTTCTCCCTGAAGGGTGGTGATGCTCTTGTGGGCGTGCATGAGATGGGACATCACGGCTTCCAGGGACCCCTGCCACTTGCAGGAAGCACCGGGACAAGGGCAAGAGTAGGGACGGTATTCACAGATGTCTTCGTGCTCCGGCTTCTCCGTGTGGTGTAGGGTCAGGGAACAGCCCGTGGTGGCGTACTGCGGGGACAGAAAGAGTCAGAGTGAGACATCGGGCCTCCTCAACCTCTATGGGGGCAAACCTCTAAGAGCCTTCACCCGCTCAGGTTTCCAAGACTTAAACGGCATTCTTATTTCAACTACTTTTGCTCGAGAGGAGTTAAACCTCGAAGACTTCAGAGTCTCAGTGCTTATTCATTCTCAGTACTGCTGTGCATAAAATCGGGGGCACATCCCGAACCAGGCATGAACTGCATTCCTGCCCCCGTTCCAACACTTAAAAACATGAGAACTCCAGTGCTCTTACTGTAAATGTCTCAAACGAAATTGTGAAGCCAGCCCTAGAAAATCTGGCCTTTTCCTTATTTTCTGTGAATTTAAAGAATTTTTAAAAAGAATTTAGAATTGCTTAGGGGTAGGATAAGGAATATATGTTATCTCCAGACTAGTTTTCCCCTACAGACAATTTTGCAGAGAGTATAATTCCCCTCCATTGTCCCTGTCCACTTCTTCCTGGCTCAAATTGTGACCAGCAGGCAGCCTGTGGGAAGGCTGCCCTGTGGTTCCCTGCTCTTGCTGCTGGAGTGACCAGCCCAGGGCAGAAGAGAGCCCGCTGGACTTTCCCCAGACCCCTTCCTCAAGTCCACGTGCACTGCACATCTCTTCATGACCCGGTGGGTCAGGTCCTCGTGACAGGCCCGGTAAGAAGGGGAACTAAAGTGGGTCCTGGAGTGGCCGCTCGTCCTAGATGAGTTTTCTGACAGCCTCTCCCTCCAACGCTGCCTTAATAGGGTGGGAACAAAACCTTTTTCTCCCTGCATTCAGGATGACATTCCTGATGGATAAATCACATCCATCACGAGACAAGACCACGCCAAAAGGAATTAGATTTCTATACCCAACCTTCATAAGAATGACCATGTTAATTCCCAGATACCAGATGGAGAATCAGCTCACAAGTAGACACCTGCCCAGAGTACTGTGCTGTTGTTTTGTCAAGGATGAGGAAACCTGAATGGACTTTTCAGGGGAAACCAGAAGTTAGCTTCATCCCCCTCGAGCCCAGGGTGGCAGGTATGCCATCTGGGTTCCCCCACTTGGATTCCCCTGCCCCCTGTTGAGACATGAAGACACCAAATGAGTGAAGGGCCACGTCATTTTTCTTCTTTTTTTTTTTTGGCCGTGCCAGGCAGCTTGCAGGATCTTAGTTCCCCAACCAGGGACTGAACCCAGGACCACAGCAGTGAAAGAGCCGAGTCCTAGCCACTGGACGGCCAGGTTAGTCCCCCATGTCATTTTTCTAAGATGCTATGTCCAATGCTAAAAACACAAAACCAAACCCCACAGCTGTTTTTGCTTCTCCCTACCCTGCTTTAGGGAATAAACCCCTTATAAACTTTAAATAGGTCACATTCTCATCTTTACAGCTGAATTCATCACTAGCAATAAGCAGACACTGAGCATCTTCTCCTTACAAGACCCTAAGCTGTAGTCACTGAGTGGATACAGAGCAGAGAAGGCAGCTACCACCCTTAGGGAGATGAGTCTCCCCTAATACGGAAGAAGAGGGTGGCTTAAAGAGAGAGATGCAGCTCCTTCCTCCTCTGTACCTAAAGTGAATTATAACGGTCTTCAGTAGAAACTGGCAGAAGTAGTTGACCAGTTACTTACTTTGCCCGTAGGAATTGTGTATTCATCTTTTAAAACCACAGACTAGGGCTTCCCTGGTGGCGCAGTGGTTGAGAGTCCGCCTGCCGACGCAGGGGACGCGGGTTTGTGCCCCGGTCCGGGAAGATCCCACATGCCGCGGAGCGGCTGGGCCCGTGAGCCATGGCCGCTGAGCCTGTGCATCCAGAGCCTGTGCTCCACAACAGGAGAGGCCACAACAGTGAGAGGCCCGTGTACCGCAAAAAACAAAACAAAACCAAAAACCACAGACTAATTTTAAAAGCACAGGTATAAGAAACTTAATCAGGAAAAACAAATTTATTTATCCATATATATTTATAGTTTGTGTTCCTAATAGTGTAAGGCCCTAAAAGACACACCTCTATTAACTGTGTTTTAAATCTAGGGTGAGGCTCGGAATACAGAGCCTTCTGATGGTTTTCTGTGAGTGATGGGTGAGGCGCTTCTGCCGGGTGTTTAAAAACACACATCCACACAATAAAAATAGCAAGAATTGGCCCAGAGCCTGGCAGATTCCCTGGCTGAAACAAGCCCTCAATATTTGGTTCTGAAGACCTTTCAGCATTGGCTGTTTACCACAGCTGCCTAGGAATAATTCCAGGAATGAGATGAACTCTGGCACAGAGTGTACAGAAAAGTACCACCTGCCCCTCTTCCCCAGCCCAAAGCCCCAAACCACTCCAGGTTCACGAAGTCAAACGTACAACAAATATTTATCACCTAGCAATCATTTTAGAACTTTTCCTTGCGTAACTCAAGTAGGAATATTTATATTCTGAATTATTGGTTTGCCTTACAAGTCACTCACTCTTCCTTCGACCCAAATACAGAGAACAGGGGACCTCCCCAGATTACACGAATAGACCAGGCGTTACTTAGCATCTGTGTGGACAGTGACCTTTTGAAAAAAGATCTTGCTACAGCCTCTATTAACTTAAATAAATTTTAAAGTGTTAATGTGCTTACTCTGCTTTTCATAAACAAGCTGAACATTAATGCCGATCTATTCCTTCTCTTTTCCATCATGGGTGAGGGTCTTCATGACCACTGGCACCACTGTTAGGACGACTAGATTAGAGGTGATCTCTCAAAAGGAAAGATCTAAACTTTCAACGTGTGTGCACTCACACGCACACATACACCTGTGCTCTCATGCCACACTTCATACTTGTGACAGTCTCGCCATTGTTCTGGAATGACGTTCTCGTCACCTACATTAGGGGCACTCCTCCAGGGGTCAGAGGGCAGGCTTCAGGGTCTGTGAATTCCCCGAGACTGTCTATAAAATGGTCTAGGTGCCACTGAGGAGCAAACCCAAACTGCACTGGTCCCTGGGCTTGTGTTTTCTCGACAAGCTCCAAGGATTTCTAAGGGCTGCCAACCTCTGTGGCGCAGATCCTGCCCCCTGTGGTGTTTACTGTCAGAGGGGCCACATCATGCAACAATAAACAGCTCAAATACATCAGAAAAACGGGTAACTATGCAAAGGAAGACGGGGTGGGGGGCGGTGATAGGTGATTTCAAAGTGGGGAGAGGTTGAGGAAGAGGGCGGATGGGAAGCCTCACTGTGGATGAAGCGGTCTGTGGATGGTGCAGGTCCATCCAGTTCTAGCAGAGGATTAGTGGAGCAAACAGTGGGGATAAAACCTAAATGAGGAGGAGGGCCCAGGCTCCGTCAGGGACATCACTGACAGTTTAGTTTATTTTCCGGGTTTCTCTACAGCAGCACTATTGACAAAGAGCAGATAAGTCTGGGTTTGGGGGGCTGTGCACTGGAGGATGTTTAGCAGCATCCCTGGCCTCTGCCCACTAGATGCCAGAGCATCTCCCCACCCACCACGTTCTGACAACCAGAAATGTCACCAGGCCTGGCCAAATGTCTCCTGGGCAGCAAAATCACCCCAGTTGAGAGCCACTGATCTTCAATGAGTGACAGAGCCCGGCGGGGCAGCCACACTCGCAGCCGCGAGGAGGGGCCACACCAGGAAGCGGGTCGGGCTGGTCACCGGCCCAGCCGGCGGGCGCTACCCAGGGCAGCTCAGGAACGCCAGCTCTGACGCACGACTAGACCTTGATGGCTTGTGCAGCGTGGAGGGAGCCTGGGGCGCTGGTTCCACCCGTTTCACAGACTGACTGACTCATCCTGGCCACGTCGTCACTGGTGGCCACACCAGGGTCAGAGCCCTGTGTTTCCGGGTCCTCTGCTGCTCTTTTTCGGCACACGACAGCTTAGGAGTCAGACAGTCTAAGAACCACTCTCGAGAAAAAGACAATTTCCATCTGCCTTGATGCCCCGTACCCTCCACGGAACACACACACAACACCCAGCGTCCACAGATACACTGCTTCTGGAAGCAGGTTCGAATACGAACTTCTTCCTTGGGTGGCAAGGAGAAAAAACAGCCCTGAAAGCAGCCCACCCTAAGGAATGAGGTGGCGGTACCTCACAAACAAGTAACCAGTAATTAGGCCCTCCCAGCCTTCCCTGGCCTCTGGCAAGAAAGTCCTGAGGCTTCCCTTCTCTCAGTCTAGCTGGGGCCTGCCCACCCAAGGGGAGGGTTCAAAGGATGCCCGCTTTCCTTGAGACGCCCGCTTCTTCACTGCACACTCTTGTTCCTGAGATAAAGCACCTGGGCTGCTTCGCAGAGGGCTCTCTGCAGCCTGGGACACATCCATGGTTATAAATGAGATTTCTCCACCGGCAAGTATCTGCTCGTCTCTTCCGGGGCTGAGTGGAATGTGCTTTAAGTGAACCTCTTTAACGGGAGGTTAGGGGAGACACGGACGCACACAGGAGCCCAAAGCTAAAGAAGAATGTGTGTGGCATGGGGGAGATGGCCCAGCAGAGTGAGAAAGCGATGTTGAAATAACATTTCTGACTTCTCTTTTAGAAACTCTGCACGTTTCGATGGCTCAAGACTCTTGTGCAAACACGTTCTGCCATGAAAAGGGCAACATGTGACCCGGTGCCTCATTCTGATGTCTTTGCAGAGAGCGGTAAATAGTGCCAATTGTTTTCTGGACGTGGGGTTTGAAGGTTGTTTTACTTAGGCTGGAATTTAGACAAGGTTTTTTTTCCCTTTTTGGCATACAGACACCTTGACACCCAAATACACACGACGAGGTGTGTCAGAAACGTAGTCAAACACTAGGCACCTGTTATTTACCTAAGAAACGCAGGTGTATTATATTTATGGAATGGGTATATAAACAGAATTCTTAGCTTGCATGCTAGTTAAGGTCATGGATCCTGTAAGTCTTCTCACCTATTTAATCAAATCTGAGTCCATGCGATTCAAGAACGATTTGCTGGACTCCCACAGTCAACAGTCTATGACACTGGAGGCGCCGTGCACAGAAGCAGGTCCCTCCTGGGGACTGTGAGGTAACCGCCTTGCCTCCCCTGCTTACCTCCTAGGAAACGGTGAAATGTATTCGCAAAGTGTCTGCCAGCGCCTCAAACGAGAAT
Source organism: Monodon monoceros (assembly GCF_005190385.1). Lineage (NCBI taxonomy): Eukaryota > Metazoa > Chordata > Mammalia > Artiodactyla > Monodontidae > Monodon > Monodon monoceros. The sequence continues at coordinate 113,040,473 of NW_021703767.1, read as the reverse complement.
GGCTCAAGGGAAACAAAGTGCAACATACATTGTGCTGCTGATGCTTATAAGCTTTTGAATTAAATCCAAGAAACGACCTTGTCTTGGAGTAAGCGTAAGCAAAAGCCAAGTGCACTTTCTTTCCATCTAAATAAGCTGTCATCATCACAGAATGCACACTCACAGCCAAATGCAGTGTCTGACCCTGGACTGGGAAACCAAAATTGCTACAAAGGGCATTGCTGGGGCAACCACGGAAATTTGAATATGGACTATAGATTAGATAAGAATATCTACTGCATATCACATTATCACCTTATTTACATAAACTATTTGTGCCGGGGGCGGGGGTGGGGGGTGGGGGTGGGGTGGGGGGTGGGTGTTTATAGCTTTTCTGAAACCTTACATAGATGGGGAAACATGATGCTTTTGTCGTTTTGATGGCTATATGTCCCTCTTGCTTAAAATGTGTTTACAACCACTGGTGGAGTGGGTGTGATTAGAACTCAAGTACCCAGCGTCCTGTGTAACCTTGGATTGAGCCTACCTACCTACCAAGTCACCTCTGAGTGGGTCCATAAAGCTACCTACTACTCAGCCCTTAGCTGTTATTACCAGTGGAGAATTTCAGACGTGGGCAACAGGAGAAAGTGACATCTCTTCTTTATTATAATAATCATACTCACCCTGCATCTGTCTGTCTAGCATCCTTCCTCTAAGAACTTCATCGGATTTTCACTTAACTCAAACGGTATATTCCTCACCTCTGCTATGAGGTAGTGCAAAGACATAATTATCTACCCATAGTGCAGTAACAGTTTCACAGAGAAGACAGTGTCACTCAGTACTTGAGCTGTCAAACAGTGGTGAGGCTAAGAAAATACTGACATTTAACTTTATAAAACTTTCTTCCGGAGAAGGCAATGCTAATTCACATCTTAGGCTCAAAAATTCCTCCTTTTTGCCTAAGAAAAAGTCCACGAGCCTCATGGGGCAGAGTTTTCTTACTGAAGGTGACTTGATGGAAGAGTCTGGCATCTTATTATTGCAGTCATCTGAGAACATCCTACTCTTGGGGAGGGGTGTGTGTGCGTTTGGCCTTACAAAGACTCCTTGGGCTGGCAGGGGGTTCTTTTTAATCTTGGAAATGTTAAACAAAAGTTGACTTTTGACCAAATATACCTCTCATCTGACCATAGCTCGAGCTAGCAGGCAACCCCACAATGGCTTGGAGAACCAGTTTCGTAAGGTCCCTTCAGAGTCTCTGTTCAAGCAAACAAAAGCACCGTAAAGTAGGAGCTGGGGTGAGAGGCGTTATGGGCCTTGTCCAGACTTTCTCAATACACCCTTCCCGCCAAGCTCCCACCTGCATGATCACGTTCACTGCCCTGCCCACCCTTCAAACGGCGCTACGATCCCTCTGGACGTTTTTCTCAGTGAATACAACTGAATTCACAAGAAGGCTGAAGTGGCAGGGTTGCCAGACGTAGCAAATAAAGATACACGCAGCTCAGTACGTTACAGACAATATTTGGGTTATACTTATATCAAAAAATTATTTGAAACTCAAATTTAACTGGGCATTCTGTATGCCCAGTTAAATAAAAGGCCCCTTCTGGTACCACTACTGCCATCCCTCCAAAAGCCACTACGTGAGGCTGGGATCCCTGTTCCTCAGCTGGTGGAGTTGGTAGCAGAAAGGGCAGGAGGTTATGTGTAATTATAAGGCACATTCTGGAGTTTCTGCTCCCCAAACTAACAAACTTTGGGCAAATCTCTTAGGGGGGATGCTAACCGTGTCCTACTTCCTTTACAAAGTAATTAGGAGGATAACATGAGATAATGCACCTGGCTCGGACCAGGTAAACAACATTTTCTACAAGCACTGGCCTTCCATACAGCCCCATCAGGATCTTCCATCCCTTCCTTCTCTGTGGGCATGCCGCTGCTCATCCTTTTTATTTTAATTTTTAAAAACATTTTAATTTATTTTTGGCTGCGTTGGGTCTTCGTTGCTGCGCGCGGGCTTTCTCTAGTTGCGGTGAGAGGGGGCTACTCTTCGTTGCGGTACTCAGGCTTCTCATTGCGGTGGCTTCTCTTGTTGCACAGCACTGGCTCTAGGTGCACGGGCTTCAGTAGTTGTGGCACATGGGCTCAGTAGTTGTGGCGCACAGGCTTAGTTGCTCCCCGGCATGTGGGATCTTCCCGGACCAGGGCTCGAACCCGTGTCCCCTGCATTGGCAGGCAGATTCTTAACCACTGCGCCAGCAGGGAAGTCCTGCTCATCCTTTTTAATGCAGCTCCAACACCACCACTGAGGGAGGCCTCCAGACTCCTCTGCTCCTACTACTTCAGAAGGGCTCTGTTGGCACATCTATCTCCAGAGTTAGACTCAGAGTTTCAGAAGGATGGGGTGGGAGGGGTGGGGCGATGGCTGGCTAGGCAGATGGTTTGTAGGAAGAGAGGGCTTGGGGCTGCAGGAGATTCCAAGGCAGGGGTGGGTCTGATGAAAAGTCAGTGGGTCATCAGGAGGGGCCAACTCTCGCCTGATGTTACATGAGGGAGAAAAAGCAGGCAGCAGCATTAAGAAAAGCAAAAGGATAACACCCATTGCTGGTGACGCTGGAGAGAAGTGGGCACTTGATTGTAAATGATTCTACGTGAGAAGGCAATTTGGCTGTATGAGCAATAGCTTCTGATTTCTGCACCTACCCTTTGGCCCTATCATTCAACATCTAGGAATTTATCATTAGGAAATAATTATTTTCTTATGCACAGGGCTTCAGTTATAGCAGTACTTTTCTTTCTTTTCTTTTTTAAACACAGTAAGAAAACAGAATGATTTAAATGACCACAAACTGGAGTTTGATTAAATAACTGATACATTCATAATCAACATTACATTCCACAACATTCCAGAGTTATGGAACTGCAATACTATGCAGCCATTAAACAGGATCTTAAGGAATATTTATCAGTGTGGAAAAGCAGTCACAATGTGTTAGATGAAAAACCAGGTTATGAAATAGTATGTGGATTTCCCATCTGACTTGTTTTTCGTTGTTTGTTTGTATATTTTGATGTAGCGGTTAAGTTTGCAAGGACCTGTGCAAAAATGGTGCAGTGGCTATTCTAGGTGGTGGGGATTACGGAAAATAATATCAAATTGAAATCTCCCATATGTCCTACATTAAAAATAATGATCATGGGCTTCCCTGGTGGCGCAGTGGTTGAGAGTCCGCCTGCCGATGCAGGGGACACGGGTTCGTGCCCCGCTCCGGGAAGATCCCACATGCCGCGGAGCGGCTGGTCCCATGAGCCATGGCCGCTGAGCCTGTGCGTCCGGAGCCTGTGCTCCGCAACGGGAGAGGCCACAGCAGTGAGAGGCCCGCGTACCGCAAAAAAAAAAAAAAAACCCCCAAAAAACCAACCAGAGTAAGAGGTAGCCTGGGGAAGAAGGAGTGAGCCAAAGACACTACCTTTATTGATTGAAAGTTATAAAACAGGGCCCAGGTCCACACATTTAACACAGGTTACCTTCCATCCATCTCGACACTGTCTGTGGCTGAAAACTGGGAAGGGGATAACCTTTTACTCACAGACACTGTACAGTGTAAAATTCATTACAATAAAGCCTTTACCCAACTGGAAATGAGAATGACAGCTTCCCAATTTTTAAGAAACGAATGGAGAAAGATGCACACATGGGGCAAAGTTGATGAAATTCTGCTAGGGAATTTTCTGTATCTCTCACAAGCATCAGAAAGTACACTCAGGTTTAATATAAAAACACATTTGCGGACTTCCCTGGTGGCACACTGGTTGAGAGTCTGCCTGCCAGTGCAGGGGACACGGGTTCGAGCCCTGGTCTGGGAGGATCCCACATGCCGCGGAGCAACTGGGCCCGTGAGCCACAACTACTGAGCCTGCGCGTCTGGAGCCTGTGCTCCGCAACAAGAGAGGCTGCGACAGTGAGAGGCGCACCGCGATGAAGAGTGGCCCCTGCTCGCCACAACTAGAGAAAGCCCTCGCACAGAAACGAAGACCCAACACAGCCAAAAATAAATTTATTTTTTTTTAAAAAAAGTAAAATAAAATAATTTTTTAAAAAATTTAAGAAGAACCCCCAAAACCCACATTTGCTCAGGAAGCCTTTCTGTGTGACTCACCAGCAACACACAATGGCTCTGAAGGCTGGTGTTCACTCTGGCAAATGTGTACCGACTATGTGCCCCTTTCAAGGAGTGAGGAGGACCTTACGGGTGGGAATGAGAAATGTCACAGTTCACAAATTTCATCAGATGTACAAGTCTGGCTCTTAAGACATTTTACACTGAGGTCTTACTGTAGTCATTTGTATACAGCACTTTATATGCGGCTTCAAAAAAAAAGAGCAACTCTAATCCATCCCTAGGCTGGGGACTTTATACGTCAGACCTGCTGTACCTTTTGGCTCTGCTTGTACTAAAGATCACCTTTAAGTAACAATGATTTAGTCTAGTTCCAGGCGGTGGCGACCTGTGAAAAATCTTTGGCCAGCTCTTTGTAGAATCAGCATTAAACTTCGGTACTCTTTCCTAGTTGGGGCTTCTGTTCTTGATTTTATATTCAAAAGCTGTCAACTTTGTTCTTGAAAATCTTGAGCCTCACCAGAAATGCACATGGACCCCAGTGCCTGCCAGCACAGGCTTTTAGGAGGCAACCTGGTCAACTTCAGCCAGGAGTGGGGACGGCAGGGACGATTTCCAAAGTAAAGAATTTTGTCTTAGGGGAATTACTGAGGCTCAGAAGAGATCTTTGAAATTGTTTTGGCAAATCAGCTTATACCCTCAGAATTTTAGGTGACTGATCACCCATCTTCCATCTGATTTGGTGAAGCAGAAGCCCTCTCCAGCACTTCTGATCTGAGAGGGCCCACCAGCTAGGGGTTATCTCCGTTCTTTTAAACTTATGAACAAAAAGGTTCAAGGAAGTAGTGACTGGACTGAGGTCACAGAAAGCCAGGATGAGAACCCAGTCCTGTCTCCTGCGTAGTGCCCTTTTCCCTTGGACAGCTCGCTAGATTCCCAAATTTTAGGGCAAAAAAAGATCCTTGGTATAATCATTTAGTTCAACTCCTTCTCTTAAAGGCACTCAGGTGCCTTGTACAAAGTCAAACATCTAGTCAATGGGACAACAGTTCAGGTCTCCCAAAGGCCAGAAGGTTGGCATTCTCTCTGGGCAAAACAAAGATGAAAAGGGAATAAGCTGTAACAGTTGGGGCCTATCAGAGTTTCAAAGTTCATGCATGCTCAGAGTTAAATGAGAACTTCCAGGCTCAATGGATGCTTTCTAGAAGAGAACCAGGTCAGAGGTTGCACACTGGCAGCTGGAATTTGGTCTGCAGACGTGGTTGGTTGGGCCTGCAAGTACGAGCTTTACATTTGAATTTGGCCAATGTTAAAAAAAAAAAAAATTGAGATTTAAAAAAAATTTATTTATTTATGGCTGCGTTGGGTCTTCGTTGCTGCGCGCAGGCTTTCTCTAGTTGCGGCGAGCGGGGGCTACTCTTCATTGGGGTGTGCGGGCTTCTCGTCGCAGTGGCTTCTCTTGCTGCGGAGCATGGGCTCTAGGCGCGCGGGCTTCAGTAGTTGTGGCACACGGGCTCAGTAGTGGTGGCTCGCGGGCTCTAGCACGCAGGCTCTGTAGTTGTGGCGCACGGGCTTAGTTGCTCCGCGGCATGTGGGATCTTCCCAGACCAGGGCTCGAACCCGTGTCGCCTGCATTGGCAGGTAGATTCTTAACCACTGCGCCACCAGGGAAGCCCAAATTGAGATATGTAACATTCAAAAAATCCAGATTTCTGGCTTTTCTTGAAAAAATCCAAAGGTCTGGCATGGCTGCATCCACATTCCCATCCCTGCCAACCGGCCAGACTCAGGCAAAAGTTGCCCTCTTTGAAGGTGGCATGTGTGGTCCAACTCCCAACCACCCCCACTGCCCCTGACGTCACCCGAACCTGAGGTCACGTGTCAGATGCCTCTGTCCCTCGCATTACCTGTCCCTGCTGGTATTTACAATTTGTCCCTACCTGACTAGATGAGTCCACACTGAGGAGCTTTTAACTTTCAGCTGGATTATCTAATTTGACTTTTTTTTTTTGAGCGACACTAACAACACTGTCACAATCCAACTGCAGGGAAGACTTAATCTGACAGAGGCTTTCCAGTTCCATAATTATTTGGTGATAATGCTGCTAGAAACTTTTAGAGCAGCCAAAGAAAAAGTGGAAAGAAAACGTCTCACAGTGTAAGTGGGCTGAGATGGTTGAGCATTTCCCACGGCTGCGAAGAGAAATACTTGGCTGATATTAAAATACACTGTTGAGTGGGGGGCACCGATGTGTCAACCTTCACTTCTCCCCCTACACCCACGCTCCCCGGAGGTGGCGGTGGGTTTGAGATAAGGGGATAGGATGCCTAAACTTCTCAGGCGTGGCGCAGGCCATAGAATGGACTAAAAATACCACAGGTGGCAGACAGCCATACTCTGATAGAGATCCTTTTTTTAAAAGGAGACCTGAGCTAATAGCGCATATGGTGCCCTCTATCAAAGGTGCTGGCAGGACTCTAGCCTTTAATTATGTGACCCCACACCTACATAAGGAAGCTATTTGGCAACGCATCCATTTTGGGGGCAACTGAAGCACAAGCAGTTCAGAGCTGGGTTGAAATCCCCCCAAATATTAGGTTTGTCGGCGGTTCCCTCCCTCCTCTCCCTGCCACCCCGCAGGATCTTCTCACCCAACAAGCCCTACAACATTCCTGCCAATGAATTTTAGAGTCAGCATCTATGTTGTCTCATTGGGATGTGTCCATCTGGTGAACTCATCTAGTCGGATGATTTTGTTACTGGTGTCAACCTCAAGTTATGCTTTGGAGCCTTGGAGTATAAGCTCAGATTCCAAATCCCTACATAGTGAGTAGTACAAAGGATGTGTGCCTTCCGAATGCAGGTTTATGGGCTGGTCCACTGTGTGATCTCGACAAGTCACTTAACACTTAACCTCTCTATAGGCGCTTGTTTCCTCACCTGCGAAAAAGAAAAGCAAACTCATAAAAGATGACCCATGCAAAGGAGCTGGCATGCAAAGGGCATCCAACAAGCATTCCACAGAGCCTCCCTTCTTTTCATGGAATTCTGGAAGCTACAGGTCCTCAGAAGTTGAACAGTCCAATCTCCTCATTACAGATGAGGACATCGAGGCCCCCAGAGGTGGTCTCGCAGGCAAACAATGGCAGTGCTAGGCAACTCCTGAGACCTGCCTTCTGGTATTTTACCCAACATCCGTTTTCTCCCATGAGCCAGCCCATGAGAGAAACTCAGAGCAGGTAGGGACAAGTGACAAGACAGTCCCTATGATTTGCAGGGGCAAGTGTGAGGCATAGGGCTTGCTAGGCAGATCTAGTTTGCTGAAGTTTGCCACAGGCCTCACCATTCCCTATTGCTCTTGGCCTCCCCAACAAACATTATCGCAGTTGCTTGCTGAGCCTCTGTATCCAGCCAAGTTTGGTTGATCCAAACTAGCTGGCTGAGCTGCCCTGTCGACAGTCTGGATTACTGATCACCCAGAGTTGAGGCATGCACACTCCAGCTCTACAAATCGCACACATATGCATTCGCACAAAAGTGAGCCCCCAGGCCACTTTCTAAGCTCGGTTCCTGGTCTGCAGGGTGATGGTTGACCCTGTCTAATTTCAGCTTGCAAAGCGATGGCTTTGTCCAAGTGCAGTCTTACAGAATGGGAACTTTAAAAATCACTGACATGTACAGAAACGCTGGATACCCTTGATTCCCAAGAGAACTCTCCTTCAAGAGAGACTTCACACTAGGAAAGAACACATGCTTCAACAGGAACCAGAATCTTGGATCCTGAAAGTGAAACTTCATACTTCAGACAGCATGTTGTAACTGTCCCTTTCCCTTTCTCTAGGGAGCAACATAATGCTTTTATGATACTGCTTTTTAAAAATAAATTAGGGATAGCTGACTGATATCCAATGCTCATTTGTGACCTGCAATTCATCTAAAATAATTTCTTTTATCAGCCACTGAAGGTTTGGGGGAAAGTGAAAGGCTGAGAAGATGGCTCCCCAGAAACCCTGTGGGGCATCTACCACCTCCTCATCCAGGCCCCACAAAATATCTCAAACCTCAAATATCCACTCTTACGTCACCTATCGCCAAACCTTCTCTTGATCACTAGGCTGCCACCTTCTTCATGACCCTAAGAAAATTTTGGAACTATTTTGTCTAAATTTTATAACAACCTACTACTGGGCTGGGTGAATTAGTAAGCATTACATGAGGAGTAGTTGAAAGCGGAGTCATTTATTAAGGTTGACTGAAAACCCATAGCCCAGACACGGCTTCAAACCCTTATTTGAATATGCTATTTTAAACTTGATTTGTGGTAGGGCACAGACCAAATTAAATCACTCATTTTACTGACTTGAGTCCCAAGCTTCAATTCTCTGGTGGACTCTTTTTAATTTAAAAATAAGCTCTTGCCCTATAAAAGTAAGCAGCAGCAAGGAGAAATGCAAGACAGCCTAAATGGCCCAAGAGACAGTAGTTACTTTTACAAAAAAACACAGAAGTATCAATGACATTATTTCTAAGTTCAGAGAGTGAACTTTATGGTAAAATTCTAGGTTATAATAAGGTAACATAGAGAGGTATGTCTCTGAAACTGCTCCTGAAGATTTTTAAATGACAGATGTAGGTAAACAGATGCTACAATATGACCACACAATGCAATATTAGGCAGTCATTTAAAATACAAGGAGGTAGAGCTAGGTTGCAGACATAGAAAAATACGTGTGATGAAACGAATTTAAGACAGCAAGTTGCAGAAGCCATTTTTGGAGGAAAACTTATGTGTGCATATATAAACCTTTCTGACACTGACATCTACGATTCTATATTCAGCTGCGGAAGAGCATATGTATATATGGTTAGAAAAAACCCTATGCAGATGCATACTAAACCTAACATTGGTGGGAAAGGAGGTGCGACAACTTGCTCTTCCACTTGACTTCTTGTCTCAGTGATGTGCTTTTTTTTTGCAAGATCATCGATAACTTTTTAACTAAATAAAAAATAAAGTGATGGGCTTTAAAGAACTGTAACAACAGCTCCTGCGTGCCCTTCCTGTTAAATTCCCATCAACTCTTGCTTTCACCCCACTTAGTGAAAAAACACAACTCCCCAGTTCTTGGAAGCCTGGGAGAAGGAAAGGCGTGGCTTACAGGGTCCTCTTGTTGCTGGAGGAAAACAGGCTGTAGGCACCCTTTTTTTAGCTACCCTCCCGAGGGCTCCCACGTGTCAGGGGTGCGCTGAAAGCAGGCGCGGGGTGCAGGAGGAATACAGTAGCAATTCTTCCAAGCCCAGCGCTGGTAAAGGGTGCGTTTGGTTCGCCCTTCCCCCCCCCCAATCCCCCAAAGATAGTCAGCTTCCCGGTCCAAGTTTTACTTGGGCGGCCCAGCTCTACCCAGCCTCAGTACACGTCTGCAGAGTACGCAGGCTCCGGGTGGGGAGAGCGTGAAGTGTTCTAACAATGATCGCGTGCCAATTAGGCTGGGGTCAGTGATCGGGCAGCTGTCAGCCCAGAGCTACTCTCAAAGTGGACAGGTGGGCATGGGGGAGCGTAGACAAGGTGTAAACATTTTTTTTTTTTTTTTTTTAATAAGAGAGATGCCACCTGCCTCTCAGCGCCTGAGAGTGGGCTGGAGGACACAGGAGTTCCGGGAGGTCGCCGGGTGGAGGTGCGCGGCTGGCACCTGGGCTTACCTTGCAGGGAAACAGGACTGCCGAGGCCACCTTCTCCATAGCCAGGTTCCTGATGCTGGGCGTCAGGGCGCCCCTGCACGTCGGGCAGCAGCTCAACTTCTGGCGGCATTGGTTACACACCAAGTGCCCGGCCTGGCACTGCAGGATGGGGGGCAGGACATAGTCAAAGCAGACCGGGCACTCGAAGAGCGAGGTCAGCTCGTGGTGCTGCGGGGACACCGGGCCAGCCCCGCCGCCGCCGGGGCCCGAGATCACCGCCGCCGCGGCGGGCACCGCGGACGAGCCGGGGCCCGCAGCCGAGATGGTGGCGGCGGCCGGGGGCGCAGTCGGGGACTGAGCGTGCTGGGGCTGCGGCGGCGGCTGCTTGCTGCAGGGTTTGTTAGCGCTGGGGCCGGTGGAGGACGGGCGGCTCATCGCGTTCCGAACCAACCATGGAACTGCGGGCGCCTGCCTGCCGCGGGGCCGCCGGGGTCAAGGCGGTGCGCGCCCCGCGGGCGGCGGGCTCCTGGGCAACGCCACCGCGCCCAGCCCGGGACCGAGCAGCGGAGGCGGTCGGCGCCGGGCAGGCGGGGGGGCCGAACCGCGCTGACGATCTCCGCGGTCCCCGGCGCTCCGAACACCCCTCCGCGCCCCCAGACTCCTCCTCCCGGAGGCGTCGCAGCCCCGAAGCCTAGCGGTGCGCAGAACCACGGCCCACTCGCTCCTGGAGCGGCAGCTGACGCAAGCCCCGGGGGCGCGCGCGGACGTGACGCTTGGATACGTGTGCGGCCGCCCAGGCGCGCGGGGACTGGCAGAGCCACCCTGCGCTGGAGCGCCGGCTCCGCCCGACTCCAGCTGGCAGCACGGGGAACCGCCTAGCGCGGGCGCTTCCTGCCGGGGCTGAGGGCCCGACCCGCGCCAGTGAGCATGTCCGGTCGCCGCTGTAGCCGCCGCGCGGGGTCTTGATTTTCCGGGCTGCGGAGGCGGGGGCCGCTCTTTGGAAAGGCGTTGCCCAAGCCCTCTGGCCGCACCCCGGGGAGTCACGCCGACGCTTCCCGCGGGCGCAATCCAGGACAACTTTAGGCGGGGCGGGGCCTTGGATGGTGGGCGGGGCAGGACGCGGGCGCCCGACTACAACAGGTCGGAAAAAACCGAGAGGTTTCACTTCCCTGGGTTGAGTCAGCAGCGCGCGGGGGAGGCGTGCGGCTCGGCCAGGCCAGCTCTTAGTCTGGAGCGCGGGGTCAGGACCCGGAGCTTTGGGCGAGAGCAGGGCAAGGGGCTGGGGTTGGGTCTGCAGCGGGCGCGGGACCTAGTGCTGGGCTGTTAGGGGTGTGTTTGGGTCACTCCTTTGTCCTGCTCCCCAAGATGGAGAGGAGGTAAACTACTCCTTTCTCATCGGACCTGCCGAAGCCTTCGTTGAATCGAGCGCCTTTGACTTGCTAACAGGCCGGGGAGGGAGCTCGTGGACAGAGTTGGCTAAAAGGAGAGTTCGAGATCTCCAGAATCTAAGAATGTCAGAAATGTGGCTTGGGTCCTGAAGCCCCCGGAGGACAGTGGGTGATCCTCCAATACAACGCATCCTCATCTTTGAGATCCCTTGAAAGTCCAAGACTTTGGTGCAAGGTGTAGGAGAGACGGTGGTGAGGACTGGGTGAATAACGGTGGCCTCCGCTTACCATCTGTGTGACTTTGGACAAGTTCTTTAATTTCTCTGTGCCTCAATTTCCTCATTTGAGAAAGTGGAATAAAAAGAGCCCCTATTTTATAGGTGGGATAGTGAGGATTAAGTGAGTTTGATACATGCCAAGAACCTGGCCCATCATAAGCACTGCTTAACATTAGCTGTTATTTAAAAAAAAATACTCTTAGTGAATGTTTAATAATATTAATGAGTATCAGTGAATAAAATCTGTCCAAGAAATATACTGTTAGAGGCCGGAAGAAAGAAAGCTTAATCTTATACAGGGCATCTAGAAAGACTACATGCATGGAATTGGTGGAATTTGATCTAAATCTTGAAAAATAATAGATGTGATGTCATCCAGTCATTCAGTCAGTGTTTCCGGAGCATTTATTATGTACCAGCCACTGTTTGGGCTCTGAGAATGGTTCCAGTTTAGTCTCCGTTATAGTAAGGGAGCAATGCCAGTAGCCAAACACTCATGGAAGAGGTTTTCAGATGAATAGGCGGGGGTGAAGATACTGTAGCAGCAGCTAAAGCACAGTGAGGGAATGCATTGGGACTTGCGAGTGTGGAGATGGAGCATGGGAGCCTCAATTGGCCTGATAGGACCTTTATGTCAATGTCAAGGGGTAGCCACTGTAGGTTTTGAAAGGCACAGTAACATGGCTGAATCTGAGTTTTTGGAAGGGTACTTTGGGGAATACAAGAAAATAACCGATGTCTATTGAGTGTCCACTATGTGCCAGGCATAGATAGTTCTAAGGACTTTGCAATAATCTTACATGATGGATATTATTGTCATCATCTCCATTTTACAGTCGAGACACAGGGAGATTAATTTGCTGGAGATCACACAGGTGATCATATTGGAAAAGCTTCAGAGCCCTCCTTCTTAACTACTAGCCTACATCCCTTTCAGTTATTCCCGACAACTACTTACAGTCTGGTTAAGGAGTCAAGGTTGGCGCACTCAACACCAAACAGTTACACAGCTGTAATAAAGCACTGAATTTTGTGGGTACACTTTACATAAATTCTTTCCTTAGCTGGCCATGAGAGGAAAAAATTTAATCATATTCTGTTTGTTTCATTTTTACCTTTTTATAGCATAAAGAACGCAATAGTGACAACAACAGAAAAAATAAATCACCCAGTTTCACTTTTCTTGGAGAAGATAGAATATTTTCCACTTTTCATTTAAAACCCAAGCGAGTGGAATTTATTACCAGAATTTGTTTTCTTTCTCTCCAGCTCTGGCCTCTCAGTGCAGGTGGCCACCATTCTCAGATCCTACTGGCACTCTCTGGAGAAGTGGGTCCTTACCCTTGTCATGTTGATATGAGATTTCAGTATTCCAGCCAGCTAGGCCCTGGTTGTTCTAAAAGCAGTTTGGTTTTAGAGGTGTTGAAACAAAGGACAGAAAAGCAATTCTCTGCAGGGAGAATTTGGTTTACTTTTCCAAAAATACAACGAATCCATCCACTCGTACCCTGGCAGACGCCTCCTGTGATATGGAGACATTTCTTCTTGCTTCCTCCTTCACATCATTGCACTTCTGATTACGTTGACCTGGGTAATTAAAAAAAAAAAAAAAATCTCTGGGCAGTTGCTAAGGGTGAGTGGGGTGAGCATGCACAGGCTGACTGCTCACCCACATCAGTGACCTCTCCAGGCTGCCAGGCTGGCCTTTCTAGTCCTTCTTCCGTCTTCCTGCTTCCTTGGGGCTTTTGAATCAGAAAGAAGTGGCTTTGCACACTGGGCGCTGTGAGCTAGAGCCCTCTATCAGGAGGGCCCATGTGCTGAGTTGTGTTTATTTGCCCTTGGGAGTTGCTGCTACTGCTGGGTGACTTGTGGCCTGGGGAGGGCAGGGGGAAAGGTCCAGCCTTTTGTTGTCGCCTAATTCATGACCCATTTACCACATCTGCTGGAGGACAGGTTGGCTTCCTTCCCCCACCCACTGAGTCCTGGATTGCACAAAAGGGACATGTGTGAAGTAGGACACTGCTCCTTAACCCATCTCCCCCTCTGTACTACCCTTTAAAGATTAGGGGTAGGGACTTCCCTGGTGGTCCAGTGGTTGAGAATCCGTCTTGCAATGCTGGGGGCGCTGGTTTGATTCCTGGTCGGGGAACGAAGATCCCACATACTGCAGGGCAACTAAGCCTGCGTGCTGCAACGAAAAATCCCGTGTGCTGCAACTAAGACCTGACGCAGCCAATAAATAAATAAATATTTTAAAAAAATAAATGAAGACTAGGGGTATAATAAGTAACAATATCAGGGTGGGTCTTGTTTGTAAAAACTCACAGGGGACCCCTAATCTTACCTAAACCGCTGAGCAGCCGGTGAGAAATGCTCCAGCTAGGCAGACAAGCTCTCGGATCTTCTTTCTGTAACTTACAAATTGTGTGGTTTTGCAAATGAGGCAGCTTCTGCAGTCAGGCAACTGGTGTGCATTTTCAGAGTGAAGTGTGGCTTTTTCTGTTTAGAGGTAGAGGTGACTCAGGAGTGCATTGGAGCTTGCTGGGTGGAAATTCCGATAAGGGGAGAGCTTGTGGGAAATTTGGAGGTGACTATGAGGCCCCCCTGGTAATTATGGTAGGTACTTTCACCTTTAGAAAGTACTTTTGTTTCTGGGGTAATTTCCACGTGCTCAAACTTCTTTTGAGTAATTAGGGGTCTTTTAAGGCAAGTGTTTCTTGAACAACCACTGCGGACTTAGTACTACACATTGTACAAAGTAGGCATATATGCATTTGCATTATTTTTGTATCCATACTTAGCTAATATTTCTCTAGTGTTCATCGTGTGCCGGCCACTGTTCTCAGCACTTTACATGTTTTAATTCTCTTAATTCTCATAATGTCTCCTATAAGGTAGATGTTTACAGATGACAAAACTGAAGTACAGAGAAGCCAAGTTACCTGTAGTAAATAGCCTTTAATTAAGATGGCTCCAATGATCCCTCTTCCTGGTGTCTGCCCTCTGTGTCATCCCCTCCCTTCAGCTGACAGCCAGAGGTGCTGACTCACTTTATTTATTTATAATTGAAATATAGTTGATTTACAATGTTGTGTTAGTTTCAGGTGTACAGCAAAGTAATTCAGTTGTACATACATATGTATATATATATACATATATATATATTCTTTTTCAGGTTCTTTTCCATTATTGGTTATTACAAGGTGTTGACTATAGTTCCCTGTGCTATACAATAGGACCTTGTTGTTTATCTATTTTATATATAGTAATGTGTATTTGTTAATCTCAATCTCTTAATTTATTCCCCCCACCCACCCTTTAAATGAATAGATATGGCCAAAGTGATAGAATGGCACTTCTGAGATTAGGTTACAAAAGACTAAGGCTTCTGTTTAGCGGTCTCTCTCTGTCTTTCTCCCTCCGAGCCCTCTCTGTGGGTGAAGCCAGCTGCCACATACGAGCAGCCCTATGAAAAGCCTCACACCACAAGGAACTGATGTCTCTGGGCAACAGCCAGCAAAGACTCCAGGCCTGGCTGACAGTTTGATTGCACTTGTGAGCGCCTGAACCAGAGGATCCAGCTGAGCTAATGCACAGAAACTGTGAGACAATGAATGCCTGTTGTTTTAAGTCACTGAGTTTGGGGCAATTTGTTATACAGCAGCAATATGTAACTAATATACTTGTCCAACGTCAAAAGCTTGTGCGTCAAAAGAAATGCGAAGTATAGATCCTCTACTTTGTTTGTCTTACATTGTTTTTATCATAATGCTACTTAGGTATATAGAAACAAACTGAGGAATAAGGTTTTTATGATTATTTTTATATACAGCTACAGAAATTTAAAAACTGGAATACTAAAAAAATCTAGAAGTCATTTTTATTTTGATTTAAATTTATATTTTTAAAATGATAACTTCATGTGATGGAAGATATGCTAAAATGAAGTCATTTAGTTTGGAACAACTTCAGTACCCATCAACAGGAGAACAGCCTATGTAAAGACATCTTACAGAATCCTCTGAAATTCGGAAAAGATCTCTAAGGGAGACTTCTATATGAAAAAAGCAAGCTGCAGCCAAGAAGCCCCCAGATGATCCCATTTATGTAAATAGAACCAAGCAAAACAAAGCTGCTGTTTCTTTACATGTGCAAAAGGGCATAGAAAGCTTTGGAAGGAGACAGTGAACTGACGACAGTGATGGGTTCTGGGGAAAGAGTGTGAATGGATGTAGAGGAGCTTTGCTTTGTATTTTCTATATTTCTGTAGTTTCTTTTTTTCTTTCGTCTTTTTTATCTTTCTCTATTCTTCCCCCCCTGTTTTTGCAGTGAGGATTTATTCATGTGTTTCATGTGTAATTAAAAAAAAAAAGTGTTGTCTTTGTCTTCTAAGGTTATTTTAGTGTAGAATTTATTTAGCTGTAGGGTTGGTGCCAAAATGAGTGATACATAGAAGATCAGTCAGCCAGCCAGAAGAGGTGGTGCCTGTGCTACCATGGGAAGGACCAGGAGCTTTGGTCAGGGCCTTGGGTCTGGGAGATGACTTGCTGAAATTTTGGTGTTTTAATAAGAGGAACTCAAAGGCAGTGTGTGCATAGAACTTGGAGATCCGGGAGAGGAAGAAATAGACAGGCTGGGGGGCCTGGTGCTCCAAGGGAGGCTTCCTGGGACAAGCAGAAATTCAGTCCTGGGCAGAGGTGAGGGTGGAGCTGTGTGCCAAGTAGTTGTGGCCGTCGGTCAGCTGACCAAGTGCAAAGATTTATTTAAGTCAATAGTGTCACGTTTGGAGGCCAAGGATAAAATCAAACCCAGGCTTGACTTCTTGGGGAGTTAGTAGCCCAGAGGGGAATGATATTAGTGAGAGCTCACTCTTACACAGTGCCGCTGTACATCTGACACCCTTTTAAGCACATAATGTTTAATCCTCATAAGAACCCTATGAGGCATTTGCTATGATCCTATTTCATAGATGAAGACAGTAAGGACCTTGGAGGTTTAATATTTTGTCTTAGTCGTACAGCTGGTATGTGGCAGAACCTGGACTTGGCAGGTGGTTTCAACTCCAGTATCTGTGCTCTTAACTACTCGGCTGTCCTTCCAGAAATTCTTTGGAAACTCTAGTACAGTGTGGTAAATGCCATAATAGAGTTGGGAAAAGAGAGGAGGGTGAAACTGGTGCTTCCTGGACAAGTATGAAGACGATATTAAGAAGAAAGGACATCGTTTGGGTCTCGAAGTAAGAGTGTGACAAGC
Source organism: Monodon monoceros (assembly GCF_005190385.1). Classification (NCBI taxonomy): domain Eukaryota; kingdom Metazoa; phylum Chordata; class Mammalia; order Artiodactyla; family Monodontidae; genus Monodon; species Monodon monoceros. The sequence continues at coordinate 113,023,765 of NW_021703767.1, read as the reverse complement.
AAAGAAGGCGGTTAAGAATGCAGCCCACAGGGGCTTCCCTGGTGGCGCAGTGGTTGAGAGTCCGCCTGCCGATGCAGGGGATGCGGGTTCGTTCCCCAGTCCGGGAAGATCCCACATGCCGCGGAGCGGCTGGGCCCGTGAGCCATGGCCGCTGAGCCTGCGCGTCCGGAGCCTGTGCTCCGCAACGGGAGAGGCCACAGCAGTGAGAGGCCCGTGTACCACAAAAAAAACAAAATAAAAGAAAAAGAATGCAGCCCATAGAGAAGGAACAGTATACATGAAGGTGTGGAGCTCTTAAAACTTTTACTGTCCCTGGGAGTCTCCTGTCCGCTCTCCTTTATGTACACCCTAATCAGACCCCTGCTTTCCTCCTTTTTCTGAACTAGCTAATGGGGTAGAGTTGCATACCAGGCAGCTCTCCCAGGAGTGTTTACTCCTAGGTCTCTCCCTTCATGAGACAAACAACATTTAGCCCTTTGAAGTGAAGAAAGGCAGAGCAGAAAGGGTCCCCAGTACTGCCCCTGTTCTCCCTGCATCCCTAGGCTTGATCTCGGATTCCCCAGAGAGGCTCTTCCATGTAGCGCCCAACACAGAACATGAATCATTGAGAACCAGCAAAATTGACATAACCTCGAGGCCTCAAATAATACATTCCTCTCCTTCAACATCAATTTCATCAGATTAAAAATCCAATAACAGGCTGTCATTGAGTCTGAGAAAAGAGATGGTAATGAAAAGGAGAATCTGATTCCGTAATGGAAAGCAGGTGATTTTTAAAATTAGTTTCTCCAGCCGTCTGTGCTACAGAAATTCAGAAAAGGCAGAAAAGCCTGTGCATGTATCTTTCTCCCCAGTTCTCCTGACTCCCCCCCACCCCACACCGTCCTTCCCCTTCTGTTTTCTTGGACTTGGTGCGCGGCCCCATTATGCCTCTGTTTGCCTGCCTGGGACTCGCCGAGTTGTGCTCGCTTCTCCCTCCTACCAGCTCAGCCTAATTCTCTCCTCAGCATCCCACAATCTGCGCTCTGTGCCATCCCTGCAGCCCTGCAGAAGTCAGCTGGGGACTCTGCATCCTGCTGCTCTGTCACTGGCTTCCCTCCTCCAGCACCTCTTTGCCACCTCTAAAGCACAGATGGAAATAACTGGTAAATGAATGGCTGGATACCATGTAATAACATGTAAATCATTTACCTTATCACTGTATTCACCAAGTATAAAAGTAAGTGCTTGGGGTGTGCCCTGTCTTGGGTTAAGTCTGCCTGGGCTCTTTCGATTGCATGGAACTTATTTCAGACTAATCCAGGGGTCTCACGTGGAAAACAAAGGTAGACAGTGCTAGCAGGCCTTGACATTGGAATCAGAAACTCGAAAGCCTCCTGGAAGAGGCAACTTGTGCTCTCCAATTCTTCCCTATAGTCTAGTGTTTGTTTTTCTTCCTCTTTCTGCAAAATGGATCTCACCGCTTCCCAGAGCACAGGGTCAAATGTAGCCAGCCTGCACATTTGGAGTTTATGGTCCCCTGGAAGATGAGTCACTGCGAGATCTCAGTTTCAAGCCCAGGTCTCAGGAGAGAATCTGATTGGCTCCACGTCAGGCAGCTGACCATTCCCTGTCCAATCGCTAAGGCCAGGTTGGCAGCCTTGCTCAATGCAAACTTGGCCACTAGTTGTCCACCCTTGTCCGGGTGGAAAGAATTCTGAGAAGGGGAGTTTGGGGCTGGCCAGATACTCCTAAAGTTGTCTGTTAAGTTGTCTATTGTCTGTAAGGAAGGACATGACCTCTAGCTTCTCAGCACTTAAGCTCCATTGGGGAAATTGAGTAGTGAGTTGGGGTTACTTCAAACAAATGTGGAATATCTGATTTTATGAAAGAACTTGGAGATTATGGTGGAAGTGCTGACGTCAAGGAAGTACAAGTCTTTGAGTTTTGGAAAGAATGGTTATTTCAAATGAGAAGAATAGAAGGGTCATGGGTTCCTAACAAGAATGAGTGAGGGTAGTAAAGACTCCTTCCTAGGGCAGATTCAGTTTTGAACGGTGAAGGTTGAGATTAGGTGGGTAAAGTGGGAACATTCACTGGAAGGCTTTGAACACCGAATAAATAAGCTCAGACTTACCCCATTAAGGACAGTGAATTGGGGTGGTTAAATGGAAACTGGGTGTGTTCTGGAATCAGACACCTCTGCACCTGAGTCTGTCTCATCTTGTAGTTTATGTGATTTGGGCAGATTCCTTACTATAGAATCTCACTATCCTCATCTAGAAAATAGGGATAATTGTACCAGCCTGTAGTGGGAATCTGTTATTTTTGTATGTCCAGCATCCATTCCCACTGCTGATAAATGCTCCTTGGTGTCACGTTGGGGAACCACTCTGTGGTTTGGATAGGATTGACCCCATCTCTCGTCTTGGTGATGAATTGATGATGATTCTGGCCAGGGCTACCCATGTAGCACCTATACTTCCATCTTTTGGAAATTATTGTAATTCGTATACTACAGATCTATGATATCTGGTGTGAATGGTGCCACCTATATGTGGTGCTTTATGTACTACATAACCTAACTGCACAAAGTTTCTCTGATCCTGGCCAGCTAAAGCAGTCTATCCCCTGGCCATAGATCAGGGAAAAGGGAGTGACCCAAGCCCAACCAATGGGAGGTAATTGTATCGCATAAAGAATCTGTCTGGGAGTAATGCCAACACAGCAGAGAAAAGACCCGAGCAACAGAGAGAGACATAAATGTATCATGTGTACTCCTTGATCCAGCTATGCCTGAAGCTATAGAGTTACTACTAGAATTTATCAGTCACATTATCTAAAAATTGTTTAGAGAGACAGTTCTCCATGGATCCCTCACACTCCTATATATATATATATATATATATATATATATGTGTATATATATATATATATATATATGGTTGAGTGTGCCAAGAACCCAAGGGCCGTTCTTCACAGTTATGTTTGCAGCAAATAACCTTGAAGGATGAGGTGATATCTGCCTCCGGGACAAACAGGAGGCTTTCTTATTGCTTGCTAGAAAAGTGATGGATTCCCCAAGAGTAGTATTCCTCAGCTGTGATGCAAACCTCCTGTGCACAGAGCACCCACCTGGGCCATATCATGTCACCCTCAAGGACTCAGGGGTCAAGGGAACCAAAGTAAATATGCTCACGCACATACTGCTTGTTGTGCCATGAGTAGTCAAGTCCTTTGTCTCTGATCCAGGAGTCTTGTGTCTTCTGCCAGCATCTCTGGAGTAGTAACAGTCTAAATTATTAGCTTGTAAGTAGGGTAAAATTAAATACTAGACCTGACAATAAACCTCTCCTTATTTTTGTTTTTAAGGCAGAAAAAAATTGAGATTTTGTCACTTGCAACAAAAAGTTCTAACAAATTGTCTCCCACTTCAGTTGAGATTTCATTTATACTGGGCTCCCAGGTATGTGTAGTCCTATGATAGATTGTTTTACTAAACAACTTTATTGAAGTTTAACTGACATACAATAAGCCACACATATTTAAAGTGTACAATTTGATACATTTTGACCTAGGTATGCACCAGTGAAACTTCACCGCAACGTAAAGATAGATGATTTTTCCTCTTATCACACTTACTTTTTAGCACTTTTACTATGGAGATATTAAAACACACATAACAGTAGAGAAAACAGTATAATAAACTCCCAGGTACCTATCACACATCATATCAACCTTCTGCCACTTTTGTTTCATTTACCTCCTTCCTACTTTTAAAAATGTTGCTGGAATATTTTAAAGCAAATTCCAGATATGATACTATTTTACACACAGATAGTTCAGCCTATAGCTTTAACAGATAAGAACACTTTTCTTTAATATAACCACAGTAGCATTATCACAGCCAACAAAATTAACAATATATATATTTTTAAATAAATGTATTTATTTATTTATTTTTGGCTGCGTTGGGTCTTCGTTGCTGCACGCGGGCTTTCTCTAGTTGTGGCGAGCGGGGGCTACTCTTCATTGCCATAAGCGGGCTTCTTCTTGTGGTGGCTTCTCTTGTTGCGGAGCGCGGGCTCTAGGTGCACGGGCTTCAGTAGTTGCAGCACATGGGCTCAGTAGTTGTGGTGCACGGGCTCTAGAGCGCAGGCTCAGTAGTTGTGTCGCATGGGCTTAGTTGCTCCGCGGCCTATGGGATCTTCTTGGACCAGGGATCGAACCCATGTCCCCTGCATTGGCAGGCGGAGTCTTAACCACTGAGCCACCAGGGAAGTCCCTTAACAATATTTTTTAAATACCATCCAAAAGACAATCTCTGGTATTCAGTTTCCCCAAATGACTTCAAAAATATCTTTATACGGTTTGATTTTTGAAATCAAAATTCAAACAGGGTCCGCAGATTGCATTTACACAGATAATATGTCCCTTGAGAATCCTTTAATCTATAAACATCTCTCCTCCCGTTTATTTTCCCTTACCATTTTTTTGTTGCAGGAACTGAATCCTTCACGTAGAATTTCACAAATTAGATTAGGTTAATTGTATTCTTCCTTCGATGGAGAGAGGTATTCCTCTATTTCTCATATTTCCACTAAACTGGGAGTTGGGTCTAGAGCTGCACTGTCCATATGGCAACCACTAGCCATGTGTGGCGATTAGGCGTATTCATTATGGTTAATATGAATTGAAACGTGCTGTAAGTGTAAAATACACAGCAGATTTCAAAGACTATGAAAAAAGAGAATGTAGAACAATTTATTAATATTTTTATATTGATTACATATTAAAATGATAATATTTAGGATATATCAGCTAAATAAAATACACTTAAAAATTAATTTCCCGGGCTTCCCTGGTGGTGCAGTGGTTGAGAGTCCGCCTGCCGATGCAGGGGACGCGGGTTCGTGCCCCTGTCCGGGAAGATCCCACATGCCGCGGAGCGGCTGGGCCTGTGAGCCATGGCTGCTGAGCCTGCGCGTCCGGAGCCTGTGCTCCGCAACGGGAGAGGCCACAACAGTGAGAGGCCCACGTACCGCAAAAAAAAAAATAATAAAAATTAATTTCCCATCTTTATTGTTTTTTTTTTTAAATATGGCTACTAGAAAATTTTAAATCACATATGTTGCTTGTATTTTCTTTCCATTGGGCAGTGCTGGTCTAGAGGCTTAATTTGACAAGAGTACTTCTGAGGTGATGTGGCATACTTCTTCTTGCATCACACCTGGAGATACATATTATCCAGCTATCCTACTTTTAATGATGTTAAGATTGATCAGTGGTGAGAAAGAGAGAAACAGGTCCTGACAGGAGTGGGCCTGGCATTCATGGCTAAAACTTGGGTGTTTTGTTGAGCATCAAAAATTTTACAGAACACAAGCATATGCAGGATCACTCTGTGACAGTAACGGAACGAGAGAAAAATACGAGGACTCCTTAATCCTGTGTGAGCCCATATAACAAGAAGAGCATTGTCCAAACCACAAAACTCCCTTCCCTATGGGCTAATATGAGTGGCTGCTGCTTCCTTACCAGTTACAGTTTTAGCTTCACTTTGTTGCTTTGCCTTTTATATGAGAATTATTTAAAATACCCAATAATAGAATCACCCTGTTCCTGACAGCATCCAATTAAGAGCAAAGCCCTGTTTCCTTGAACTATCTCCCAAATCATTATCAAGTCCAAATCCTATCTGTCCTTTCTGACACCCTTTTCTTAAGACCTCCATGGCTCCCTTTGGTGTGTGTTCTCCCTTGTTACAATGAGGCAGTAAACACAACTTTCTTTGAATGCAGGTGTGTTTCCAATAGACTTTGGCTAGAGAGCATCGACAGTGGGTCTAGGTAGTGTCAACCTCATCCTTCCATTATCATTTCTATCATTACTAAGGTTGTTCACTAGATTTTTAAGCAGGGGTACAACTTAATGCGATTAGATGTTTTGGGAATTACACAGTTAGTAGCTATTGGTAACCCTTGTGACACTGGACTTTTTATCAGTCCAACCAATTTTTGAAACCTTTTTACAGATAGACCTAAGCCTATCTGCTCATTGTGTTAGTTTGTTGGCACCACTGTAAAAAATGACCAAACTCTGGGTGGCTTAAATAACAGTCTCATTGTCTTGCAGTTCTGGAGGGTAGAAGTCCAAGACCAAGGTACTGGCAGGGTTGGCTCCTTCTGAGGGCTATGAGACAGATCTGTTCCATTCCTCGCCCCTAGCTTCTGGAGGCTTGATGGCCATCTGTGTGTTGTTTACTTTTAGACACATTACCCTGATCTTTGCCTTCATTCCACGTGGGTTCTTTCTGTTGTGTGCATCTACCTCCAAATCTCCCCTTTTTATAAGGACACCAGTTATACTGGATGAGAGCCCATCCTAATGACTTCATTTTAACTTGATTACCTTTGTGAAGATCCTGTCTCCAAATAAGGTCTCATTCTGAGGTACTGAGGGTTAGGACTTCAACATAGGAAACAGTTCAACTCATAATAGTCATTCACAACTATCAAAGTCTTTCTGGTGGGTATCGGTAGCCACCAGTCTTAGAGTTCAGTAACAGTGGATGCTTCTTGACAATCTCACTATAACTTGTTTATATTCAAAGTGAGCCTTTAGCCTGATTCTGTGCACATATGGACATTTATTTTAAAAACATGTATCAATAAGGAGAAACAGTTCACACAACGTGTTCTATAATCTCAGGAAGTCTCAGTTCTCTCCTTTCTTGGGCCTCTAGCCACATCTTGTTTGAAGGATTCATCTGAGACAGATGCCCCAGCTAGAGGCAGGATTCAGTTAAGCTTATAGTGGTAGCAGCCAACCAGAATCCTCTGAAATCAGGGCTGGACGTAGGACCATTTCTTATTCTAGCTCTGAGCGCCATCCTTATGGGCAAAGGTGAGGGGTTGACCTTGCTTGTGAAAAGGTGAGGAGTGTCTCTAAAACATTTTCTCTTGAGCAGCAACGATTTTACCAATGTCAGTTCATTTATAGTATCCATTATGTTACTAAACGAGTCACTAATTTCACCAGTGAAAGACTATTAATAACATTTATTAAAATCAGCAACGTCTCTGGTGTTGATTGAAGGTAGCTGAAGCCTTGTGATACTCCTCTTTGGTGTGTGGCATTTTGATTAAATGGCAGCTGTGAATTCTTGATTAGGGCAACCAACTGTCCTTAGAGTGTACATGGAGACTAGCAAACACAGTCTGAGCTGAAGTGTTTAAGGTAAATTACAGACATCATAACCTGGCCACACCATTTTCAGAAGGTGCTTGGGAGGGTGCATAATAAATGAGTGCACCTTGGAGTATAAAGACCATGGAACTCGGTCAGGTGTGCCCTTGATCAGCAATATTTGTGACCTTGAGCGAATGATTTAAATTTGCTGGGTTTCAGTTCTCTTCATCTATAAAATGAAAGGCCTGGATTAAATGATCCTTTAAGTTCCCTTTGGCACTTAAATTAGACAATTCAGTTCCAAGAACTAATAATTCAATAAATATAAAATAATATAATGTAGACTGAATACACGACTGCTCGGGGAAATTGTATAAAGGTGAGATTGAGTTAGTCAAGGAAGACTTTTTGGGGAAGTAAGGCAAAACCAGTTACTAGTGAATTGTTTCATTTGACAGTGTGTGCGTGTGTGTGTGTGTGTATACACGTGTGTGTGTATTTTTTCTTCCTTTCTTTTCTTTCTTTCCTTTTCTTTTCTTTTCTTTCTTTTTTAACCTATAATAAGCCCATTGACCTGTGTAGGTCAAAATGATTCTTGGTACTCTACAACTCAGACTTGGGATATTAGATATCATTTAAGGTGACTTTGTTAGCTTTTAGAATTTGTGCTTGGTGAGGAAGCAGAGTGCTGTTTTTGCTTGCTTGAAGTTGACAAGTGTTTTCATGCAGATCTGCATGCCCGCTTCAACTCAAAACAGTCATGTGTCCCACCAGTTAAGCTCTGTACCTTCTCTAGTGCCACTTGGAGTAAAATGGCTATTTACGCAACTAAAGTCTAAACAAAGATGCACATTCCTTTCTGGTCAGTAAGAAAAGGGAAGAGCATACTGATTTCATATGAAAATACCTTGATTAAAGCATTCAAATCCTAAACATTGCCATAGGCAGGTAATTCAAATGAAGCCCACAGGCAAATTAGCTGTACTTCATTGGATGGAGTGGGCTTCATCGCAATTCCCAGACTTCCTGCCCAGGGAGGGTAATGGAGGATGTAGCTGCTTCCCTTTGTCTGGGATGAAAACACATGCTGAACAGAAGGGGGGGATGGGACAAACTGCAGTGTCCACAAAAGGCCAGGCAACTAAAGTCAGCAGATGTACCCAGGTGATATGAGTCAGTGGGATACAAAGGGGCAGACCTGGCCCCATCAAAGGGGTAAGGCTACCAACCAGCCCCTGTGGGCAGTGCCAATGGCAGCTGTCCATCCAAGGTTGCCAGATGTTCCAGCATGTCCAGAGTTGCCAAAGGCGCAATATTTTGTCTTTCCCTAAAGCCGGAAATCCAGATTTTTATGTGACACTTCTTGATTGTTGAGTGTTTGTAATGAATTCAACATTTTTAAAGCTTCCTAGGCTGAACAAAACATCCATCTGTGCAATGTGGACATTTAAGCCATTGGTTTTTCCTGGTAAAAATAAGAGTTTTAGACACACTCGGGAAAAAAGTTCAGCAAAATCACTTGTTGGCTATGTAACATGGGGTAGGTATTTAAGATATACGAATCTTATTTTTCTGATAAGTACAGATGAGGAATTCTTTACCTCTTTAGTAGGGTTATTGTGAACGTTGAATGAGAGAAGGTATTTGACAAGGAATGCAAATACACCTGGCATTAATTCAATTAAAGAGATAATTGTGTTTGTTCGTTTCAGACACCCTTTAGGTCAATGGATATAAACTGGGTGCTCATAGGTCAAATCCAGCCCACAAATCCTTTTTAAAAAAATTAATATATAATTAATATATAGCATTGTATTAGTTTTAGGTATACAACCTAACGATTTGGTATTTGTATGTTTTGTGAACTGATCACCGCAGTAACCCTAGTTAACATCTATTACCACACGTAGTTATAGATTTTTTTTTTTCTTGTGAGGAGAAGTTTTAAGACACAAATATTTGAACAAATTTTTTGTGTGTGATTTTTTTTCTCCTGGGTTTCAGCATGCCCTCCACCATTCTGCTTACTCTCAAGACTGAGCATAAACAGAGTAGTTTGCCCAGAGGAACTTCAGTCTTCTCTTCTTTGCTCACCATGATCTGGCATGATCATGTCAATTCAGGTTGTCGATTCATTGTTTTTTTAAAAATTAATTAATTAATTAATTAATTAATTAATTTTTGGCTGTGCTGGGTCTTCGTTGCTGCGTGTGGGCTTTCTCTAGTTGTGGCAGGCGGGGGCTACTCTTTGTTGCGGTTCACAGCTTCTCATTGTCGTGGCTTCTCTTGTTGCGGAGCACGGGCTCTAGTCACGCAGGCTTCAGTAGTTGTGGCATGTGGGCTCAGTAGTTGTGGCTTGCAGGCTCTAGAGCACAGGCTCAGTAGTTGTGGTGCACGGGCTTAGTTGCTCCGCGGCATATGAGATCTTCCCGGGCCAGGCTCAAACCTGTGTCCCCTGTATTGGCAGGCAGATTCTTAACCGCTGCACCACCAGGGAAGCCCATCAATTCATTGTAACTCTAGCCAGTAGTATAGCATTTGAATGAAATAATAATAATAGATTACTTAGCGAAACTGCAAGCAGCTACTATGATACACCTAAAAGACAGGCATTGCCATTGGGCCATTATTTTAATCCTGATGTCAGTATGTTGAAGACTTTGCCCTCTGTCTCTGTGCCTGCGTGTGGAACTGCTAATACTTTTTACTTTCTTAATTCTTTGTTGCCTCAAAGTCAGAGTGTCTTCTGTTTAAAGAGCAGAATCCCATGGCAACTTTCATCTCTGCATTACTAAATAATGACATTGAGAGCATGTAAACTTTGCCATTAAACACAATACTAGACAGATTATACTAACCCATCCTTTTCAAAGTTTTACAAGTACGTTTCAATATTCCTATCTCATTGGAACTTCAAAGCGACCCTATTTCCATCCCCACTTCATGATGTGAAAAGTGAGATGCAGTGAAGAAACTAGACTTGCCTGTGGTTACAAAGTTTACAAATCTCTTTGTAGGGAAGACTCCAACTGTCTGGAGTGGAATGTCAGCCTCCTCCCTTGCAACGAGGCATGAGTTCTTCAGTTGGCCCTTGTCCCCACCTGCTATTTTCAGTTTTGGTACATGCCTGATCCCTTAGCCATCTCAGTTTGTGAGCCCAGCATATAGGATATTCACCTGACCCTGAATGTCACATAGTGACTCTGACTGCCATATTTCCAGTCCCTTCTGCATCAAACTGTTCAGTGATAAGAAGCTTGATAACACTGACTGTGGAGAATCAATAGAGACATCATCACCTGTCCAGAGACTGGACAGTGCGATCAGGATAATAGTACATTCAACCTCGTGGTTTTATATGGCTTCAGTTTCAGCCATGGCACCAAAGCATAAATGCTCATTTCCCTAGCATATTCTGTGCTAAAAGCATGGTATAAAAAATCCAGCAAATAGTGTTTCCTCTATCAAATAATAATTAAAAGGTTCTGTTTCAGGGGTTTGGGAAATATCATGGCTTCCCCAGGAAATGGCTGTGGAAAGACTTCCCAGTGTGGCTTGACATTAGGTGGTATGGAAATGAATGCAGCGGCCGTGAAAATATGCACAAGTCCCAGCTCCTGGGCCTCAATGAAATATAATGGGCGCCTGGTGGATATTAACATTACCAAGCCTGGAAAATTGTGGTTTGGGGAGTTGTAAGTAGTTTGTGCTTCCTAGGGCAGAGTTTGCAATTTGTCTTTGGGGCTGAATCAGTTAGAGTCATTTGGTGCAAGCAACAGAAACAGACTTTGGCTGATTTAGCAAAAGCGTTTTTTTGGGGGAGGCTATGGGTTAGCTTAGAGAACAGGAATAAAGATGCGTGGACTGTGACCTTTGATAGAGCTAGGAAACAGGGAGCAAGAGCTACCAGACTCTTTGGGACAGCTTTTAGGGTGAATGATCATTCATCTTCAGCCTCAGAGTCACTCAGCTCAAGGTTTGGATTCAAGGGAAGAATGTTTGGTTTTCTAATGGGTCTCTCACTCATGCCTGGGAGGAAGTGCACTTTGATTGGCAGTCTCACAGTGACTGCCTGCCATGGGGTTGCATAGTCAAAATCAAGTTCTGATGCTGATTCCAAAAGATGAGGGCACAATGCCAAGAAGCCATCTTCCCTTTGTTCCAGGAGGGACTACTTCCCCAGACCTATTGGTTAAAAGACTAAGACAGATACCTACTGTTTAGGGGATGGGATTCAAGCAGACCTGGGTCAAATTCCCAGGAAAGAGCATCGAACTGTCTAAGATTGGGTCAGATGCCCCCTCTTGGTTCAGGGACTCTGCTGTAAGCAGCTTGTTACCTTAAGAGGTAAACTGAGTGATTAAAAGCTTTGAGCAAGATTTTGTAAATGGTAATTAACTGAGAGGATTTTCAGTAATGGCAGGAACTCTAATTCACTGCCCTGGAGGGGAGGAAAAATGAGTTCTGATTGTTGAGATTGAGAAGGGTCTGGGGATGCAGAGTTCAGCCTCCTCTTTCTCTCTGGAAGCCAGTTGGCAGACAGGAAGCCAAGGTGAATCTGGCATTGCTTTCTAGTGCAGAGGTTCTTAAAGTACAGTCCTCAGAACACTAGGGGTCCCCAAGACCCTCTCAGGGTTCAGCAAGATCAGATGTATTTTCATCACAGCGCTAAGATGTTATTTGCCTTTTTCACTGTGTTGGCATTTGCACTGATGGTGCAAACACAAAGGTGGGTGAAGCTGCTTGTGCCTTAGCATGCATCAGGGCAGAGACACCAAACTAGTAGTCATTATGTTCTTTATGTCCTAGTAGTCATTATGTTCTTTCCTGCCACACACCCAGGAAAAAAGAAGAAAAAACCCCAAAGGGTTTCATTTAAGAATGACTTTGATGAACATAGTTCATCAACCACACTGATGGTTGAGTGTACTTTTGCCGCATCCAGGAACACAATGGTTGTCTAGAGGAAAAGCATTTGTGTTATTGTTTGAGTTGTGAGCTGAACTAGATTTTCCCTCCAGAACATCATTTTACTTGCCACTCATTACTGACAAACTATGATTATTCAGACTTGGGCATTTGGCAAACATTTTCTCTTAGGAAGTGACAGTCACTTCAAGGTAACTGACAGCATTTGTTGCTAATGATAAAACTGTGTTTACAAGCAAAAATTAGAATTTTAGGAAACTTGTATCTGCCACCATAGGCTTTACAGCTTTCTAATACTTAAAGACTTTTCTACCTATGAGATGCAGCAAAAACAGTTCTAAGAGGGAAGTTTATAGCTATACAAGCCTACCTCAAGAAACAAGAAAAATCTCAAATAAACAATCTAACCTTACACCTTAAGGAACTAGAGAAAGAGGAATAAACAAAACCGAAAGTTAGCAGAAGGAAAGAAATCATAAAGATCAGAGCAGAAATAAATGAAATAGAAACAAAGAAAACAGTAGCAAAGATCAATAAAACTAAAAGCTGGTTCTTTGAGAAGATAAACAAAATTGATAAACGATTAGCCAGACTCATCAAGAAAAAGACGGAGAGGACTCAAATCAATAAAATTAGAAATGAAAAAGGAGAAGTTACAACAGACACTGTAGAAATACAAAGCATCCTAAGAGACTACTACAAGCAACTCTATGCCAATAAAATGAACAACCTGGAAGAAGTGGACAAATTGTTAGAAAGGTATAACCTTCCGAGACTGGACCAGGAAGAAACAGAAAATATGAACAGACCAATCCCAAGTAATGAAATTGAAGCTGTGATTAAAAATCTTCCAACAAACAAAAGTCCAGGACCACATGGCTTCAAGGTGAATTCTAACAAACATTTAGAGAAGAGCTAACACCCATCCTTCTCAAACTCTTCCAAAAAATTGCAGAGGAAGGAACACTCCCAGACTCATTCTATGAGGCCACCATCACCCTGATACCAAAACCAGACAAAGATACTACAAAAAAAGAAAATTACAGACCCATATCACTGATGCACATAGATACAAAAATCCTCAACAAAATACTAGCAAACAGAATCCAGCAACACATTAAAAGGATCATACACCATGGTCAAGTGGAATTCATCCCAGGGATGCAAGGATTCTTCAATATATGCAAATTAATCAATGTGATACACCATATTAACAAACTGAAGAATAAAAACCATACAATCATCTCAATAGGTGCAGAAAAAGCTTTTGACAAAATTCAACACCCATTTATGATAAAAACTCTCCAGAAAGTGGGCATAGAGGGAAACTACCTCAACATAATAAAGGCCATATACGACAAACCCACAGCAAACATCATTCTCAGTGGTGAAAAACTGAAAGCATTTCCACTAAGATCAGGAACAAGACAAGGTTGTCCACTCTCGCCACTGTTATTCAGCATAGTTTTGGAAGTCCTAGCCACGGCAATCAGAGAAGAAAAAGAAATAAAAGGAATACGAATTGGAAAAGAAGTAAAACTGTCAGTGTTTTCAGATGACATGATACTATACATAGAGAATCCTAAAGATGCCACCGGAAAACTACTACAGCTAATCAATGAATTTGGTAAAGTTGCAGGATACAAAATTAATGCACAGAAATCTCTTGCATTCCTATACACTAACGATGAAAAATCTGAAAGAGAAATTAAGGAAACACTCCCATTTATCATTGCAACAAAAAGAATAAAATACCTAGGAATAAACCTACCTAAGGAGACAAAAGACCTGTATGCAGAAAACTATAAGACACTGATGAAAGAAATTAAAGATGATACCAACAGATGGAGAGATGTACCATGTTCTTGGATTGGAAGAATCAATATTGTGAAAATGACTATACTACCCAAAGCAATCTACAGATTCAATGCAATTCCTATCAAATTACCCATGGCATTTTTTACAGAACTAGAACAAAAAATCTTAAAATTTGTATGGAGACACAAAAGACCCTGAATAGCCAAAGCAGTCCTGGGGGAAAAAAACGGAGCTGTAGGAATCAGACTCTCTGACTTCAGAGTATACTACAAAGGTACAGTAATCAAGACAATATGGTACTGGCACAAAAACAGAAATATAGATCAATGGAACAGGATAGAAAGCCCAGAGATAAACCCACACACCTATGGTCAACTAACCTATGACAGAGGAGGCAAGGATATACAATGGAGAAAAGACAGTCTCTTCAATAAGTGGTGCCGGGAAAACTGGACAGCTACATGTAAAAGAATGAAATTAGAACACTCCCTAACACCATACACAAAAATAAACTCAAAATGGATTAGAGACCTAAATATAAGACTGGACACTATAAAACTCTTAGAGGAAAACATAGGAAGAACACTGTTTGACATAAATCACAGCAAGATCTTTTTTGATCCACCTCCTAGAGTAATGGAAAAAAAAACAAAAATAAACAAATGGGACCTAATGAAACTTAAAAGCCTTTGCAAAGCAAAGGAAACTACAAACAAGACAAAAAGACAACCCTCAGAATCAGAGAAAATATTTGCAAACGAATCAACGGACGAAGGATTAATCTCCAAAATTTACAAGCAGCTCATGCAGCTCAATATTAAAAAAATGAACAACCCAATCCAAAAATGGGCAGAAGACCTAAATAGACATTTCTCCAATGAAGACATACAGATGGCCAAGAAGCACATGAAAAGCTGCTCAACATCACTAATTATTAGAGAAATGCTAATCAAAACTACAATGAGGTATCACCTCACACCAGTTAGAATGGGCATCATCAGAAAATCTACAAACAACAAATGCTGGAGAGGGTGTGGAGAAAAGGGAACACTCTTGTCCTGTTGGTGGGAATGTAAATTGATACAGCCACTATGGAGAACAGTATGGAAGTTCCATAAAAAACTAAAAATAGAATTACCATATGACCCAGCAATCCCACTACTGGGCATATACCCAGAGAAAACCATAATTCAAAAAGGCACATGCACCCCAATGTTCACTGCAGCACTATTTACAATAGCCAGGTCATGGAAGCAACCTAAATGCCCATCGACAGACGAATGGATAAAGAAGATGGGGTACATATATACAATGGAATATTACTCAGCCCTAAAAAGGAATGAAATTGGGTCATTTGTTGAGACGTGGATGGGTCTAGAGACTGTCATACAGAGTAAAGTCAGTCAGAAAGAGGAAAAAAAATATCGTATGTTAACGCATATATGTGGAACCTAGAAAAATGGTACAGATGAACCGGTTAGCAGGGCAGAAGTTGAGGCACAGATGTAGAGAACAAATGTATGGACACCAAGCGGGGAAAGTGGCAGAGGGGTGGGGTGGTGGTGTGATGAATTGGGAGTTTGGGATTGACATGTATACACTGATGTGTATAAAATGGATGACTAATAAGAACCTGCTGTATAAAAAAATAAATAAAATTAAAAAAAATAAAGACTTTTGTTATTGGTGACGATATTAATGTGGTTTTGGATACCGTATAATGAAGTGAGGCAGCATCTGGAAGATCAGTTTGACTCAGTGAAACGAAACTTTAAAAATATTCAATGCATAGTGTTACAAAAATCCATTCAAACTGCAAGGTAGGTCAGAGAATTTTAATTTATCAGGGTTTGTAAAGTTCATTGATTTAGTTTTATAGTCCGCGTTGCAATTAACATTTGAGAAACTACCACTTACTGAGTTTTGGTGTAGTATCAAAGCAGAATATCCATAATTATCTGAACATATTAAACTACTCTTCCCTTTTCCAATTCTAAATCCTTGTGAGGCTGGATTTTCTTGATGTACTTCAAATAAAACATATTGCAAAACAAACTCAGTGTAGAAGCTGCTGTGAGAATTCAGCTGTCTTCCATTAAGCCAGACACTAAGGTCGTAAAAATATGTAACAATTATAGTCTTAATTAAAAATTTTTTTCTGGAAAATATAATTATTTTTGATAATGTTATTTATGATAATAATGGATTTATTATTGTTTAAAAATGAATTAATACATAAAGATTTAAAATTTTTCTTTTTCTTTTTGGCCGTGCCACATGCCTTGCAGGATCTTAGTTTCCCGAGAACCCGGGCCCCTGGCAGGGAAAGCACCGAGTCCTAACCACTGGACCACCAGGGAATTCCCATAAATATTTAAAATTTTATCAGTTTTAAATTCTAATGTGGTAAATAACCATAGACATAACCTAGATTAATAAAAGCTTTTTAAAATCCTCAATAATTTTTAAGAATTTAAAGGGGTCCTGAGGCCAAAAAGTTTGAGATAACTGTTTTAGTGGAATTCATGTCACATGGAAGGAAATATCAGGAATAGGAAAAAAGATTTCTCTCTTTAACAAGTGAGGGTCCTATGTCAGGAGGTGTTTTCGAAGACGTTGTTGATTGGCCAACTGAGTCATTCATATCTCACAGTAGAGGCTGAAAAACCAGATATTTACTTTCCAAATATCCATTGTACTCAGAGGCAGCCATGTGACCTAGTTTTAGACCCTAAGATTGTAGAAGATGCTTTGGTGGCCTGTTCAGCTCTCCTTTACTGGGACAATGTACCCGTTCCCCCCTGCTGTGAATTGCCTTCAGCAACAGGAAGCGTCCTTGCTTGGAAATGACTAGGAGATTATACCGTACACCCTTGGCAGCCTGCAGCTAATGGGTGACTAACACGGGGATTTGAAAGCCAGAACCCCTAGCCTCCATATGAGATGGCTCTGTGGTGGGATCAGGCTGAGGTGAGATTTCAGCTGAACCCACGTCTTTGCCTGCTCTCTTTACTCCCTTAAGAGCTTCTCTGAAAACACTCCCTCAATACGTCACTTGCACAAGAATTTTAGAGAACCCAGCCTAAGACAGACATGAGGAGAAGTCAGTGGGAGTGCATTTGCTTTCTAGATTAAAAAAAGGGAAAGAGGAACAAATGCAGTGGGCATGGCCCCTCCCCCTTCTCACCTTGAACATGGCTGTGACGTCTGGAGCTAGAGCTCCCATTTTGTGGCCAAGAGGAAATAGACATAAAGGAAAGGCCAAGAGAGTCCTAGAGCCAGTGACAGTAGTTCCTATCTCCAAACTTTTATATGTGAGAAAAATAAATCCTATTTGCTTAAGTCACTTTAGATCAGTGTTTCTGTTATTTGCAGCTGAACACATTACTATCTGATAGAGTTGTTGTGAGAATATAATGAGAAAATAAAGGGCCTAGCATATAACAAATGTGCAAAAAATAGTAATTTTCTTTCCCCCCATCTCTTCCCAAATTAGTTTTCCCAGTTAGAGTTTATGGAAGGCCAAATGAGATTACATAATACCTTTGTATATTATATGTCCAAATTAGCCCTTTCTGAGCGACTTATATATATATATATATATATATATTTTTTTTTTTTTTTTTTTGCGGTACTCGGGCCTTCACTGCTGTGGCCCCTCCCATTGCGGAGCACAGGCTCCGGACGCGCAGACTCAGCGGCCATGTCTTACGGGCCCAGCCGCTCCGCGGCATGTGGGATCTTCCCGGACCGGGGCACGAACCCGTGTCCCCTGCATCGGCAGGCAGACTCTCAACCACTGCGCCACCAGGGAAGCCCGCGACTTATATTTTTGAACCAATACCCTGATTAAGAGAGGGATGACTAAATAATAGGTAGGGGCAGTAACTTTTGTTTCTTTCTCCTTATATTTCAGCAGTGGATCGTCTTGTGTGTTGGGAGCGTTGACCCAGCTCACTGCTTTAATATCTCCTAAGGACTCAAGGAAAAATACCTTTACATTTTATAAAAATGTGTTATCATCTTAGGCTCATATTGGCTGACCCTTCAAGTTTATAATAATAGCACCAATATTTGTACCAAAGTAGAAGACTATGGTTGGGTGGCTTGGGTGTCAGGGATAGTAGAACCCTTGTTTGGATTGTGATCCCATGTATGTATCACAACATCTCTTTGTTTTTCGGGCCACCACTCCTGCTCTGTGCATATGTATCTTATTATTTATGGAAGTAAAGCTTGTCCCTGGAGTAATGAATCTGCTGGTGACAGGGACATACTGCTTGAAATGCACTGAACGCCTCAGGTTTACATGATGTTAAATAATGCAGTTCAACCCAATTTAGCAAATATTTATTGAATGCCTGCTATGTGCTGGGCACGGTGAGGCCTGTGGCCATGCATCAGTCATGGCCTGCCTTTATGGAACCAAGATCTGTGGGGTAGCAGACATATACCTAGGTCACTTGGATGCAGGGTTGGTACTACAATAAAGATGCTAACAAGTTTCTTTGGGACTTTTGAAGGAGGGAAGGAGAGATCCATTTCACTTTGGGGGTTGAATAAAGGCATTTAGATGTCAGGGAGAAAAGCAAATTATCTCTGTGCTTATTTTTCTTTTATTTAGTTATGTCTTATTATTGTTAAAGTATAAAATCTTTTCACCTAGTCTAACTGAAATGAATCCTCACAACACCACCATGGGGTGGGTTATCATGTAAATTTACACATAAAGAGGTAAACTGAGGTTCAGCAAAGTTTCAAGCACTCATGTGGCTTCAATTGATGAAGAACCCAGGTATTCTAACACCAGGTTTAGCTCTTTCTCTGTAGAACAGTGGTTTTTATGGTCCACAGCAGTGCTTCTCAAATGAGGCTGCACATTAGAATCTCCTGGGAGGTTTTAAAAATCCCCATGTCCAGGCTGTACTCCAGACCAGTTAAATCAGGCTCTCTGGTGGTGGGACCCTGGCATCAGTGTGTGTGTGTGTGTGTGTGTTTTTAAATCAATTAATTAACTAATTATTTTAAAATTGTGGTAAAATACCAGTAATGTAAACTTCATCCTCTTAGCCATTTTTAAGTCTAACGTTCAGTGGCATAAAATACGTTGACATTGCTGTGCTACCATCGCCACTACCCATCCACAGAACTTTTCTTTTTGTCCCTTTCTTTTTTTTTTTTTAGACAATTTTTTCTCTCGGCCACGCCTAGCGGCATCCTGGATCTTAGTTCCCCAACCAAGGATGGAACCCGTGCCCCCTGCAGTGGAAGCTAGGAGTCTTAACCACTGAACTGCCAGGGAAGTTCCATCCACAGAACTTTTCATCTTGTAAAATCGAAATTCTGTACCAGTTAAACAATAACTCCCTATTACCTCCTGCCCCCAGCCCCTGGCAACCATCGGTCTACTTTCTTTCTTTATGAATTTGGCTACTTTATGTACCTTATATAATTAGAGTTATAGTGTTTGTCTTTTTTGTGACTAGCTTTTTTGACTTAGGATAATGTCCTCAAAGTTCATCCTTGTTATACCATGTGTCAAAATTTCCTTCCTTTTTCAGACCAAATAATATCCCCTTGTATTTTTACACCACATTTTGTTTATCCATTCATTGTTGATGGACACTTGGTTTACTTCCACCTTTTGGCTTTGTGAATAATGCTACTATGAACATGGGTGACCCTGCTTTCAATTCTTTTAGGTATATATCCAGAAATGAAATTGCTGGATCATGGTAATTCTATTTTTTATTTTTTGAGGAACCACCATATGCTTTTCCACAATGGTTGCACCATTTTACGTTCCCACCAACAGTGCATCAGTGTTTTTTAAAGCTCCTTAGTGATTTCAGTGGACAACCAAGGTTGAGGACCCTGGTGATAGACTGACCTCCTCAAGGACAAGGCTCTATTTTATTCACCTTTGTCTCCACAGCACTTTGGCAAATTGCATCACAGCACTCGTGTTGAGTGGAATTCCTCCATGTTGGGTTCATTTTATTTCTACATAAATTTTGCAACTCTGTAGCTAGACCTGTTTTCACTATAAGGCAAATGTACTGGCAGACCTCTGAAGTTTTCTTCTGTTATGAACATGTATTCCTGCCCTAGTCACATTTATTGTTTGGTATTGCTGGCACCAAGCATACAGGAGAAGGAGTTGCTTCTTCTAAATCAAATAGAAGAGGAGAAACAAAACAAGAGAGAGGCAGGCTGCCAGGTTGTCTTCAGGTCTGTAGCACACGCACCCACTATTTTCCATGACTGACTAAAAATCTTCCAGATGTGGCTTCTTAATTAAATTTTTTCACCAGCCTCCCCCCATCCTAGTTCTTGCAAACCAGGAAGGAGCCTTTATAACTTAAAACAAATTGTGTTTTCCTTGTTGGAAATAGACAACAATCTCCTCAAGCTAAGAGGATGTTTGGGAACTTGATCCATAATCATCTTAATTGAAGAGCTTCCAGCCCCCCACCATACACACACATCTTATTAAGAATGAGAATCTCTGAGTTTATGTAGGGAGGGTGACAGAGGAAGAGAGAGAAACATGATGGGGAGGGGAGGGCAAAAGTCATTGCATTCAGTGTCTGTTTTCTCTTTGGGTTGTTGTCAAGAATGATTTATATAATCATCTTGATTCAGAAGACTTTCAGTGTCAGGGAACAGTCTTTTTTATTACTTCTGTCTTCTGCTGGCCTTTCCTGGGCCTCTTATACTTCCATCAAGCTATTGGCATTCTGTCTGAATCAACAGCAGGCAGAAGGTCTCTTTCTTGGATACGCAACACAGTCTATTCTACCTGGGATCAGAGATGAAGAATTATAGTGGTTTAGCATGAAGAGAGACATTGAGAGATGAGCTTCTAGCCCAATCAAATTTGGCCTACAGACACTGTGATGTAGCTGGTTAATGGCAGAGCTGAGACAAGGACCCAGGTCTTCTCTCACTGTGTCCTTTACTCTTGCCATATTCTATGCTTGCATTCACTAATATTTTTCATTCAACATTTATTGAGTATCTATTGTATTTTAGACACGGTGCTAGGCATTGGGAGAAGAGCAACACAGACGTATTTCCTATTCTTATGATGTCTAGTAGAGGAGACAGCTAATTAACCATGCAGTGCAGTGCAAAGGGAGGTACCCAACCCCCTTGGTGGGGGAGATCAGGGAGGACTTTCTGGAGGAAGTGATGTTTAATCTAAAAACTGATGAACAAGTAAGAGTTTGCTAGAGAAAACATGGAGGGTGTCCCAGAAGGAGTAAAGAATACATGCAAAAAAGAGTAGTGCATTTGAAGAACTGAAAGAAATTCAGAGTGAGGGAAGTAAGCAGGGACTGAGATCAGATAGGTCCTTGTGGACCATACTGAAGAATGCGGACTTCATTCTGAGGGCAGTGGGGATCTGTTTAAGTAAGGTTTTAACGTGATCAGAATCGCATTTGAGAAGGTTCATTCTTACTGCCACTTGGAGAATGGGTTGTGGATGAGCCAGACCAGTGGGTGAGAGACCAATTAGGAGATCCTTGTGATAGCCCAGATGAGAGAGGGTGGTGGCTTGGACCAGGTTTTTTGCTAAGGGGATTGAAAGAAGTGAGCAGATTGCAGAGGTGTGCTTGTGATGGGTTGACCAGGGGAGGTGGTGAGCCAAATGGGTACCATGTCCTGGGAAGAGTCCGTAGCTCAGAGCATGAGGTCTGAGGGGTAAAGATGGAGACAGTGGTGGACATGTTGATTCTGAAGTGACTTTTGGACTCACTCATGCAACTTAAGTTGACATACCAAGTACATTCCTGTGGGGCTGAATTGCATTCTCCTCAAATTCATATGTTGAAGCCCTAACCCTCTAGTACCTGAGAGTGTTACTGTATTTGAAGACAGGGCCTTTAAAGCAGTAATTAAGTTAAAACGAGGCTGTAGGGTGGCCTGATCCAATCTGACTGGTGTTCTTACAAGAAGAGGAAATCTGGACACACAGAGAGACACCTGAGGTGTGTACACAGGAGAGACCATGTGAGGACACAGTGGCAGGTCTGCCAGCCAAAGAGAGAGGCCTCAGAAGAAGCCAAACCCACCGACACCTTGATCTTGGACTTCCAGCCTCCAGAACTATGAGAAATAAATTTCCATTGTTCAAGCCATCGAGTCTGTGGTATTTTGTTATGCCACCCTGAGCAGACTAATACAATGCCTTAGGCAAGTTCATAATTTATCTCCCCTTCCAGTGAATCCTCTTTAAATGGAGATACCCATAGCTGGATATAAAGGTCTGCAGAGAGGGCCTAGAGTCAGAGCTTTGAAGTCCTCAGCATTTGAACTAACTGAAGCTCCAAGAGGATGGGGTAGCCCACAGTGTGTGGGTAGAGAAGAGAGGGGGGTACCTAGACCCCTCTAGGGGAGTGATGGGAGGACGGCAGACTCTGGGGGTTGAGGAGTAGAAGACGGTGAGCTAGACATGCCTTATAAGGAGTTTGGCTTGGTGGGAAGACTGATATTCCCAAGCAGAACCTGGAGTGGAGTCAATGAAGAATCCTTTTTTTTTTTAAAAAAAAAACAAAACCAAAAATCATGAGATACTTGAGCAAGCCTAAGGGCCAATTAGAAAGGGGCCTATTAGAAAGTGGGAGGGAATAATCAGTAGAGTCCAGTCTCCCAGGTCAGAGTTGAGGACTCCACTGCAGTGGTCAAGAGATGGGCCTCGTCCAGGAGGAAGGAAGGCGAAGACCGGGTGCGGATACCTGGGGCCGAGGGAGCTGCCTCTCTCTGGCTACTTCCTTTCTCTGTGAGAGAAGGAGAGGCCATCTGCGGAGAGCAGGGGCATGCAGGTGGAGGACACCCTGTCACAGAGCGGAGGAGTGTAGGGACACTCTCCCTGAGTAACGCAGGCTGTGGAGGGAATGGGAATGCAGACCCCACGGTGAGCCAGACGATTGCAGGTGTTTCACAAACACTATTGAAAATAATCGAATGCATAAAATTATCCTTATTTTACGGATGAGAAATCCAGGGTTCCAGAGGTCAAGATTCTGCTCAAAGTTCCATAATTTGTAAGAGCCCCGGACAGGATTTAAACCTAGAATCCTTAAAGCCTGGGCCCTATGCCCTCAATACGGTGCCCTCCCTGCCCTGGATCCGACTAGCGGAGGCCTTGGCAGGCTAATAATTTGTTTCCTCTTCAAACCTACACGTGTTTGAAATTTATTCCAGGTTTTTTTGGAGGAAGGGTTGAGTTCTGTGTGCAGGAAGGGCAGAGTCCCAAACCTGCACAGGCATCTCAGTGCAACTGAAGGCCTCAGGGTAACTGGACCCACGCTTCTTGAGGATGCAATTCACTGGCTCACCTCTGGAGTTTGGTGCCTGGCTGGGGATGGGGGATCAGGGGTGGATTTTGAGGGTGGGAGGGAGTGGGGGAGCTCCACACCTTTCCAACCTCGTGGCTTATCTCATGGCAGATGCTTCTTTATTTACAGTGGTTTAGGTTTGAAAGGTAGTTCCTAAATCCATGTGTGTAAGTCCAACTAGCATTCATGAGACATGCCCTCACACCACCATCAGTGGGGTGACTTTCCTTTGTTTCTATGTATCTAGGAAAGATTTAGAGCTGAGTAGTATTTGTATTTCTTCCAGCCCATGGACGGTGACCTCCCTAAAAGGAGTTCTGGAAAATTCCATCTTTTCCACCTTGTTATATTTCCAGTGGCATTTTAGCGTCTTCATGATTTAGCACTATAGATGTGTCCTGGACGGTTTTCCAGCTGAACTGTCCCCAAGCCAGCTCTGACCATACTGTACTTCAGTTTCTCATAGGATGTCAGATAACAGAGACGACTTGTTTTGCCCGTATAGGTGATTCATCGCTGAAATTGTGTCTCATACTGTAAGAAGCCATCAGAGCTGCCATAACTGTGTTTCTATGAATTACTCATGATTTGTCAAGCCACAGACGTTGAGCATGGGAAACGTTGAGGTGTGAACTTGATTATGTCTAAGAATGTTTTCTTTTCTCACCATGGACATTTCCACTGAAGTAAAATCCTTACTGTTTGTGCCTTGCTGGGTTTTAGGTCAGTTATGAGAAGTCACAAGCATTTCAGTGCTAAAAGAATTTAGGCAACAAATAACCAAAACCTCAGGAAGGGAAAGCTAGGGTAGTTTGCTAATGCTTTCTTAGTGCCTTCCAGGAATTTATATTGTGGAGTGGGCTGGAGTATCATAGGGTGACCAACCCTCTTGTTTTGCCCTTACTGAGGGGTTTCCAAAGATGCCATACTTTCAGTACCAAAACCAGGAAAGTCCTGGCCAAACCAAGATGAGTTGCTCATCTACTTTTTTTTTTGAATAAACATTTTAGTTATAGAATAGTTTTGAATTTAAAGAAAAATCGCAAAGATAGAACAGAGAGTTTCCATATACCCTAAACCCAGTTTCCCCTACTATCAATATATTAGTTTGAAAGATTTGTCTCAATTAATGGACCAATATTAATGCATTATTATTATTCATTAAAGTCCATGTTTTATTCAAATTTCCTTCATTTCTATCTAATGTTCTTTTTCTGTTCCAGGGTTCCGTCCAGGGGACCACATTACAATTAGCTGTCACACCTCACTAGGCTCCCCTCGGACATGACATTCTCTCACACTTCCCTTGTTTTCGATGACTTTGACAGATTTGGGTAGTACTGATCAGGCATTCTGTAGACTGTCCTTCAGCTAGGATTTGTTCTTCTCGTGATTAGACCGGGCTTATGGGTTTGGGGGAGGAAGATCACAGAGGTTAAAGTGTCATTCTCATCACATCCTATCAAGGGTGTGTACTATCAACGCGACCTATCACTGAGGATGCCAGACTTCGCCATCTGTTCTAGGGAGGTTGGTCAGGTTTCTCCACTGTAATGTCACACGTCCTTTCTCTCCCTTTCCACACTGTGCTCTTTGGAAGGAATTCCCTATGTACAGCCCACACTTAAGAAGTGGGATGTTGTTGTGCTCTGTCTCCTTAATCAGGGGGCATTTACATAAATTATTTGGAATTCTCCATCATGGGAGATTTGTCTGTACTTTCCAATTTATTTATTCCACCACTTATTTATATCAGTGTGGACTCATGGATATTTATTTTATACTTGGGGCTATAGTCCAATACTACTTTATTTATTGTGTTGCAATTCCCTAATGATAAATGGTACTGAGCATCTTTTCGTATACTTATTTGACCTCCAAATGTTGTCTTTGGTCCAATGTCTGTTCAGATCTCTTGCCCTTTTTAAAATGGGGTCACTCTACTTTTGAGAGCCATCTGGGACTGGAGGCCAGTTTTGTGTGTGTGTGTGTGTGTGTGTCTGTCTGTCTGTGCGCGCACGCACTTGTATGTGTGTGGACTGTGAAACCCTGCCGACCCTAGATTTCCTCAGCTGTGGCTTCTGAGACTGTCCTTCTGGAGGCTCAGCCCGGCTGATCCTAAGTCAGATCTGACCAGAGCAGGGTGAGGTTTGGAGGTAGGCTCTGGACTAGACCTCGTTGTGGTTCAGTCAAAACCATTTGCTTCAGTTTTCAGTTGCTTTCCACCCCTTGCTGAATGCTTCATGAAATAAGACTAGAAACTAAAATATTTCACAGCCCCACAAACTCCCATTGCTTTTCCCTACTGTTCAGAACTAATTTAGGTAGTTCAGCCCCAAGACACAAACGTTTCACAGGTCTGAAAATATTCTGGTTTCCAGGCTTTCCTATTTCACCAAGCCTTGAGCAGGGTGGGTTCCAATGGCTGTGTGGACCCGTGGACACTTCCTTCCACTCAGTGCAATTCTTTACTCCTTTTTAAAAAGACAGACCTCAGGGCTCTGGAACCTGAGTTTACGGTCACAGAGAAAATCGATTCAGGAGAAATGCCAAGTAGCGCTGTTACACGACAAAGGATTGCTTGTGTTCTTTGGTGTTTAGGCCTCTCTGGTACTTTCTCTGAAATTTACTTGTTTTGAAGACCCTCTTAAAGTCGGAGACCCATTACTGTGGCGATTTACAAACATCAGTTTTTCAAAGGAAATGCTGCTTACCTGTCAGCAAATTAGAATTTTGACAAGCTAGCAGATAAAGGCAGCTCAGCCGGTGCAGCTGAAGGCGGTGTGGCCACTAGGGGTCAGGCAGTGTCCTGATAAGGGTGGCGCAGTTCTAGGGAGAAAGGAGTGGGGAGCCCGGGGAGGAGAGGCTAGAGAGAGGGATGTACACCATCCTGGATGCAGCTGAAATACAGGTATTCTAAGCTTTAGCAATAAGAGGTGGTTGTTGTTTTTCTGGTTTGAAAGCTAATTCTCTGAAGAGAACCATAGATTGGACGTCTGTCATCTTGCCTACAATTTCTCTTCTTTGCAGATTTTCGAATATCGTTTAATTTCCCCCTTACCTGCACTGTCTGGCCATTCCTGGTGGACTTAGGGTGCAGAAAATCTCAGTGTCCTCTCCACTACCCTCAACACATTTATTCAGGTGACTTCTGGATAAAATGAGAAAGGATCAAGGAAGGGGAGGGCTGGTGGGGAAGGAGTAGGACCGCACTGAGCCCTGCAGCCTCTGTGAGGAGGAGGGATGAGGGAGCTGGTGATGGGGGTGCTGTCCTTCCTCCCACCCAGATCAAAGGGGTCCGGCCACCTCTGAGCCGCAGGGGCCAATCCCACCCTCTTCCCACTGCGGGGCAGGATCAGGATTCCCCACCTGGGATATGGTCCTTCTAGATCCTTGTGCCAGTGGTACCTGTAGCACACGTGGCTACTCAGTCTCCCTTTTCTCCTGAGCCCTGATGGCTTCAGAACGCTTCTCAGTCGAGTACTTCAGGCAGTCAAGATCAGCTTTGCCTCTGTTCCAGGTCTGGCAGTGCTTAGGAGTCAAAAACAAGTTTATGTTGAACTTGGCAGTCATCTCTCCTGCCTCTGTGGTCGTGTTGTTTGCAATTTAGACGTCTCTGCAAGCTTTTTGAGAGTCTTCCTTCAAATGTGGTCAAGGTCTTTTGCACAATGGCCAAACCTTGGACTAGTTTCAGGCACTGATTGGTTTCTGTCTAAAATGGTTATTCCGCATTATTTTGCTAGAGATTTAGTCCAACTCCTCCATTTTTCCCAGGAGCATATTGTCTGTCCAGAATAAAAGTCTGATCTACTAAATAAAGTTTACTAAAGAGTGAGGTGACTCACCTTACCAGCATTCAGAAATGCAAATTAAATAATGTGAAATGTCATTTTTTCCTCATCAAGTGGCAAAATGAAAAAAGGCTAATAATTTACAGTGCTGGTGGGGAGGGAAAACCAGGCCTCCTCATATCTTGTAGCTAAGATTGTAAATTGTTACTATCTTTGGGAATATAGTGTAATAATATCTATTAAAATATGAAATACATATTACTGCCTCACATCTCATTTTGGAGAATGTAGTCTTCAGATATGAAAGTGGGGGAATGTAATAACTAATCAAGGATGTTTGTTGCACACCTTTTAGTGGCAAAACAAAGCATAATTGAGACACCTCCTGAATGTCCCTCAATAGGATATATTTTGGCATAAATATAATTTGGTGTATTCATAATTTCAATTCAAGTGAGTGTAAATGAATGAATTAGATTTGTATGAATTGTTCTGGAGGATATCTATGGTAAATGAGAAAAAAGGAAATTGTGGAGTCTTAAACATAGTATAATTCACTTTTTATAAGAACAAAAAATTCAGACTCTCTATTAGGAATAAATGTTTGTACACAAGCATGATGAAAGTTATGGGAGGGTACCCACTAGGCTTTCGACCTTTGGGGAGTGGGATAAGAGGAGGGGTGTGTATACTTGTATGGAGTGGGAGTATTATGATTTTTTTCTTTAATGAATTTAAAAAATAGGATGCCGAGGGCTTCCCGGGTGGCGCAGTGGTTGAGAGTCCGCCTGGCGATGCAGGGGACACGGGTTCGTGCCCCGGTCTGGGAAGATCCCACATTCCGCGGAGCGGCTGGGCCCGTGAGCCATGGCCGCTGAGCCTGCGCGTCCGGAGCCTGTGCTCCGCAACGGGAGAGGCCACGACAGTGAGAGGCCCGCGTACCGCAAAAAAAAAAAAAAAAAAAAAAAAAAATAGGATGCCTACACATAATTTTAGAATAAAAAAAATCGGATGAGGAAACAAGGCCCCTAAAGAGTTAAGGCCATTGACCAAAGTCTTCACGACTGGTTGATGGCCAAGCAGGGGCTATGATGCAGGTCTGCTGAGCCTAGGTTCCCTGTGTTCAATCCCTTGTACACGTTGCTATTAAGTGGCAAAACTCCTTACTGCTCCTTTTATTTGATGTTTTCGCCCCTCCCCTCCTTCTCTATGGAGCAGCTGAGCTGAGAAGGAGCTAGCACTTTTAATTGCAGCTAGATCCTCTGCTGTTCATCCTCAGGCAGACACTTTCCTTTTGACGGGATAAGTTAATTTCCATGACTGGGTTAGCTATTGAATGACAATCCCCAGGGTTCAAAGGATTGAGGGGGTGACTGAAGAGTTATATATATTCTCATTGTCCAGTCAAGATGTTCTCCTTGATCTGACAATTTTTCAGAAGCCAGCATTTTATTTCATTTCCAGCTCGACATAAAAGTGATTGTGTCCTTGGGGGTTATAAGAAATATAATCTCACCTGTGACCTCCCTTTCATACTGTAAGCTCTCCAAAGACTTCATGGAACCTATGCAGTTTAATTTGGGTTTTGCTCAGCTTTCTTTTGGTTAAAGTTAGCCTGTGGACCCTTTTCAATAGTTCATCATTTAATCCAGAGAGAGATTGTTACTCGTCAAGTAGAACATATTGCTGTATTCACTCATTTTTTTTCTTTTTTTCCTGGGAAATCCTTTTTTTTCCCCCTAACATTCTTGATCTCTACGTACAGTTTGGAAATATGCAGCCACAAAGTGTGAATCTGGGCCCGAAGAAATTATCTAACCCCTGGGATTTGTGACTATATTTTCTTGCATGGCAAAAGGGACTTTGCAGCTATGATTCAGTTAAGGCTTTTGAGATGGGGAGATTATTTATTACGGAGGTGGGCCTAATATAATGACATGGGTCTTTAAAAGCAGATGCCCTTTCCTGGCTATAGTCAGAAGGTGGGACCATGGAAAATGGTCAGAGAGATGCAACATTGCTGGCTTTGAAGATGGAGGAGGCGGCTATAAGCCAAGGAAGGCAGGAGGCTTCCAGCAGCTGGAAAAGGAAATATCAGTAAAACCATTCTCCTCTAGAGCCTCCAGAAGGAACGCAGCCCTGCCAACATTCTGATCTTAACCCAGCGAGACCCACATTGGACTTGAGAGTCACGGTAAACCAGATGTGCTATAGTTGCAGGTTCTGTCTCTGTTTCCCACTCTTCTCTCAACTTTTTCCTCCTCTGTGTGGAGGAAATGACATTCCCCCATGGTAGCAAGATGGTGATCAGCAGTGACTGGCCAAAAAACTTTCTTGTTCACATCCATGGGTAAAAAAAGAAGCCTCTGCCTCAAGCATGAAATAAGATATTCCCTGTAGTCTGATTAGACCAATTGGATCACAGGCCCACCCCTGGACCAGCCCCAGGAGTGCCGGCTACTGATGGGCTAAGCCTGGGTTCCTAAAGCAGGGGGGATAAGGTGGCGGTGATGGGCATCCACATAGAAGAGGGAGGAGCTGAGGGATGACGAAAGGTCAGGCTAGAATCTTCATCGTAGCACATTTGGCTTACCCTGACTCTCAAAGTCTTGTTAGGTGAAATATTATTCACCTAAATGTACTCATGAACTGTGGTCTCCTACAGTTCCACATTGCTCAAGCAGGCTGAGTTGGCTTTCTTTCTCTATTACTTGCCTCCAAAAATATTCTGCTAGCCACACACAGGCCCCTCCTGCCTACTCTTTTCTTTCCTGGTACCTGCCTGGCTCTCGCAGGCCTTTCGGTTTATGGCTTTCTGAAGCCGATTGTATGCGGTGAGACACAGCTTTCCTCCCGAGAACTGGCTCCCAGGCCCAGGGCCAGCAGTGCACTGAGTGCCCAGCACCTCTCCCCAGCCCTGCACTCCCTGCTGGTATTACTCGCTGATCCTGGCCCTCCTTCTTGCTGAGTCACATGTGGCCTCACCATGTTCAACACCACACTCCGGGCAGCCACGTCTGGCCGATTGGAGCTGGTGCAGAGGATGGACCCAGGCATAACTAGACATCGTCTTTTTTTTCTTTTTAAGTAGTTGCTTCACCTTGTCAGTTCCTATTGCGATGGCAACCGATTACAACTCTCAGGCCTCCCTCCCTTGTCTATCTCCGTATTTCTCTAAACCTGCCTTTGGCACAGTCTGTAGGTAGCCAGGCCGAGGTACCGGGACTTAGACGGTTAGGGTTAAACCTTGAACCTCTGCTGCTCTGTCATTTTAGTTTAAAATAGTCCCTAGGGACAATTTCCCTACTCCTAGCCTCTTAAATACTTTACATTTTTGTAGTATCATTTATATTTTATAAAGGGAATATAATTCACTAGAATTCCAGATTGGAAGAGTATTGCTCCTTTCCAGAAAAATGAGCAGAACAGGAGACATTGTGGCAGATCCCAGGGGAAGGGTGGTCAGTTATCAAGCTGCATGGCTTTTGGACAAAGGCAGTGCACGGGCAGTGGACCTCAGGGAAGGAGGAAACAGGACAGCAGCTTGGTGTTGTGGCGACCACGTGGAGGGCGGTAATGAGATTCCGGACAACTGCTCAGAGGTGGGTTCTTTGGCAACGCAATGCGTCCGAAGAAGGCTTTTAGAGACTAGTCCTGCTGTCCTGTGCACTGTAACTCCCCTTATCTTGCCTCCTCGCAAGACCTTCTGCAATGCCTTCCACTTTCTTCTTATTCCATCCACAGGCAAACTTGGGTTTCTTCTGGATGCAAGTCCATACTGTTCAACCCTAAGGTCAGAACTCGGAGGCCCGATTTTATTCAGGTTACAGTTTATTTTATGGTGTTCTCTTTTACGTATTTGAGCCCTCTTATTCTATCTGTGTCTCAATAGTCATGACTGCTTCTGAAGGGTACCAGACTAGGCTACCCCCAAATATGCCACATTGGCATAGGGTTATTTTGAGCTGAAGGCGATTGAGAAGAAGCAGGTATAAGAAAAGCTCTCTGCCCTCCCCCTATTTGCCAAAAGCAGGATGTAATTTGTAAAGGGATCCCCTCTCCTTTCTCTACCATGAAGGGCAGAAGTTAATTACTATCACTGGAGACAACTCTACTCAGTTAACAGCCCAGAGACGGCACCAGAGGAATCTACATAACAAACCTTACTAACTAGTCCTTACCTACCATTAGTTCCCCCATACATTTACCCTCCCGTAATTTGCTGCCCTAGAAACTCTAAGTCTTATTCCTTTATCTTGTCATTTCTCTAAAAATACATTGTTCTTTTGCTAAGGTGTTATGTAAGCCCAAGTTCTAACCACTGTTTTGAGTTACTTATCACTGAATACTCACATGTGTATGCAGCATGCATGTGTTCATAAACTTCTTGTTTTTCTCTTGTTAGTCAGTCTTTTGTCAGACTTACTTGCAGCCCTTACCCATAAAACCTAGGAAGATGGAGGAAAAAAGTTTCATTTGTCCTCTCCTACACTTTTCTTTTTTCATGTGACTTTCTTTTAGTTCACTTTGACATTTTTTCTACCTTATATGTATTAATCTCATTTTGTCTTATTGCTTTTATTTATTTAAAAAAATCTTATTATTATTTTATTTTATTTTTGGCTGTGTTGGGTCTTTGTTGCTGTGCGTGGGCTTTCTCTAGTTGCGGTGAGCGGGGGCTACTCTTCGTTGTGGTGCGTGGCTTCTCTGGTTGCGGAGCACGGGCTGTAAGTGCCCGGGCTTCAGGAATTGTGGCTCGCGGGCTCTGGACCGCGGGCTCTGAAGCGCAGGCTCTGTAATTGTGGCACACGGGCTTAGTTGCTCTGCGGCATGTGAGATCTTCCTGGACCAGGGCTCGAACCCGTGTCCCCTGCACTGGCAGGCGGATTCTTTTTTTTTTTAAATAAATTTGTTTATTTATTTATTTTTGGCTGAGTTGCGTCTTTGTTGCTGCACGTGGTCTTTCTCTAGTTGCGGCGAGAGGGGGTTACTCTTCATTGTGGTGCGTGGGCTTCTCACTGCGGTGGCTTCTCTTGTTGCGGAGCATGGGCTCTAGGCATGTGGGCTTCAGTAGTTGTGGCACACGGGCTTAGTTGCTCCGCGGCATGTGGGATCTTTCCAGACCAGGGCTCGAACCCGTGTCCCCTGCATTGGCAGGTGGATTCTTAACCACTGCGTGGCAGGTGGATTCTTAACCACTGTGTCACCAGGGAAGCCCTGCTTTTATTTTTGTTTTCCCCCTCCATTAAATATAGTTTTTTTTTCTCCATTTTTATGATTTTAACTATCTTTTAAATTTCTCTTTACTTCTATTTTTTAATTGTTAAGTTTCAACTCTTGGCTTACTCATTGGCAAGCAGGAAGCAGTGGCACTAAGGCATCTTGACCCTGAAGAATCTTGGAATTCCCATTGGCAGTCTTAACATTTTCTCCACTGAGCCCTTTTGAACTTTGATCTAAGAATTCAGGTAACTCACTAATTCCTCCCTAACCCCAATAATGAAGATTGGTATAAATGCATATCAGTCTGGAATAGAATTTCCTTCTCAGATCAAGCACCCTGCATTCCCTTTATGTGAGATTAACTTTGGTATGTGAGAGAGAGTTGCAGTCCCAGGTGGGAATTCAAGTCATAAGTAAGGGAACAAAAGGAAGAAGTTGGAAGAAGTTGGCGCCATGGAACTGGCCAGCTCCCTGGGGCAAAGAAGCAGTGGGGAGGTTACACCTGGGCCCAGGGCACATTCCAGCAATATCAGACATTAGCTTTATGGCCCTGTGACCAAGGCCAGATTCCACGGGGCAGAGCACAAGGAGCTGTAGGCTGTTTCCTCAAACATGCATTGGCCCAGGGCCTGCACCTGGTTTAGCCTGTGGGTAAAGGAGCCAACAGAGGGAGAGACGCTTACCCCCTCTCTGCTCAGAGAGGGGCACATTTCCATGGGGTGATCCTGCCCTGACTTTTCTGCCTTGTCATGGGCAGTGACTACCCAAAGCATGACAAGAAGGGGATGGGCTGCTTGCATGTTAGACTGTGTAAATAAGAGACATGCCTGTGTGTGAGACGCTGGTCTCTTATAGAGACTTAACAAAACTAAAAATAGGGGGAAAAAGTCCTTCCGTGAGAATGCGCTACTTTGGCTGAAAAGCCTTTAAAAAGGGTTTTCTGCTCTCTGTAATCTTGACTGACATTCCTCGGCACCTCCTTCCAACTTGGTGAGTCAACATCTGCTCCCCTCTTTCCCACCATTGATAACATTTTTTTCTTTTTTGTTATCTTCTACTTTTTAATCTTGGCAAGAAGGAATGTTGGCCAAAGGACTAGCTTATTATTCAGCTTTTTAAGCCAAATATTTATTTAAAAAAGGATGTGATCAAAACGATATGCAAAACCTTACGTGCTTCTTTGTCTCCATACTTGCCTCTACTAGGATGGCGAAATTTCAATTGTTCTGTGCTTGGAGCCACTACCAATGAAACTTGCAGGCACTCCCTTCGTCCTTGTCTTTAAGAGGTTTGAAACGTACTGTAAATACCTTGAGCCACCGTCAACTAAAGAGAATGAAACTCTGGAACCACCACTGGGTTGCTGGCTGTCGCCCATCACAATCAGATTTCTCTCAAAATAGGGATTCACTTGAGTCTTATTTAAAGCCAGTGGGCCTCCATTCCTTCTGTTGTCACTGCTATGAGATTTAATGGAGCTAGAAAGATGTGTGTAATGCAGCGACTTTGGTCATTTTGAGTATAATGCACTTTTTGAGGATTTGATGAAAGCTAGACTCTCCCCAGGAAAGTTCACAAAATGTATGAACATTCTGAATGCTGCCTGCAGTTTCAGGCTCTTCCCTGATTATTGAAACACATCCTGTGACCTCAGGTTAAGAATCGTTAATAAAGAATGAGACTATGGGCATAATGTTAATTTTCCTAGTTTATGTGTCACTTAGGGTTAATTAGAGAGACGGAAGGGTTGGAGATACATATTAAGGCATTTATTACACAGAATTGGCTTCTGTGATGGTGGAGGCTAGCTAAGCAAGTGCTCTCAACCGAATATGGGTGTCTCTCCAAAATTCATATGTTGAAACCCCCAAGGTGATGATGGATTTTGGAGGTGGGGCCTTTGGGAGGTGATTAGGTCATGATAGTAAAGCACTCATGAATGGGATTAGAGCCCTTATAAAAGAGACCCCAGAGACCCCTCTTGCCCCTTTGGACATGCGAAGACACAGCAAGAAGATGGCCATCTATGAACCAGGAAGCGAGCTTCACCAGACATCAAGTCTACTGGTACCTTGATCTTGGACTTCCCAGTCTCCAGAACTGCGAGAAATAAATGTCTGTTGTTTAAGCCAGCCAGTCTATGGTATTTTTGTTACAACAGCCTAAACAGACTAAGCCCACAGGTCTGAAATTATAGGGCAGGCTGTCACTCTTGGACACAGGTAAGACTGATGTCTACAGGTGGAATATCTTCTTCCAGGAAGCCTTAGCTCTGTGTGTAAGGCCTTTCAACTGATTGAGACGAGCCCATCCTTAAGGAAGGATGATCTCCCTTCCTTAAAATAAATAGACTATGTGAGGAGCTTCAAGATGGCGGAAGAGTAAGACGTGGAGATCGCCTTCCTCCCCCCAGATACATCAGAAATACACCTACACGTGGAACAGCTCCTACAGAACAGCTACTGAAGGCTGGCAGAAGACCTCAGACCTCCCAAAAGGCAAGAAACTCCCCACGTACCTGGGTAGGGCAAAAGAAAAAAAAGAAAGAGACAAAAGAATAGGGACGGGACCTGCACCAGTGGGAGGGAGCCGTGAAGGAGGAAAGGTTTCCACACACTAGGAAGCCCCTTCGCGGGTGGAGGCTGCGGGTGGCGGAGTGGGGAAGCTTCGGAGCAGCGGAGGAGAGCGCAGCCACAGGGCTGCGGAGGGCAAAGCGGAGAGATTCCCGCACAGAGGATCAGTGCTACCAGCACTCACCAGCCGAGAGGCCTGTCTGCTCACCTGCCGGGGCAGGCGGGCCTGGGAGCTGAGGCTCGGGCTTCGGTCGGAGCGCAGGGAGAGGACTGGGGTTGGCGGCGTGAACACAGCCTGCAGGGGGTTAGTGCGCCACAGCTAGCCGGGAGGGAGTCTGGGGAAAAGTCTGGAGCTGCCAAAGAGGCAAGAGACTTTTCCTTGCCTCTTTGTTTCCTGGTGCGCGACGAGAGGGGATTAAGAGCTCCGCTTAAAGGAGCTCCAGAGACGGGTGCGAGCTGCGGCTATCGGCGCGGACCCCAGAGACGGGCATGAGACGTTAAGGCTGCTGCTGCCGCCACCAAGAAGCCTGTGTGCGAGCACAGGTCACTATCCACACCCCCCTTCCGGGGAGCCTGTGCAGCCCGCCACTGCCAGGGTCCCGGGATCCAGGGACAACTTCCCTGGGAGAAGGCACGGCGCGCCTCAGGCTGGTGTAACGTCACGCCGGCCTCTGCCGCCGCAGGCTCGCCCCGCACTCCGTGCCCCTCCCACCCCACGGCCTGAGTGAGCCAGAGCCCCCGAATCAGCGGCTCCTTTAACCCCGTCCTGTCTGAGCGAAGAACAGACGCCCTCTGGCGACCTACACGCAGAGGCGGGGCC
Source organism: Monodon monoceros (assembly GCF_005190385.1). Lineage (NCBI taxonomy): Eukaryota > Metazoa > Chordata > Mammalia > Artiodactyla > Monodontidae > Monodon > Monodon monoceros. Next base: position 112,988,097 of record NW_021703767.1, on the reverse strand, counting down.
AAATCCAAAGCCGAGCCCCGGGAGCTGTGAGAACAAAGAAGAGAAAGGGAAATCTCTCCCAGCAGCCTCGGAAGCAGCGGATTAAATCTCCACAATAAACTTGATGTACCCTGCATCTGTGGAATACCTGAATAGACAACGAATCATCCCAAATTGAGGAGGTGGACTTTGGGAGCAAGATTTATGATTTTTCCCCCTTTTCCTTTTTTTGTGAGTGTGTATGCTTCTTAGTGTGATTTTGTCTGTATAGCTTTGCTTTTACCATTTGTCCTAGGGTTCTGTCTGTCTGTTTTTTTTTTACTTAAAAACGTTTTTCTTAATATTTATTTTTTATTTTAATAACTTTATTTTATTTTATCTTCTTCTTTCTTTCTTTTATTTCTCCCTTTTATTCTGAGCCGTGTGGAAGACAGGCTCTTGGTGCTGCAGCCAGAAATCACTGCTGTGCCTCTGAGGTGGGAGAGCCAATTTCAGGACACTGGTCCACAAGAGACCTCCCAGCTCCACGTAATATCAAACGGCGAAAATCTCCCAGAGATCTCCATCTCAACACCAACACCCAGCTCCACTCAACGACCAGCAAGCTACAGTGCAGGACACCCCATGCCAGACAACTAGCAAGACAGGAACACAACCCCACCCATTAGCAGAGAGGCTGCCTAAAATCATAATAAGGCCACAGACACCCCAAAACCCACCACTAGACGTGGACCTGCCCACCAGAAAGACAAGATCCAGCCTCATGCACCAAAACACAGGCACTAGTCCCCTCCACCAGGAAGCCTCCACAACCCACTGAACCAACCTTAGCCAGACACCAAAAACAACGGAAACTACGAACCTGCAGGGGACAGACACCAAAAACAACGGAAACTACGAACCTGCAGGCTGCAAAAAGGAGACCCCAAACACAGTAAGTTAAGCAAAATGAGAAGACAAACACACAGCAGATGAAGGAGCAAGGCCTAACAAATGAAGAGGAAATAGGCAGTCTACCTGAAAAAGAATTCAGAGTAATGATAGTAAAGATGATCCAAAATCTTGGAAATAGAATGGAGAAAATACAAGAAAGGTTTAACAAGGACCTAGAAGAACTAAGGAGCAAACAAACAGTGATGAACAACACAGTAAATGAAATTAAAAATTCTCTAGAAGGGATCAAGAGCAGAATAACTGAGGCAGAAGAATGGATAATTGACCTGGAAGATAAAATAGTGGAAATAACTACTGCAGAGCAGAATAAAGAAAAAGGAATGAAAAGAATTGAGGGCAGTCTCAGAGACCTCTGGCACAACATTAAACACACCAACATTCGAATTATAGGGGTCCCAGAAGAAGAAGAGAAAAAGAAAGAGATTGAGAAAATATTTGAAGAGATTATAGTTGAAAACTTCCCTAATATGGGAAAGGAAATAATCAAGTCCAGGAAGCACAGAGAGTCCCATACAGGATAAATCCAAGGAGAAATACGCCAAGACACATATTAATCAAACTATCAAAAATTAAATACAAAGAAAGCATATTAAAAGCAGCAAGGGAAAAACAACAAATAACACACAAGGGAATCCCCATAAGGTTAACAGCTGATCTCTCAGCAGAAACTCTGCAAGCCAGAAGGGAGTGGCAGGACATATTTAAAGTGATGAAGGAGAAAAACCTACAACCAAGATTACTCTACCCAACAAGGATCTTCTCATTCAGATTTGACGGAGAAATTAAAAGCTTTACAGACAAGCAAAAGCTACGAGAATTCAGCACCAACAAACCAGCTGTACAACAAATGCTAAAGGAACTTCTCTAGGCAGGAAACACAAGAGAAAGAAAAGATCTACAATAGCAAACCCAAAACAATTAAGAAAATGGTAATAGGAACATACATATTGATAATTACCTTACATGTAAATGGATTAAATGCTCCCACCAAAAGACTTAGACTGGCTGAATGGATACAAAGACAAGACCCATATATATGCTGTCTACAGGAAACACACTTGAGACCTAGGGACACATACAGACAGAAAGTGAGGGGATGGAAAAAGATACTCCATGAAAATGGACATCAAAAGAAAGCTGGAGTAGCAAGTCTCATATCAGACAAAATAGACTTTAAAACAAAGACTATTACAAGAGACAAGGAAGGACACTACATAATGATCAAGGGATCAATCCAAGAAGAAGATATAACAATTGTAAATATTTATGCACCCAACATAGGAGCACCTCAATACATAAGGCAAATACTAACAGCCATAAAAGGGGAAATCGACAGTAACAGAATCATAGTAGGGGACTTTAACACCCCACTTTCACCAATGGACAGATCATCCAAAATGAAAATAAACAAGGAAACACAAGCTTTAAATGATACATTAAACAAGATGGACTTAATTGATATTTATAGGACATTCCATCCAAAAACAACAGAATACACATTCTTCTCAAGTGCTCATGGAACATTCTCCAGGAGAGATCATATCTTGAGTCACAAATCAAGCCTTGGTAAATTTAAGAAAATTGAAATTGTATCAAGTATCTTTTCTGACCACAACACCATGAGACAAGATATCAATTACAGGAAAAAATCTGTAAGAAATACGAACACATGGAAGCTAAACAACACACTACTTAATAACCAAGAGATCACTGAAGAAATCAAAGAGGAAATCAAAAAATACCTAGAAACAAATGACAATGAAAACACAATGACCCAAAACTTATGGGATGCAGCAAAAACAGTTCTAAGAGGGAAGTTTATAGCTATACAAACCTACCTTAAGAAACAAGAAACATCTCAAATAAACAACCTAAACTTACACCTAAAGCAATTAGAGAAAGAAGAACAAACCCCCCCCCCAAAAGTTAGCAGAAGGAAATAAATCATAAAGATCAGATCAGAAATAAATGTAAAAGAAATGAAGGAGACAATAGCAAAGATCAATAAAACTAAAAGCTGGTTCTTTGAGAAGCTAAACAAAATTGATAAAACATTAGCCAGATTTATCAAGAAAAAAAGGAAGAAGACTCAAATCAATAGAATTAAAAATGAAAAAGGAGAAGTAACAACTGACACTGCAGAAATACAAAGGATCATGAGAGATTACTACAAGCAACTATATGCCAATAAAATGGACAACCTGGAAGAAAGGGACAATTTCTTAGAAATGCACAACCTTCCAAGACTGAACCAGGAAGAAGTATAAAATATGAACAGACCAGTCACAAGCACTGAAATTGAAACTGATAAAAAAATCTTCCAACAAAAACCCAGGACCGGGCAAATTCTATCAAACATTTAGAGAAGAGCTAATACCTATCCTTCTCAAACTCTTCCAAAATATAGCAGAGGGAGGAACACTCCCAAACTCATTTTACGAGGCCACCATCACTCTGACACCAAAACCAGACAAAGATGTCACAAAGAAAGAAGACTACAGGCCAATATCACTGATGAACATAGATGCAAAAATCCTCAGCAAAATACTAGCAAACAGAATCTGACAGCACATTAAAAGGATCATACACTATGATCAATTGGGGTTTATCCCAGGAATGCAAGGATTCTTCAATATACGCAAATGAATCAAAACATACAGGCAACTCATGCAGCTCAATATCAAAAAAGTATTAACAAATTGAAGGAGAAAAACCATATAATCATCCTAATAGATGCAGAGAAATCTTTCGACAAAATTCAACGCCAATTTATGATAAAAACCCTCCAGAAAGTAGGCTTAGAAGGAACCTTCCTCAACATAATAAAGGCTGTATATGACAAACCCACAGCCAACATTGTCCTCAATGGTGAAAAACTGAAACCGTTTCCACTAAGATCAGGAACAAGACAAGGTTACCCACTCTCACCACTATTATTCAACATAGTTTTGGAAGTTTTAGCCACAGCAATCAGAGAAGAAAAGGAAATAAAAGGAATCCAAATTGGAAGAGAAGAAGTAAAGCTGTCACTGTTTGCAGATGACATGATACTATATAGAGAGAATACTAACAATGCTACCAGAAAGCTCCTAGAGTTAATCAATGAACTTGGTAAAGTAGCAGGATACAAAATTAATGCACAGAAATCTCTTGCATTCCTATACACTAATGATGAAAAATCTGAAAGTGAAATTAAAAAAACACTCCCATTTACCATTGCAACAAAAAGAATAAAATATCTAGGACTAAACCTACCTAAGGAGACAAAAGATCTGTATGCAGAAAATTATAAGACACTGATGAAAGAAATTAAAGTTGAAACAAATAGATGGAGAGATGAAAGAAATTAAAGTTGAAAGAAATAGATGGAGAGATATACCATGCTCTTGGATTGGAGGAATCAACATTGTGAAAATGACTCTACTACCCAAAGCAATCTACAGATTCAATGCAATCCCTATCAAACTACCACTGGCATTTTTCACAGAACTAGAACAAAAAATTTCACAATTTGTATGGAAACACAAAAGACCCTGAATAGCCAAAGCAATCTTGAGAACGAAAAGCGGAGCTGGAGGAATCAGACTCCCTGACTTCAGACTATACTACAAAGCTACAGTAATCAAGACAGTATGGTACTGGCACAAAAACAGAAATATAGATCAATGGAACAGGATAGAAAACCCAGAGATAAACCTACGCACATATGGTCACCTTATCTTTGATAAAGGAGGCAAGAATATACAGTGGAGAAAAGACAGCCTCTTCAATAAATGGTGCTGGGAAAACTGGACAGCTACATGTAAAAGAATGAAATTAGAACACTCCCTAACACCATACACAAAAATAAACTCAAAATGGATTAAAGACCTAAATGTAAGTCCAGACACCATAAAACTCTTAGAGGAAAACGTAGGCAGAACACTCTATGACATAAATCACAGCAAGATCCTTTTTGACCCACCTCCTAGAGAAACGGAATTAAAAACAAAAATAAACAAATGGGACCTAATGAAACTTCAAAGCTTTTGCGCAGCAAAGGAAACCATAAACAAGACCAAAAGACAACCCTCAGCATGGGAGAAAATATTTGCAAATGAAGCAACTGACAAAGGACTAATCTCCAAAACATACAAGCAATTCATGCAGCTCAATATCAAAAAAATAACCCAATCCAAAAATGGGCAGAAGACCTAAATAGACATTTCTCCAAAGAAGATATACAGTTGCCAACAAACACAAGAAAGAATGCTCAACATCATTAATCATTAGAGAAATGCAAATCAAAACTACAATGAGATATCATCTCACACCAGTCAGAATGGCCATCATCAAAAAATCTAGAAACAATAAATGCTGGAGAGGGTGTGGAGAAAAGGGAACCCTCTTGCACTGTTGGTGGGAATGTAAGTTGATACAGCCACTATGGAGAACAGTATGGAGATTCCTTAAAAAACTAAAAATAGAACTACCATACGACCCAGCAATCCCACTACTGGGCATATAACCTGAGAAAACCATAATTCAAAAAGAGTCATGTACCAAAATGTGCATTGCATCTCTGTTTACAATAGCCAGGACATGGAAGCCACCTAAGTGTCCGTCAACAGATGAATGGATAAAGAAGATGTGGCACATATATACAATGGAATATTACTCAGCGATCAAAAGGAACGAAACTGAGTTATTTGTAGTGAGGTGGATGGACCTAGAGACTGTCATACAGAGTGAAGTAAGTCAGAAAGAGAAAAAAAAATATGCTAACACACGTATATGGAATCTAAAAAAAGAAAAAAAAATCATCAGAAGAACCTAAGGGCAAGACGGGAATAAAGATACAAATGTACTAGAGAATGGACTTGAGGATACGGGGACAGGGAAGGGTAAGCTGGGACAAAGTGAGAGAGTTGCATGGACATATATACACTATAAAGCGTAAAATAGATAGCTAGTGGCAAGCAGCCACATAGCACACGGAGATCAGCTCGGTGCTTTGTGACCACCTAGAGGGGTGGGATAGTGAGGGTGGGAGGGAGGGAGATGCAAGAGGGAAGAAATATGGGGACATATGTGTATGTATAACTGATTCACTGTGTTATAAAGCAGAAACTAACACACCATTGTAAAGCAATTATACTCTAATAAAGATGTTAAAAAAAAAAGATAGCTATGGGGCTTCCGTGGTGGCGCAGTGGTTGAGGGTTCGCCTGTAGATGCAGGGGACACGGGTTCGTGCCCCGGTCCAGGAAGATCCCACATGCCACAGAGCGGCTGGGCTCGTAAGCCATGGCCGCTGAGCCTGTGCGTCCGGAGCCTGTGCTCCGCAGTGGGAGAGGCCACAGCAGTGAGAGGTCCGCGTACTGCAAAAAAAAAAAAAAAAAAAAAAAAAAAAAAAAAAATATATATATATATATATATATATATATATAGCTATGAAGATCATGTAGCAATTTGGACAGATGTTTATGATAAAAGTTAAATAAACAAAGCAGGATGCAAAGTAAAAGAAAAATCAATAGACTGTGGATTTTTTTATTATATTATTTTTTAAAATTTATTTTATTGAAGAATAGTTGATTTACAATGTTATGTTAGTTTCTGCTGTACAGCAAAGTGATTCAGTTATACATATATATATATATTCTTTTCCATTATGGTTTATTACAGGATATTGATTATAGTTCCCTGTACTATACAGTAGGACCTTGTTTTTATCCATTCTATATATAATAGTTTTCATCTGCTAACCCCAAACACCCAAGACACCCTTCCCTGACCCCTCTCCCCTTTGACAACCACAAGTCTGTTCTCTATGTCTGTGAGTCTGCTTCTGTTTGATAGATAAGTTCATTTGTGTCATATTTTAGATTCCACATATACGTGATACCATATGATGCTTTTCTTTCTCTGTCTGATTTACGTCACTTAGTGTGATAATCTCTAGGTCCATCCATGTTGCTGCAAATGGCATTATTTCATTCTTTTTTACGGCTGTATAGTATTCCATTGTATATATATCCACCACATCTTCCTTATCCATTTATCTGTCCATAGGCATTTAGGCTGTTTTCATATCTTGGCTATTGTAAATACTGACTTTGGATTTTACTAAATCTTTGTTGTTGTTGTTGTTATTGCTGTTGTTGGCTGTGCCACAAGGCTTGTGGGATCTCACTTTCCTGACCAGGGATTGAGCCCGGGCCTCGGCAATGAAAACCTGGAATCCTAACCACTAGGCCACCAGGGAACTCCCCTGACTATGGATTTTAATCATAACTGCAAACTGTCTTCACAGTAGCACCCATATTAGTGTTTGACTGAGTAACTGGAGACTGTAGCATAGCCAAATTGACACATAAAACTGATGGTCACAAGTATGACAGTATTATGGGTAGGTACAAAAACATCTTTGTTCTTAAAAGATACATGTTGAAATATTTAAGCTGAAGTATCATGATGTCTGCAATTTATGCTCACTTAGTTTACAAAATATATATATGGAGAGAACAAATGGCAAAAGGTTAATACTTGTGCAATGTAGATGGATAGTATATCAGGGTTCACTGTCTTATTCTTTCAATTTTTCTATTTGCCTGAAAGTTTTCATAGTAAAATTCATGAATTAAAGTGGCCCCGATCTCCTGCCTGGCACAGTGTCTGCTGGCTCATAACATACACTCAGTAAGTGTTGCACGAATTAAATTGGATAAATGGCAGCATTTCACTCACAGCCAAAGTTGTCAGCAAGATAATGTGGCCAGGGTTCTAATAATAAGAATCTTCTCCTCATCTTCCTCCATCCTTGTTCAGACAATTCCACTGATAAATAACCAATAGCTCAGGCATTTCTTGAGGTGAGTGGTGGCTGCGAGATATAGCAGAGGAAATACTAAGATAGGAGCCAGGAATTCTGTGTTATAACAGCAATCTGTGTGACTTTGGGCAAATTGCTTACCTACTCTGAACCTATTTCCTCATCTGAAAATGGGGATTATTATTCCTGCTTTTTTCAGGATTGTTCTGAGGAAGAAGTTCAATAACAACTGTGAAAATGCCCTGTAAGCAGGAGCGCTGCAGAATGGTCCTCTACTCACTGTTGCATGCAGGATCTAGACCCATGTCTTATCACATTTAACATCTCTGACTTGGGAAAAGCCTTGCAATGGATGGTGCATCATAGTTTAATTGGCAACATTTTTTTCTTCCTTAATGGTATTTAAAATAGTGACATCTTTTTTTTTTAAATAAATGTGTTTATTTATTTATTTATTTTTGGCTGTGTTGGGTCCTCGTTGCTGCGTGCGGGCTTTCTTTTAGTTGTGGCGAGTGGGGGCTACTCTTCATTGCAGAGCATGGGCTCTAGGCGTGCAGACTTCGGTAGTTGTGGCTCGTGGGCTCTAGAGCACAGGCTCAGTAGTTGTGGCGCATGGGCTTTGTTGCTCTGCGGCATGTGGGATCTTCCCAGACCAGGGCTCGGATCCGTGTCCCCTGCATTGGCAGGGGGATTCTTAACCATTTCGCCACCAGGGAAGCCCCAGTAGTGACATCTTAGATTTGATGAAATACTTACCATGGCTGAGTGGTCTTGGGCAATGACTTACACCCTTCAAACCTCATCTTTTTCCTCTTTGCTTTGGGGACTGAAGTACTTTTATGGTTGTTATGAAGATTAAATAAGACTGAGTGCAAAGAACTCAGTAAGTGTTCAATAAATAGCAGTACAACATAGTATTAAACACATGTAAGTTATTCCTTAGTACAGAACATATGCATAAGTCTCTAAAGATCCTGCCCGTAGAACCCAACTTTGCCACCCAAGTTTCGAAGAAGAGAAATACAACCATATCAAGTTTTCTTTGGAAAAAATGGCCCCACATGAAATCTAGACGATTGCTTTGAGGGTTAGTTCTAAAGAAGCAGATCTGAAAACAAGGTGTCAGCGTAGCAAACTCTTTCTACTTTCAGTTCCTACTGGCTGGATGCTGGCACTATTTTCACAGCCACACTTCTGGGGACTCCCTTAGACTCTTAGGATAGGACCTGGGGTAGTACAATTTCTGTGCATACAGAAGTTTGTGGTTTTTTTTTTTTTTTGAAGGCCTTCTCTCTTCCAAGATTATAATATAGTCTCCTTTATTTTCTTCCATTTCTGTACACAGAAGTTTTGAGAATGTTGAGATCAGCCCTACCCTGGGCGAGCTGCACTGCAGGCTTCCCTCAATAAAACTCCCAGGGGTTTCTCCCCCACTGCTGTAGCCATGAGCTGAGGCTTCTGGTGTCCAGGAACCGGGGTTGGCAAACACATTACCTGCAGGAAAGGCTTTTATTTTTGTTGACCTGCAGCGTGAGGATTTAATGTGCACGATCCCTCCTGCGGAGAGAAGCCTGTGAATCGTGCCAGCTGAGGCAGCCTGTGCTAAGTGCTTCCAACCGAAAGGCACAATCAAATCCCGCGGCAAAGGCTCCAGTCTTACCTTCTCAAACAGTGTCCCTTGCATAGTTTGGCAAGCAACTGGGCATTAGGATTTCAACATATGAATTTGAGGGGGGACACATTTAGATCATAGCAGTGGATGTACCTCAATTTATTTAACCAGTTTCCTATTTTTTCTTTTTTTTTTTTTGATGTGGACCATTTTTAAAATCTTCATTGAATTTGTCACAGTATTGCTTCTGTTTTATGTTTTGGTTTTTGGCTGCACGGCATGTGGGATCTTAGCTTCCCAACCAGGGATCAAACCCACACCACCTGTATTGGAAGGCGAAGTCTTAATCACTGGACCACCAGGGAAGTCCCACTAGTTCCCTATTGATGGATGCTACTGTTTGACAGTTTGTTTTTTTTTTATTATTCGAGGTCAAATACATCCTAAGTGATACGCTGGTCAGTAAAGGGCAGAGGGTGAGGGGGAAGCCCTAGGAAACCACTTTAGCGGTAGAATGAATTTCACCAGGCACACACATTGCATAGCTTTGGGTGACCTTTGTTCTAACTGATAGATTTAACTGCAGTGGGCTGGACGTGAGGTGAAGCAAAGTGCCGGAAGCACAAAAGGAAACCAGGCCTTATTGTTGACCCTTAGAACCTGATTACAAGGAATGAGTTAACATGGTGCACTGTTAACAGGCATTTTAATTCTTTCTCATAATGAAGAGTCCTGAATTCCTGAAAAGGGCACCAGATGCAGAGTGAGGGAATTGGGATCTAACCCTGCAGAACATCCGATTCCTCAGAGAAAAGTGCTGTGGCCTCTACTGCTTCAGGACCAGACCCCCAAGGGAACAAGATACTGAGTGAGACTTTTCCTTGGCCTGGGAATTGATGGCCAGAGACAAAGGCGAAAACAGAGGATTCTACAGAGAAAGGTTTCAAGGAGCCTCTAAAAATTGGGGCCAATCAGCGGCCCACCTCAGCCATCGCCCCCGTGCTCCTATGTATAAGCCAAAGACAGCTGGCAGGGGGTAGGAGTGAGGGTGAGAGGTGCGGAGCCAGGGGAGAAAGTGAAGTGTTGGAGTTGTGAGCCGTCAATTTATGGGAGGGTGTTGTGGTTATTTCTATGCAAACTTAAACTCAAGCGAAGGGGTCCCCAGGGGTTACTTGTAAAGTAACCTGCAGGAAGGGTGGGTGGCCACTGTTTTAGTTTTCTATTACCATTATAACATTACTACAAATTTAGTAGCTTAAAACAATGCAAGTTTATGATTTTACAGCTTTGGAAGTCAAATCAGTCTCCGTGAGCTAAAGTCAAGGTGCTGACATGCTCGTTCTCTCGCTCTGGTTCTATCATCACATGGCCTTCTGCTAACTTTGACCTTCTTCCCTCCCATTAAGACCCATGTGATTATCTTGGAGCTACCTGGATAATCCAGGCTAATCTCACTATCTCAAGATCCTTCATTGAACTACATCTGCAAAGTCAGAGAGAATTACCTACCATATAAGATAACATATTCACTGGTTCCATGGGTTAGAACATGGACATCTTGGGAGGCCATTATTCAGCCAATCACAGTCATAGTTCCTTGATCGGAATCACCTTTGGCACTGGACTTGTTGAACTGCCCTCCGCTTACCTGAGTAGGGCAAAAGCGAATTGGAGAGGGATGTGGAATTGAGGGGGCATGGCCATGGGGCAGATGTCACTGGCCAGTTAGATAAGGATGTGAGAGTACCCAGGGCATCCAGAGAGTGGCCTTCACTTGGCGACGGGGATCCTGGGAGAAAGTAGCTCTGGGTAGGACTGCTAGGTGCAGGAAGTGAGGGATTAAGATTGGATGAAGTGGGCTTGGAGCCAGATCTCCCAACTCGATGTGGGAGCAGGAGAGAAAGCAGACCACCACCTCTCCCCACATCAGGCCCTGCAGTCACAGTCTGGTTGGTTATTTGGAAGAGAAAATGTTGCATCAAACATAAGATGGGGAGGTATAAACTGCATGGGCTTTTTAATAACTTTTTTTTTTTTTTTTTTTTTGCGGTACACGGGCCTCTCACTGTTGTGGCCTCTCCCGTTGTGGAGCACAGGCTCCGGACACGCAGGCTCAGCGGCCATGGCTCACGGGCCCAGCCGCTCCGTGGCATGTGGGAACTTCCCGGACCGGGACACGAACCCGTGTCCCCTGCATCGGCAGGCGGACTCTCAACCACTGCGCCACCAGGGAAGCCCTTAATAACTTTTGATAACCAGAAAGCTAGATCTGCCCGAGATGTCATGCTAGCCAGTAGGGAAAGAAGAGTCAACATTTGACAGTTGGGGTTCAGTGAAGAAAAGCAACGGTTATTTCATGTTTGTGTTACTAGCAAGGGTAGGCTCTTCAATAAACCAGTTATATTTCTTCATATCAGGGCTGGGACTCCAAGGAGAGAAGGAAGAATCTTAAAAAGACTAAGTCACAGCAGCTATCTTTGCTTAAGTGCCACTTGCAACACCCCAAAAATGAGCGTTTTCCCTCTGGGGCCACACTTGCCATAGTTATGTGTGGTTATCTGTGTAGTTGAATAGCGTGGAGGCCCACTTCTAGCTGAGTTAGAGGAAAGGATTTTCAATTTAGAAGTCCTCAGGTAAACTTCTTAAATGGTTGTTTTTCTGGAGTGACCCACAACTGAGCCTCAAACTTGCCTGGAAGGAGGCATTTGAAGATTACCTATCACCCACCTGCAATACCACCATTCTGCAATATTCCATTCCTGCAACCGTTCCATGGGAGGCAGTGGAACAAGGCGGGTAGCAGGGCAGACAATCCCACGTTCTAATCCTAGTTTATCATTTCCAGATGTGTGACCTTGAGCAGGTTTCTGAACCTTTTAATCCAACATACCTAGTCCAGATAGGCAAAGCACAACCTTTTCTTGGTGGATTTTGGGCACTCTTCAGTATCTGGGGTGGTGGGGTCACGTTATGTGAACTGCTGCAAACCCACCCTTGAGTTTCAAGGAAAAGAGGTCTCAGGCTGACTTCTGCTACACACAGACATTTACTAGCAAGTAGGTACGAAACATGCATAGTCCCTGTTAGTAAGCTTGATGGAGTCCCAGCTATTGATTCCCCATAGTTCTTCTTGCATAAAAGTCACCTCTGAGCGAAATGCAGCTATATATATAATATATATATAATATACATATATATATTAACATGTTTATTGGAGTATAATTGCTTTACAATGGTGTGTTAGTTTCTGCTTTATAACAAATTGAATCAGCTATACGCATCCATATATCCCCATATCTCCTCCCTCTTGTGTCTCCCTCCCACCCTCCCTATCCCACCCCTCTAGGTGGTCACAAAACACCGGGCTGATCTCCCTGTGCTATGCGGCTGCTTCCTACTATCTATCTATTTTACATTTGGTAGTGTATATATGTCCATGCCACTCAAACTTCGTCCCAGCTTACCCTTCCCCCTCCCCGTGTCCTCAAGTCCATTCTCTACGCCTGCATCTTTATTCCTGTCCTACCCCTGGGTTCTTCAGAACCATCTTTTGTTTTTGGATTCCATATATATGTGTTAGCATACAGTATTTGTTTTTCTCTTTCTGACTTACTTCACTTTGTATGACAGACTCTAGGTCCATCCACATCACTACAAATAACTCAATTTCTTTTTATGGCTGAGTAATATTCCATTGTATATATGTGCCACATCTTCTTTATCCATTCATCTGTCATACCGGTCAGAATGGACATCATCAAAAAAAATCTCCAAACAATAAAGGCTGGAGAAAGTGTGGAGAAAAGGGAACCCTCTTGCACTGTTGATGGGAATGTAAATTAATACAGCCACTATGGAGAACAATACGGAGGTTCCTTAAAAAACTAAAAGTAGAATTACCGTATGACCCAGCAATCCCACTACTGGGCATATACCCTGAGAAAATCATAATGCAGCTATATTTTAGTGGCAGGATTCTGTGGGCTGTTTTGTTGGAGTCAACAATCCTCTGGAATCAGCAGGTGCACACCAGACCTTTTACAAGGGTTGATCAGCCTTGGGGGGTCATTGATAAGGGTTAAGTTTCTTATGTACCACTGATGCCAGTGGGTTCTTTAAATTATGTTATTCATCTATATATGTTGAACAAGCTGTTAACCTTACCAATGGAAAGTCATGTTTAATATCCATTAGGCTAATGGAAAAAACTTCAAGTGCTGGTGAGAGATAAAAATACCTGAGGAGCTTATAGCAGCTCCCTCTGGAGTGGGGCCTTTTGATTAAAGGCCAGCACACCACCCCTGGAGTGTATATTCCTGATTAGGGCATGACTGTCACAAGGGTGTAGCCCAAATTAACTAATACATATATTTAGAGCACACTGTTTATGTTGAAATATTTGAAAGCAAACTACAGATGACATGAGACCTCTCACACCCTGGCTTCCTCTTCCTCAAAATGAGGGTAATAAAACCTACCTCACATGGTTGTCACCAGACTGTTAAATTATGAGAAAGCTTACTATAGTGCCTGGTAAATAGTAGCGGCTCAGAAAGTGCTAGCTGATATTGTTATTTTTTGCTTAGATACACCCAAGAAAACTTTTTTTTTTTTAAAGATGTTGGGGGTAGGAGTTTATTAATTAATTTATTTATTTTGGCTGTGTTGGGTCTTCGTTTCTGTGCGAGGGCTTTCTCTAGTTGCGGCGAGTGGGGGCCACTCTTCATCGCGGTGCGCGAGCCTCTCACTATCGCGGCCTCTCTTGTTGTGGAGCACGGGCTCCAGACGCGCAGGCTCAGTAGTTGTGGCTCACGGGCCTAGCTGCTCCGCGGCATGTGGGATCCTCCCAGACCAGGGCTCGAACCCGTGTCCCCTGCATTAGCAGGCAGATTCTCAACCACTGCACCACCAGGGAAGCCCCCAAGCAAACTTTTTAAAGAAATTATGTACCCATTGAACACTTCGAAGTTGACATCTAAAATTTTTCATTACAGATTTTTATAATAGCAAAGGATTTAATTTCTGGCATGTAGTAATTATTAACATTTTAAATTAAAACTGATGTATCAATCCTTTAAATATATCCAATGGAATCTAAATACAATGATTGGGTGCCAGCTATTCCTATTTTAAAAACACATGAACAAGCTTTTCTTTCTTGTAAAAGCTCTTCTGTGATATTTAAAGTAGAACATTTTATTTCTTTACTTTTTCTCCTTGAACTTGCATTTCCATTTCACTTCCTACAGAATTTTATTCTAACATAATATACTTGTATGCTTGAAAGTCTTTTATTGATCACGCTATTGTATTTTCTGCAACAAGTATGTGTATGTATAAAAAGGTTTGTAATTATTTCCTGTTACCTCAAGGCTCCAAATGTTAAAAACATTTAGCTTGGGTTGTCATAGTTATTTTTTTGTGTAGAGTTGATCAGAATAACATAAACGTATGATACTTTTTTTTTTTTTTTTTTCCGGTGCGCGGGCCTCTCACTGTTGTGGCCTCTCTCGTTGCGGAGCACAGGGCTCCGGACACACAGGCTCAGCGGCCATGGCTCACGGGCCCAGCCGCTCCGCGGCATGTGGGATCTTCCCGGACCGGGGCACGAACTCGTGTCCCTTGCATCGGCAGGCGGACTCTCAACCACTGCGCCACCAGGGAAGCCCCAAATGTATGATACCTTTTGATAAACATGTGCCAAAGAAAAAGTAAGCTTGTGTTAGAAATAAACTTCATAAAATTATTTTTTTAACTAATTCATGTATCTGGATGAATACTGTTTATTTCTAGAAGGAGACAAGAGTCGGGGAGAGCAAGAACAAGCTGGAACCCATAAAGGCAGACCGAAACCTTTCCCATTTTCCCAAATACTTTCCCATTTTTATTTTTATTGATATGAGAAATGAGGACATTTATTCATGTATATAGGAAGTTGGGCATGGAAGGACTCTTGCTCCAGCAATGACATTTAATTCTTTGAACTCTGTATATTTTAAGGGCTATTATAACAACCCCTGAGAATTAACTTGTAAAGTAGATTATGAAAGCAGTGACGTTGTTGTTTAGATCACGTGGACCTGGTAGAATTGATTTATCCACCCCACCTGGGCAAGGAACCACAATTAGCTGAGGTGTTTGCTGGGGGCAACAGTAAAGGTAAGAACTAAAAACTCATGCTCAGTTGAAAAAATCTAACAGGGTATTTCTTTCTTTCTTTTCTTTTTTTTTTCGGTACGCAGGCCTCTCACTGTTGCGGCCTCTCCCGTTGCGGAGCACAGGCTCCGGATGCGCAGGCTCAGCGGCCATGGCTCACGGGCCCAGCCGCTCTGCGGCACGTGGGATCTTTACGGACCGGGGCACGAACCCGTGTCCCCTGCATCGGCAGGCGGACTCTCAACCACTGCGCCACCAGGGAAGCCTTCTTTCTTATTTTGATATATATCAGCCATATAGTTTTGTTTTTCTTCCCTTATTATCCTTTTATCACATTTTAAAATGTGTCAATAGTATTTAACTTTATATCTCAGTATGTAAGTTACAGGATAGCAAAAGGGGCATGTGAGTCAGCTAGAAGAATGGACAGCACCCAAGAACAAAAAAAGGGACTTGGCGTCTCCTCTTGGGGAAGGGATTAGTGGGATTTTGATTGAGCTGTGGTTCAGCTCATTGGCAAGAGGCGGCAGCTGGGTCTACTTTAGCTTTTCTGACTCCTGGGCGGGGATGTGTGTTCAGCTATGTGAAGAAAGGCCCTGGCTTTTGCAGGACACCATTAAGGTCAGAGGCAACAAGAGCTGACATAGGTTTTGGTCTGCCTTTGTGGGTTCCAGCTTGTTCTTGCTCTACCCGACTCTACAACCATCTTCTCTTCTTGACCCCCTGTCCATCATCAGTCAGGAAGGCAAGCCCTTACTGTGATAATTAATTTTATGTGTCAATTTAGCTCACCTAAGGGATGCCCAGATAGCTGGGAAAATATTATTTCCCCGGGGGTGGGGAGTGGGAAGCCTGTGGCTTCTGGAAGAGACCAGCATTCGAACAGGTGAACTGAGTAAAGCAGCCCGCCCTCCCCCGTGCGCGTGGGCATCATCCAATCCACTGAGGACCTGAATAAAACACAAAGGTGGCAGAAGGGCGAATTCACTTTCTCTTTGCCTGAGCTGAGACATTCATGTTCTCCTGCCCTGGTAAGTTGGTACTTCTGGTTCTCAGGTTTTTGGACTTAGATTAGGATTTACACAATTAGCCCTTGATTCTCAGGCCTTTGGACTCAGGCTAGATTATACCACCGGATTTCCTGGCTCTCCAGTTGCCTGATGGCAGTTGTGGGACTGATTTCTCAGCCTCCATAACTGCATGGGCAATTCCTATAATAAATCTCCTTTGATCTATATGTATAGCTGTCTATATATCTGTATCTACATCTATCCTATTGGTTCTGTGTCCTCAAGTCGTTTTCTATGTCTGTCTTTATTCCTGCCTTGCCACTAGGTTCAACATTAACATAATTTTTAGATTCCATCTATATGCATTAGCATATGGTATTTGTTTTTCTCTTTCTGACTTACTTCACTCTGTATGACAGACTCTAGGTCCATCCACCTCACTACAAATAACTCAGTTTCATTCCTCTTTATGGCTGAGTAATATTCCATTATATATATGTGCCACATCGTCTTTATCCATTCATCTGTCAGTGGACATTTAGGTTGTTTCCATGTCCTGGCTATTGTAAACAGTGCTGCCATGAACACTGTGGTACATGTCTCTTTTTGAATTATGGTTTTCTCAGGGTATATGCCCAGTAGTGGGATTACTGGGTCATATGTAGTTCCAATTTTAGTTTTTTTTTTTTTCTTTTTTTTCTTTTTGCGGTATGCGGGCGTCTCACTGTTGTGGCCTCTCCCGTTGCGGAACACAGGCTCCAGACGCGCAGGCTCAGCGGCCATGGCTCACGGGCCCAGCCGCTCCGCGGCATGTGGGATCTTTACGGACCGGGGCACGAACCCGTGTCCCCTGCATCGGCAGGCGGACTCTCAACCACTGCGCCACCAGGGAAGCCCTTGACTCTGTATTTTAATTCACAACATCCCAACACAAGCCAAACTACTCAGTTGCATTTCACAATTATAGTTCTATTTGACAGAATCCCTAATCCATTGGCTTTCACCGTTCTGCATTTCGTGCACCCCAACACCAGCTGGCCCGCTTAAAGTTTGAGCTCCGCCTTTAACCTTAGAGGTGTATAAGACAGAGAAAGGCAGGAGGAGTTATGGGTTCCTGATTGATTAATTAACAAAGGGAGAGGTTTTTATACCCTGTGGCAATGCAACCATAAGATTTGGAATAGGTGAGGGCTAGTGTGGGAGGGGACTATTGTGATGCAGCCCCCTCTCCTAGGTGGATCAGTTTGAACAGAGTACCTAAGGAAGCATAGGGTCTAGAAATCCGGTACCTTAAAATAATCCCTGCTCTAGTTTCTCTGGGAAGATCTTTGTTTATCTGCAGAGGTGCAGGCTCTCGTGTGAAGACTGCTCATCTACAGCTTGGCGTGGGTCCTCAGCATCCCCTGATGTCCTGCTTCTCTGGCCAGGTCTCAGTGCAGGGTGGCAGCTCGTGCCCTGTACAAAGGAGCCAGAGTGCAAGAGTAGGGAGGAAGTCCAGCCCCAGGCTCGCCAAGCTTGCAGCCTGGCAAGGAAGGGCCTTCAGGTACCTCATCTTCTGGTGAGTTTTCTGTAACTTGTGCAGAGGTGGCATCTGTGCTAGTGGAGACCCAGGTGCTGGGTGCCCATCCCTAACATTCTCCCGGTTCCATCGTCTTCCCAGTATCAGGGCTTTAGGCCTCAAGGGTAGGAACCCCAAATCATCTTCATTTTGGCGTTTCGGTGGCTTTGTGTTGATTGTAGAAGTGGGGGGGTCTTTCTTATATCATCTACTCAGTCATGTTCAGAGGGCAGCAGATCTTGGGGTCTCAGGGAAATACAGACTGTAATCTTCATCGTATCCTCCCTTTTCTCCTTTAAACTCTTACTCCCTCACTGCAAAATCAGTTGCTTTCAGCATCTTGAAAATTATACACGGGTCCTTTTAACAATTTAGATATACAGTGCTTGCTACAGAAATATTTTTAGAATAGCATTTTCCTGATTATAAAAATTATACCTGTTCATCATAAAAAAATCTTGGAAATTTTTTGAATGAAGACAAAAAATTCTACCGTTCAGAATAAGTATTAACATTTTCTAATTATCTACTTTTCATGCATAGATGTCTATGTAGCTCTATTTGACAATATTAAGAATGACCTGTATTAACAGTTTTACATCTTGTTTTTGTCATTAAGTCTTTAAACAATTTCTTAAAAAATTATTAAAGAGTGTACTAGGAAAGGCACTGTGCTGGGCTGTAGGGTATACAGTGTGTGTGTGTGTGTGTGTGTGTGTGAACTCATATAGGCATGATTATATTTTCCAGCCTGTTCCCCAAAGTAAAGAGGCAATAGATGTTATCTCTGCCCTCCCAGACTTTCCAATCTAGTAGAAGAAACAATACATGTACATAATTAATTTCAATACAGTGGCAGCATGTAATAAATCATGAATTCCTCAGAGATAACTTGGAGATGGGATGAATCTACACATGAATATTCTGGGCATTTTCCTGTTCTAGTAGCTGACATTGAAGAACTAAAACAATAGTCTTGGAGCTTCCCCTGATCTGTGAATGAACAATTTCTGCTTTTCAAATGTAGAAATCATTGAAAAGTTTGGTATGCGCATGACAAAGGGATGTTGGGATCAATGGAATTTGTCTCATTTTCATTGTTCCCCACCTCTGAAAGGTCATTCTACCAACACTCTTGTTTTGTCAGAGGCAGTTAGCGTCCTGGGGAGCTCTGCCACCTGTCTCTGGAATGTTTTGAGGGTGAGGAATAGATGAGACATTCAAAGAATAAGGAGAGGTTTTGCTCCTCCCTCCTTGGTGTGCCATGGGAAAACACTAATTTGGAGTAATTAGGGCTAAGTAATGGAGAAGGCATAATGGGACATTAACCATGCATATGACACAACAGGAGATTGCCCCTGCTAATGAGGAGAGAAGACCCAGTCTCCAGTAATTCAGAGACTGCACAGTGAAGTCCCATCTGAAAAGTGAGACTTCCAGGTAGGAGGGGACTGGGAGATCAGAAGTGAGCCTATGATGGGTGAATGTACCCTTTACAGAGGCAGAGAATTCCCAGTGTGTCTCTTGGTGTGTTTCATGAAATTTTCTCCTGCTTCAGTGTCTGATCACCATTATTTATAAAAGGGATAATCCAAAGACCAAGGGGTCACCTATGCCTTTGTAGCTGAGGCTCTGCAGACTTAACTGGTTACCCTTCCAGAAAATGGAGGTGGTATTTCCAGTGCTTTTTTTTTTTTTTTTTTTGTGGTACGCGGGCCTCTCACTATTGCGGCCTCTCCTGTTGCGGAACACAGGCTCCGGACGCACAGGCTCAGCGGCCATGGCTCACGGGCCCAGCCGCTCCGCGGCATGTGGGATCTTCCCGGACCGGGGCACGAACCCGTGTCCCCTGCATCGGCAGGCGGACTCTTAACCACTGTGCCATCAGGGAAGCCCTCCAGTGCTTTTTATTGTCTTTCCTGGGAAGCTTTCAGGATTTCGGTGAATTTGCTTACACTCATACTCATGGAAAAATCCCATTAAATCTTGCTTCAGGGTGATTTGATTTTATTTGGGAAAGAAAGCTCTCTTCCCAGCTTCCAGCAAGGATTTTCATATACTATTTATTCCCCCTTAGTGCAGATATGCAGATATTTTATAGGAAGCTGTGCAGACCTTATTTGGCATTCTTTACTTAAGGAAAAGAATCACTATTTTGTTGGCACTCACCGTTTCTGCAGGGAGGAAATTCATTACATGACAGGAGATGGGCCATCCAATACCAGGTGGAGAAATTTCAGAGAAAACTGCCACCAGAGCGCACTGCTCCCAGAGCGCTGTTCAGAGCGCGAATACACTTGGGTCGTCTGAGGGATGTAAACAGCCGGGCCAACTTCGGAGTATTTTTTGGATATGCTTGCATGGAAGAATCAGACTAAGAAAGTAAGTCAGGTTCCACCTTGAGAAAAGCTTCAGTGAATTTATCCCTGATTGCAAGGGAGCCCCCTGTAATGACAACCCCATTCAGGTGGAAAATGATATGCTTGGTCATCTGACCATGGAAATTTTTCTTAGCAAGACAGGAAGTGGAAATTTAGTTTGTTATCAAATAATAGTGGTAAAAAGCAATAAAAGTCTTCCCCTGAGACAGGGACAAGGCAGTGAGGCTCTGCCAGAAGGCGTGCTGAATTGTCATTACCAGGGTGGTCATCTGTATTTGGTCCACCCATTTTCTCAGTCTACAGTTCACAAAAAATATTTGCCTAGGGGGTGCGATGTGTGGAGTAAATGCTTTTCTTTGTGCAAAGCCAAGATTCATTTAGAAAGGAGGACTGACCCCTGGTGACCTCTGTGCCCCTCTGCCATCAAACTGAGCTCTTGGAAGGCAGAAATCTTTCTGACCACGTGAACTTCCTGCTTAAAATCCCTTAGGCTTCCGGATGATACCCACACTCTTTGATGATCTGGTCACGGGCTATCCCTTTAGCCCCTTCTCTGATAACTCTTCACTCTGCTCTCTGGGTGCCAGTCCGACCTACTTTTTTCTTTTTTTTAATCTAATATTTACCGAGCCTGTTCTGTACTACAAGTCAAACACTGTGCTAAGGATTTTTACATGGGTTAGCTCATGTAGTCCTGATGGCAACTCTACGAGGCAGGCACACAGAGGTTAAGTGACTCACCTGAGGTCCAGTAGTTAATAAGTGCTAAAGCAGGATTTGAATCTGAGCAGTTTGACCACTGAGCCCATTCCCGTCACTGCTGGGCTCCACCGCCTTCTAACCTGAAGGCACCATGCTCTCCCACCTCACTGTCTTTGTTCATGCTGTTCTTTTTGTTTTTCTTCCTCATGGATTCCTTTCCTTGTTTAGAAATCATATGGACGTCACCTCCTTCAGGAAGCCCTCTCACATGCACTCTCCCAGCACCTGTACTTAATTGTCATAGCCCTTGTCACACTTGTGTGTGTGTGTGTGATATTTTTTATAGTCTCCCTTGTCACTAGGCCAACAGCTTCTTTTAGGTAAGAATGACATCTTTGATCTCCACAGTCCTACTCTGAGTTCCCAGAACTTAGGAAGTCCTAAGTAAGTCCTAGTAAGACAGTCAATACAGTTTTTTCTTTTAGGCAATGAATGCGTGACGTGTACCTTTTTCTCACCAAACAGTCTGGATATGAGGGTCCAGGGCGGGGGTAGCAGCTCTAGGGTGAAGGGTCCCAGTTTCCTATCTTTTTGATTCACTGTCCTGAAGGTGCTGCTGTCGTCCATGTGGGCCTAGATGGACCATCTCCACAGTGTCCACCCACATTCAAACAAGTGGGAAGGGTGAAGGGAATGACGAAGCCCTCACTCTTTCCCTTTAAGGACCCAACTTGGTATTTGCACTCCTGACTTCCGCTCACATACCATTGGCTGGAACTGAGTTACGTGGCTGCATCTCGCTGCAAGGGAGCCTGGGAAATGTATTCTGGGAGGCCATCTGCCCAGATAAAAACAATTAGTGTAACTGTATTACTGTAGAAGGAGGGTAATGAATATTTGGGGATAACTATCAATTTCTGCCACAGTGAACAAGAATTTAAAAACCACCGGAGAGTCTATCTTGGGCATGTTAAGCTCAAACAGCAGGTGGAGTGTTTGAATTTTTAGTTTACTAAATAGTAATTTATTTTATAGAGTCTAAAGCCTTTAACAGTTTTCTGGCTGGAATCATTTGTCAGTGAACATAGGATTAATGAATCAATTTGGTGGAACCATGGAGGAGTGGCCTGTCGGGGAAGGTTTCCTGGAAGAGAAGCATCCGATCTGATATTTGACGCATGTGTAAGAGTTAAGCCAGCTGATGACCAACCCATGTCTCCAGGTCCACGGGCTGCAGTGGTGACCAGCTATGCCTGTCCCACCCCCAGCTTCATGCTTGCCCCTCAGACTTCCTGCCTTCTGTTCTGGGGCCTCCCTGTTGATGCCGATGCATGGGAAGTTTTGAAACCCCCATACATACACAACCGGAAATGCAGGGCAGAAAACACCCCCTGGAATAAACCTTCAACCTGAGAGGAGAGCTGCTAGATACATTTTTTCCCCTTTCTCACCCAGCTGGACAGTCCTGAGGCACATTTTAAATGGCTTCTCAGGATTTCCCGGGCGGTCCAGTGGTTAAGACTCTGCGCTTCCAATGCAGGGGTCACAGGTTCGATCCCTGGTCGGGGAACTAAGATCCCACATGCTGCAGGGCGTGGCAAAAAAAGCCTTCTGAGAGGAGTGGCAGGAGGTCAAGCTTCTAGTGCCCTCCATGCATCTCACCCTCGCGTGGTACTCCTTCCCTGTCTCCCTCCCCGTGTCCCTCGCTCGTGCTTCGTGGAATTTCCGCCCCTAAATAAAGGAGAAGCACGGAAGCCTTCACCTCTCAGACTCTGCTTGCTGGAGAACACCCTGTTTCTTCAAATCCCATTTCCCATTCCATCAGCAGCATGAAGCCATTCTCCTCTGTGCTATCTCTGTGAAAGGGGTAAGGTGCACAATAGCCATCCACATGAGTACCCACCCCAACTTGCCCTGAAAGAGAGCGTAACTTCTGCAAAGACTCAGAGGCACAGGACATTTTCAGAAAGTCATTCAACCACACATTTCAATTTAGATCTCATTGATCCCATGTTAGCATGGGGAGACAGGGTTATTAAAGACTACGGTTGAGTGGTTCCTACCCTGGCCTCTGTCTCTCACAGAGGAGCTGTCATTGGCATGGGGTCGGGGAGGGGGGAAGGCAGGGAGCTGGGCCTGCCAGCATCAGCGTCCCTCACGGCCTTCAGGAGTGGAGACAGATTTCTCCAGAGTCAAACTAATGTTAGGATGAAAGTCCCTCTCCCCAACCCCATACCCACAAAAAAATCTCCCACAGAGACTCAGCAAGGCACTAGAGTCTCATCTCAACTGTGGAGTCCCTACTTTTTAAAAAGTCGCTTTAATTTTTATTTTTTATCGAAGTATTGTTGATATACAATGTTGTGTTAGTTTCAGGTGTACAGCAAAGTGATTCAGTCATATGTCTCTATATATGTATATGTACACACACACACACAAACACACAGTAGGTCCTTAGAGTTCCTACTTTACATAAAACCCAGAGGAAATCTTATAAAGTTTCACCCGTTGACCAGTCTTGTTTTTGCCTTTTATTTGTTTAATTGTGAGAATATGACATTAAAGAAATTTGAGAAAAAAGATCAAAGGTCAGCCACAGTCCCTCTTACCGAATACAATGCCAGGGAGCAGCTGTGGTAGGTGATCTTCATGGTGTCGTCTGCATCCAGGAGCCTCTGGGTCTTGACTGTGATTGTGCTTCTCTTCCCTGTCCTGGTGAGGCTGGTGACAGCCCATCACCTTCGTGAACCCCCCAGTCGGCCCCAGCAGGGCCCCCACACTGCCATTCTCCCCTGTGCCTGGAGTGGGGTGGATCCTGGAAAGGTCTGAACTGGAGGGTACGATCCAGGTGGTTCCCTTATTAGCCCTACAGGGGCGAACCTCTGGGTGCGGAGGCATCTTCCTGCCATTGGGAAGAACTTGAATGTTTTTGATACAACAGCAAAACACATGGGCTTATGATTTACTTTTCTTATAGAATCGTAAAAAATAAAGTGTAAAGAGAATCATCCACAATTCCATCATCTCCTGATAATCATTCTTACTATCTGAATATATTTTCTTGTATATGTACATATAAAATGTTCTCTGCTCATCGCGTGATTGCTTGAGCCTCCATGCTACCTTGTTAACAAGAAGCCCAGAATCTCTCCCTGGAATTCTGTTCTATAGGATGCCCCACTCCCCATGCTTATTTGTTGAAAAACTCCAGGAGCTTACTTGTGATAGAGTAGCTTAGTCCTGTTTCCAGATGCCAGGTGTGAGTACCCCCAGAAAACGTGATCATTCCTCTCCCACTCATTGCACCATAGAATTGCTCTTGAAGACCGATTCTGTGCTATTGGACAGATGACCTTGGTACTCTGTGAAGCATTACAGAGGTACTTCACATGTTACCTTCAAGGTCAGAGTCATGGAGTCCCAAAGCATGAAACAGCTGAGGAATGGCACAGCTGGGAAGCAGCCCATCCCAAGGCCTTTATGTTGAGTCTGGACCAACTCTAAACTTCCCCCAGTATTCATAGCAGCACTATTTACAGGAGCCAAGACATGGAAGCACCCTAAGTGTCCATGGACAAAGGAATGGATGAAGAAGTTATGGTATATATACACAATGGAATACTCAGCCATAAAAAAGAATGAAATAATGCCATTTGTAGCAACATGGATGGACCTGGAGATTATCATACTAAGTGAAGCAAGTCAGACAAAGCCAAGTATCATATAATATCGCTTATACGTGGGATCTACAAAATTGATACAAATGAGCTTATTTACAAAACAGAAACAGACCCACAGACATAGAAAGCAAACATGGTTACCAAAGGGGAAAGGTAAGGGGGAGGGATAAATTAGGAGTTTGGGATTAAAATATATACACTACTATATGTAAAATAGATAAATATCAAAGACCTACTGTGTAGCACAGGGAATTTTACTCAATATCTTGTAATTTATAATAGAAAAGAATCTAAAAAAGTATATATATTGATATATGTATATATATATATATATGTATATATATTGATATATGTATATATATATATATATATATATATATGACTGAATCACTTTGCCGTATACCTGAAATGAATACAGCATTGTAAATCAACTATATTTCAATAAAAATTAAAACGACCCCCTTTTCCTCAGGGTAATTTTGTATCATTGCCCTTTGCTGATAGTACTGGATCTTGCTTAGAATCACACCATGATTCTCCTAACAAGTTTCCCTAACTTGAATTTCAGTAAGCAGGGGTGGGGCATTATAGTACCTTCTTATCCAGAAGGAGCCTGGGCACTGTATGCTCATAGATCTACCCATCCCCACAATTCTCCAGTCCTCCCTACTAGGGGGAGGGGAGCTTTTGCTAAGCTCCATGGAAGGTAGAGACCAATCACACCCTTCTCTCCAGGGTCATGGGTGGCCACCACCTACACTTGTATAATTAACAGGACTCCTCAAGCAATGGTATATTGGTCAGTGTTTAACCGGCAGATCTCTGAAAAGATAAAGAGCCCTGAGTTTTCGTTTGCCAATTTTTGTGACGGAAATATTCCTACCAATTTCAACCTATCCAGGTGATGCCACAGGACTTGGAGTTGGGTGTTGATGCACACCGTTGGCACACTCTGCCCTGGGAGTCCAGCCAGCTGCAGGACACCGCTGCGTCACGTGACTGGGCAGGACAGAGATCTGCTCTGAGTGCATCTTTCATCTTTGCCTACAGAGAACTGCTTAGAAGCGTTTTCTAAGTAAGTGCATAAGTAACTAAAGTATACCACATTATATACCTAAAAACTGAGATCATACCAAACAATATATTCTTTTAACATTGAAATAAGGCTTCTGGTATCCAGTTGTTTTTTTGTACTTATCAAATATCTTAGAGGAGGTTGATTATTTTGTTTAATTATCAGGTTTAAAAAACTGTGCCCATCACTCGAAGCACCTCCCCCTGCCCATAACTTAGTAGGGCCCCTAGTGCAGGGAGCACCCCCTTCTGGGGCAGCTCCCTCCACCACGTTTCCCTTGTTTTCTGGGGATTTTGTCCATGGCCTTAAACATACATTGTGGTAAGATGTGGTTTAGTTAAAATAGGAAAACCTTATAGGATCTGTGTATTGATTCAACATATTTTTATTCAGAGCTTATGGTGTGCCAGGCATTGTTTTTCAGTGCTGAGATTTATCAGTGGACAAAACAGACAAAATTCCTGTCCTCATGGAGCTAACATCCTAGCAAGGAGAGGCAGACAATGAATGAATGAATGAATGAATCAGTGCTGGCAACAAGGACCAATGGCATGCTGGGGCAGAATTCACTTTTTGCTGGAGGAAACAGGAGTCTTGTTGGCACCTTTCAGAAAGATTCCAAACGTTGGTTAACCTGCTGTGGACTCTTGAAGGGCACTGTGTGAGGTCAGGGAGATGGCAGAACAGCATTCAGCTTTGATGTCTCCCTTTCTATCAACCCTCAAGACTCAGACTCAGTGATTTGAGAGCAGTACCAGGGACCCTGGTCCAAGGGCCCTGGGAAAAGATGGGCTGGCCCCCCTCCCCTGTGCCCCCCCGCTTACCCAGTGAGCCTTGCGAGCAGAGGGAGGGGTGGGGGAAGGAGTCCTGGAGGAAACCAGCAGCTACTGGTCCTGGCACATTGGGCAGCGTGCTTACCTTCTCTGAATCTACTTCCTCGCCTGGAAAACAGGTTACTAAGTCCAACTTCAAGGTCGTTGTGAAGTTTACAATAGCATCTGATACACGGGAAAGCATATTGCAAACCTAACACAATTTAAATGCCATCTATTTCATATCCTTTTGATTACGAGCTAAAAATATAGTGACAGGTGAGTTAGGCTGGAAATTGGTCATGTGCTTTCTTTGTGATTCTCTCTCTTGCTATGTAAACAGCATTTCCAATACAATACTAGATTCTGAAGCTATCTTCAAGTAGGGATTTAAAGCAGAGATTAAAGAAGCATGGATGGTAGCCGGTGGGAGTGTGAGACTTCTGATTAAGTGTGAACCTCCTCTGTTGTAGCAGAGGGCTCTTGGGATTTGACCTAATTGGAAGGTTGCAGCAGGTGCTTCCTTGTTCCTGGATGCTGGAAGGAAGGGAGAGGTTCCCATGGTGTGAGACTCGGGTGGAGGTGAGATGTATGGGCTGACAGAATGTTCAGGTGCAAGAGTGTTGGCGGAAAGACCCAATCCATGTGGACAGTGGCCGCTTTACACCTCTCAACCTTCCTGCCGTCTTGCGTTAAATTCCATTCTGTGGAGTTTAAGGGAAAAGCCGTTTCCTACAGTTGTAAATTGCACACACAAGGTGACCCTTGTTGTAACTTAATAACAAACTTAATTTTGGGTCATTATTTGCCTGATACCACAATGCTACTATCATTTCATAGGCAGCTCGGCATGTTCACTGTTGCTCTAAAAACATCCAATTTATGTCAAGGCATTTGCATGAATGAAATGGTCACTTTTAAAATTTGGTAATAGCAATTGGCAGAATGTGGGCCTAAGTCAGTGTTAGGAAACATTATCTATAGCCTTCAATACCATGTCTTTAAAGTACACGGACACATTGTGTTTAAAAACGTAAGTGAAGTTCTTCACTATTAAAGTTCTACTAAAGCGTGAAGCATTTTTTTTCTTTCCTTGATGATTGTTTCACTATTGTCTGAAGGAGCCTAAAGTAGTTAATGTAACTGCTGTCATCCTAATAATTTTGGAAACAGATTGTGGGTTGTAGTTATTTAAAAATGAGAAAATTGGAGCTCAGGAAGGGAATGCTATTTTCTTCTGGTGCAAAATATCAAGGCAGACTAATTACAAGAAGTCAGCTTTTCTGACTAAACAGGTATCTGTTATGTCTTTTCCATAAAACATGTGCACAATTACTGGGCTGTACTGTTCTTTTTCTTCTCAGTTTAGCTCTCTGGGCAGCTTGTCCCATACCAGTCTGTCTTGAGACCTCTGGAGGTTCTTCCTCCCTCTCTCCCACCTTCCCTCCTTCCCTCCCTCCCTC